>NC_056445.1:8957586-9270086 GCF_018296145.1 Oncorhynchus tshawytscha
AAATTACATGTTCATTCAACTGAAGGGAACTGCTATGGGTAGTGAAATGGCACTGAAATGGCACCAAATTATGCCAATCTGTATGTACGGATCTATACAGGAAGCCGACGGACAGGAATTCCCTGTTACGCGGAGACAGCTTCCACCCTACACCCCTAAAAAAGAGGGTTCCACCCTACATCCCCATTTGCCAATACAGTGACGCAAGGGAATGTTGTGAAAATATGACCCGGGATGACAGCCTCACACCCAAACCTCTCCGCCTTCCTGACCAACGCGTTCAATGCTTCCTTCAGTACTCCCCACTTGGTAGATAGTTCGACCGCATCATTAAAAAAACACTGGTACATCTTGAGCACTGATCCACAACTGGAAAAGACGTTTAAAGAATCTCCGAGGCTAGTATACAGACGCTCCCCCAACATCAGTGAAACGGTGGTGAGGTCTGATCTTCCACCAGTGCCGCGCAGTACCTTTCTAGACAATGTGCCAGACGATAACTATAGATGTGGCGGATGGTGCAGTGTAACTTCACGAACAAATGCACAATGTTCAATCACCCGCTTACAGGCAAGGCCATTACGACTAAGGGCATCATTACGTGTTCCACCAAAAAAAAAGTGATATACCTGATCAAATGTATTTGTGGTCTATGATATGTAGCAAAAACAAAACGAGCTCTGAAAACAAGAATAGCAGAACACAGGAGTCATATCAGGACCCTTGACCAGAGAAACCCCGTGGCAGCGCATTTCATGGAGGCTCGTCACAACATTAGCTCTATGAGACACATTGGCATCGAACATGTTTAGACTCCCAGGAGGGGCAGAGAAACTGATAATCTATTATTGAGAAGATAATTGTATTGTATTCACCGTTTGTGTACAATGTCTCCTACAGGTCTGAATCAAGAGTTTGATATCAGGCCATTTCTTACCTGAATTTGTTACTTCACTTTGATTTGTCTAGCCTTCCAGGTTACCCACTTGGTTATTTTGTAAATATATGTTATGTTCTGGAACCATTCCATGCACCCATCTCATTGTTATTTAATTATTAGAGATATACAAATGTTTGTTGCACCCACCATGCGTCATGCCCACAATGGTCATGTGAGGTGAAATGTGTATATTTTGGGATGTGAACACTCAGTGTGTTTGACCTGACGAGTTTCCGTTTCGGATGGAAACGTTGTCAATAAGGCGGTGAATTGGGAGCTTGAACAGTGTGCGTCCCTTCTTGTTCTGTGTTAGTATTATTTATTTGCCCAGCACCTACAGTGGGGAGAATAAGTATTTGATACACTGCCGGTTTAGCAGGTTTTCCTAACTTGCAAAGCATGTCGAGGTCTCTCATTTTTATCATAGGTACACTTCAACTGTGAGAGACGGAATCTAAAACAAAAATCCAGAAATTCACATTGTATGATTTTTAAGTAATTAATTGGCATTTTATTGCATGACACAAGTATTTGATCACCTACCAACCAGTAAGAATTCCGTCTCTCACAGACCTGTTAGTTTTTCTTTAAGAAGCCCCCCTGTTCTCCACTCATTACCTGTATTAACTGCACCTGTTTGAACTCGTTACCTGTATAAAAGACACACACTCAATCAAACAGACTCCAACCTCTCCACAATGGCCAAGATCAGAGAGCTGTGTAAGGACATCAGGGATACAATTGTAGACCTGCAAAGGCTGGGATGGGCTACAGGACAATAGGCAAGCAGCTTGGTGAGAAGGCAACAACTGTTGGGGCAATTATTAGAAAATGGAAGAAGCTCAAGATGACGGTCAATCAGCCTCGGTCTGGGGCTCCATGCAAGATCTCACCTCGTGGGGCATCAATGATCATGAGGAAGGTGAGGGATCAGCCCAGAACTACACGGCAGGACCTGGTCAATGACCTGAAGAGAGCTGGGACCACAATCTCAAAGAAAACAAGGTCCACCTGCTCAAGCCAGCGCATGTCCAGGCCCGTCTGAAGTTTGCCAATGACCATCTGGATGATCCAGAGGAGGAATGGGAGAAGGTCATGTGAGAGAGATGAGACAAAAATAGAGCATTTTGGTCTAAAATCCACTCGCCGTGTATGGAGGAAGAAGAAGGATGAGTACAACCCCAAGAACACCATCCCAACCGTGAAGCATGGAGGTGGAAACATCATTCTTTGGGGATGCTTTTCTGCAAAGGGGATAGGACGACTGCACCGTATTGAGGGGAGGATGGATGGGGCCATGTATCGTGAGATCTTGGCCAACAACCTCCTTCCCCCAGTAAGAGCATTGAAGATGGGTCGTGGCTGGGTCTTCCAGCATGACAATGACCCGAAACACACAGCCAGGGCAACTAAGGAGTGGCTCTGTAAGAAGCATCTCAAGGTCCTGGAGTGGCCTAGCCAGTCTCCAGACCTGAACCCAATAGAACATCTTTGGAGGGAGCTGAAAGTCCGTATTGCCCAGCGACAGCCCCGAAACCTGAAGGACCTGGAGAAGGTCTGTATGGAGGAGTGGGCCAAAATCCCTGCTGCAGTGTGTGCAAACCTGGTCAAGAAGTACAGGAAACGTATGATCTCTGTAATTGCTAACAAAGGTTTCTATACCAACTATTTAGTTCTGCTTTTCTGATGTATCAAATACTTATGTCATGCAATAAAATGCAAATGAATTACTGAAAAATCATACAATGTGATTTTCTGGATTTTTGTTTTAGATTCCGTCTCTCACTGTTGAAGTGTACCTATGATAAAAATTCATAGGTAAAAACTGCAAAATTGTCAGTGTATCAAATACTTGTTCTCCCCACTGTATATGTTTAAGGATGTGCGTATGATCACAAACTTTTCTATAAAAGGTCCCCAACGCACACACATCCCTGGGTCGCTCGTCTTTTCAGCGACTGGAACGAACTGCAACAAACACTCAAACTGGACAGTGAACGATCTCTTCATTCAAAGACTCAAATCATGGACACTCTTACTGACAGTTGTGGCTGCTTTGTGTGATGTATTGTTCGCTGCCTTCTTGCCCTTTGTGCTGTTGTCTGTGCCCAATAATGTTTGCACCCTGTTTTGTGCTGTTACCATGTTGTGCTGATACCACGTTGTGCTGCTGCCATGTTGTGTCGCTACCATTTTGTTGCCATCTTGTGTTGCTACCATGCTGTGCTGTTGTCTAAGGTCTCTCTTTATGTAGTGTTGTGTTGTCTCTCTTGTCATGATGTGTGTTTTGTCCTATCATTTTATTTAATTTGTTTTTGTTTTTAATCCCCCGTCCCCACAGGAGACCTTTTGCCTTTTGGTAGGCCTTCATTGTAAATTAGAATTTGCTCTTAACTGACTTGCCTAGTTAAATAAAGGTTAAATAAAATACAAATTAAGTAGAGTCACATTTCCTTGTGACAGGTCATCGTAGCATGGCTAGAGATTAAAACGACAAACTGTGATTTATCACTCTTGTTGCTCTGCCTTGGCTTTCAGGCCTGCTGTGGGGAAGATTGCTAGTGTGGTCGGTCGGTGGCTGGCTGTGGATCATATCTACGTGGATTGATTTCATACATGGTGGCTGGTCACTAAGTATGACTCACTGGTCCAAATCTCAGCTCCCTATCTCTGGGTGTATGTGCTCCTCTAGCTGGGTGAGAGCTGTGTCCACCAGCCACAGCAAAGACACCGCATTAAGCCCAGCACTCAAGCCTTAACGCTTGAGGTGAAATTGCATGATTGAGTTTCTCTCTCCCCCTTGTAGATAACAGACAAGGATCATGTCACATGTAATGGTCATTTCCTGTGTTGTGTAATATGGCAGTGTCTTCTGTGGCTTTTGATGAGGGAATCGACCAACATTCCGTATCGCTCTCAGTGACATGGACAAATAGATTTTTATCTATGTCATTTGGGCTGAAATGATTTAACTCTGATTGCGACTAGTGGTTCTCAGTTTCGTACGTAGGGAAAATATGGCATACGCATCATCATACGCATCATCATACGCATCATCATATGCATCATCATACGCATCATCATACGTATCATATAGTAAATCATCACACTACGTATAATTTAGTATCATCATATGGAACACGTTTTATTATTTTTCCATCGACGACAAAGAGAGTTGTTTACATTTGTCACATTCACAGCACTTTCGTCAAAATAGGTCGTAGTATAACTTTACAAATGACATCATCTTGAATAGTTCTTCCCACAATGTTGGCCCTGAAGTCTGTCATTTGTCCCTTCTGGTGGCGTAAATGTTCATAATATTATCTACAGGCAATTTCTGTCATCCACAAGATAGAAAATGGAGTGTTTTTTTGCATTTTTTATTTAACTATGTTTGCTGTATAATTGAAGTTCCTCTTGAGCCACCCTATGTCCCTAAAGTCTTCCAAATCCTCAGGATAAATGGAGACAAAGTCAATTCGAAAGAAAATGAAATGCAATACCAATACAGAAAACCTGCACATTATTAAATCAAAACTGAGAACCGTACATAACATTAACATTTAATTCTGAGAGAGATCAAAACTCACATATCAAATAGTTAGATGTTCTTAAGTGTGCACGTTGTTCAGATATTTTATGCCTTTGGGCTATGATATTAACAGTATTCACCATCTTCTGTAACCAAGCAATATTTCGCACAGTATCAACTTCAATGTAGAATCATCAGATACAGTGAGCCACTGTCTTTCAGTTCACAATATGTCAACTAAGGCATCAGTCAAATCCTGTCATGTTGTCCCCTGTATTGTTCATCTATTTTGACAACCTCATGTTCTGCCAGCACTTAAATCCAGGAAAACCCCTTTGGGTAAAGAAGTCACTCTCACATCCAGCAACCGAGGAGTTTTGTGAAAGATCATTTAATTCAGGTCTCATGGCCGAGAGCAACATTCTAGAATTCAGGTCTCAGGTTGAACCATAAAGATAATTGTTGTTCTATCTCAATGAATAGTTTGTCAAAGAGATCTCAGAACTCAGGTCTCATGCTCGACAGCAGAGAAGTTTGTGAAAGACATTTCGGAACTCTGCGTTGAAGGCAGTGTAAATGATGGGGTTGACAGCACTGTTGACGTAGCCCAGCCACGTTACCACGGATATCAGAGTGGGGCTGATTTTGCAGGACACGCACAGCACGTTGGTCACATGTACCACAAAGAAAGGCGTCCAACAGGCTAGGAACACACCTGGTATAGGTGAGAAGAGAGCGGAAGAGGAGGGGAGGAGGCGGAGGGGAGGGGAGGAGAAGAAGAGGGGGGAGGAAAAGGGGGAGGAAGAGGGGGAGGAAGAGGGAAAAGGTGAAGCAGTCAGTATTTTCAATGAATCAATACATGGCAAGGGATACAAAACTACAGTATATTACCATAATGTGAGATGGCAAACATCAATGTGCTATGACATTGAGGAAAAGGTGTTCATGACAGACACTGCTTATAGAGGTTGTGTTTAATACAAGTATGTTGGTATAACGTGAGATGGTAAATATCATGTGACGTCCCATTGAGGGAAAGCTGTCTATGACAGGCAGACTGTAGCTCACTGCATATAAAGTTACTGGATTTGTATTTTCTGTGTGCAGGTGTGTAGAACAGATGCATGTGGCATGAAAAAGTGTTTGCACAGATCATGTGAACCATGGTAGAAGATTGCAATCAAGTGGCTGTTTCCGAGGAGATAGCGTCCTCTTCTTGTACTGCGAGCTGCATTACCATAATGTACGAGGCCTTACAGACACTTACATCACGTGTTAACTCTATATTTGGTCGCAAGCTAACTAGCTGGTAACACTTCATCACCTTTCCAGCAAACATGCCATGATAGCGTTGTCACACTGAGTAAAGTTAGTCAGCTCTGCCTGTACACATGGCCTGTGCCAGTCATGGTGTGAGCGACTTGCTCCGAGTAGATGTACGTAGACAACGGGTGTGTGTATGTCATATTTTCCACTCATTCAGCACGTGCCAACACTCACACCTGTTCACGCACACACACATATGGTATGACACAGCTTAGATCCACAACACATAGACTACGGACTCTATTTCTCCCTGCTTTGTCTGTTCAGACACAGCGGGAGTTGGTTTGTCAGTGGATAGATGCGGTCCTGCATTAGTACAGTATGCAAACAGGTCCAGTATTGTGGGAAGAGACTATACTGTGGAGGGTGGTATTATTCATTCCTCTATTTTTCACAACAACACTAGCATAGTGCTCAACACATCCTGCTAAAAAGACTCAAGATAACTAACGTACTGCTTTATGACCTCCCACTGTGGTGCATACTATGACATCTCCCCCTTTAACTTTAACACATTTGCCTTTTAACACCTTCTACAAATGAGTGTAACCATAATGAAAGCAACCGCACTTCAGAATAGCAATACACAGAAACAAAGTTACTGAAAAGGTTTTGAAAGAACAATAAAGCAACGCAACATTTCACATGTACCCCCCCCCCAAAAAATGTATATTGATCTGTAGTATCTCTTTTCAATGTCTCTTGGTTTCTATAGTTGTTCTTCACAGGTCCAGTCTGACAACTGGTTTACAAACCCTTCCAGACTTGGTAAGTAAAAGTCCTTGACAAGCAGTCTTTGTGCTGTCACTCGAGGTCTGGGAAACAGTCTCTTGCTGACCATTGTCTGGCAGTAGATTATTTTCTCTTCTTTCAGGAGCGGCGGGCGTTAAACCTTTAGTTGGGGTAGGCACTGTCTGGTGGCGGCGACAGTTACGTCGTAGTGTTCCTCCTTTCTGCATCTCGACGACGTAAACCTGGGTGTGGTGCTTTCCCCTGTTACCCCTGCAGGTGTCGTCTACTCGTTTCGGTGAGCACTGTTTCTCCTGGCAGTAGCAACTGTAATGGTCTCGCCCCGTGATGGCTGGTTGTAGTAGAAGCCTTGTTACCTCTTTTCTGCTGCGTCCTTTAGCCTGATGTGTTTTTGTTGGGCCACTTTTAGGTTGGAGGTTTCTCTCCAACGTTGGGAGTTTCATTCAGAGTTCTCTACCCATGAGGAGCTCTGCTGGGCTTGCTCCCGTTGTCGTGCACTGGGTTTGATCTGTGGCACATGAGACCAACCAGTGGGTCTTTCTGCTTCAGAATCCTCGTCGCGGTCTGCACTGCCCTTTCGGCGTGACCGTTACCCTGAGGGTTGTGAGCGCCGGAAGTAATGTGCTTAACCTCAAGCTGCTTTGCCATTTCTTTGAACTCGGAACTAGGGAATTGGGGCCCCATTGTCACTAACGACCTCATCTGCAATCCCATACCTTGAAAAGGTTCCTTTCAGCTTCGGGGCGACCTGTGTACCGTGGTTGTAGGCATGTGTAGTATCTCAATGAATCTTGAGTCATAGTCAGATATAATCAGATGGTTTTGTTTGTTATGCTCACATAGATCCAGAGCAATTCTTTTCCATGGCCTGTCAGGGAACAGCGTTGAGATGAGTGGCTCACTTTGCTGTTCCTTTCGAAGCTCACAACGAGACTGACATAACCTTTATCTTTAGCTCTGATGAGATACTGAGGCGTTGGCCCTCTCTCTGCGTTTAGTCAGACCTTGATGTCCATTGTGTATTCTATCAAAATTGCCTGCCCGCTGTGTCTGTGGTACTAGTATGCGATTCCCTCTTGTGACCATACCATTGTACTCTTTCACTTTTCGCTGAATAAAAATCTCTGACTGTGACTGGGGTTTTTACTCACATGTTCAGGCCAGTCTTGACCTGATGTACTGGATCACTGTCTGTGGTTTACCATCTGCTGCGGTGGGAACTCTGATGCTCTCCGTTCTTCTGTCTGTGTAAAAGGTATGTTGTTGATTACGGCTGCGATGTAACACTCCACGTCCGTGTGCGTGTCAGTTTCCTCTTCCGCGAGTGTCAACGGACTCCTTGACAAGAGTGTCCACCACGACCCACGTTTTGCCTGGCGCGTACTCCGCCGTGGGTTAGAACCTCATGAGCTGCGGGAGTAGTCTCTGGCACCGTAAAGCCACATTATCCAAGTCTTTGCTGTTCATTGGTGGGACCAAGGGCTTGTGGTCACTGGCTTGAAAACCTCCAGGCCGTATAGATATTTCTCGAATTGTCTCGAACGTCAGGAACTGGGGAAGTCGTTAGAAGTACTTTGAGGTGCTGGGTCGCCGCCTGCTGTGCGTGATCCCACTCCCACGCCCAAAGCCATCAGACTGTTAAACAGCCATCACTAACACAGAGAGGCTGCTGCCTACATACAGATTCAAATCATTGGCCACTTTAATAAATGGATCACTAGTCATTTTAAATAATGCCACTTTAATAATGTTTACATATCTTACATTACTCATCTCATATGTATATACTGTGTTTTTACCATCTATTGCATCTATTGCTCATCCATATTGTATATATATATATATATTGCTCATATATATATATATATATATATATATATATATATATATATATATATATATATGTACATATTCTTATTACATCCCTTTAGATTTGTGTGTATTAGGTAGTTGTTGTGGAATTGTTAGATTACTTGTTAGATATTACTGCACTGTCGAAACTAGAAGCACAAGCATTTCACTACACTCGCATTAACATCTGCTAACCATATGTATGTGACCAATACAATTTGATTTGATTTGACCTCAGGAGCTCATGCAGTGGTTGACCCACTGTGGAAAGGTTGGGGATGTACTTCCCTAGTTATTTAACCATCCCAAGAACTCTCTTCAGCTCCTGCAAGTCCTCTGGTGGGTAAAGTTGCCTGATGGCCTCCACTTTCTCTGAATCAGACCTGACTCCTAATGAGTCAATGAGGTGTCCCTGGAAGCGAGACTTTGTTTGCCTGAGGACTCACTTTTCTCTGTTCAACTTTAGTCCTGTTGACTCAATCTTCTGCAGGACTCTTTTTAGTCACTCGTTGTGCTCCTCAATAGTATTAGCATATACCAAAATGTCATCCATAAAAACGGGGGCTGTCTTAAGGCCTTGCAATGTCTCCATTTTGTTTTGAAAGATTTCTGGAGGGCTCGAGATCCCAAACGGCAGACGGCAGAAACAGTACCTGTCAAAAGGTGTACTAAAGGTTGTCAACTTTCTGCTGTCACAGTGTAGGGGTGTTTTTGCCAAAAGCCACTTGCCGGATCCCTTTGTTGAGAATAATCTGGCTCCGCTCAGCTTTGCTGAGGTGGTAGGATGAACTGTTCCATTTTCACTGCTTCAGTAAGCTTTTTCAAACCCACACATATTTTTCCCTTTTTCTTCAGGACAGGCACCATGGGTCCACACCAATCTGTTAGCTGCATCGCCTTCTCCACAATGTCATTTTCCTCCATTCTGCACAGCTCCTCTTTCACCTTCTGCATATTGGGATTCTGTGCGCTGTGTGCACTGCATATGGCTGTGTGTTCTCTTTCAGTTGTATTTTCATTGGCTGTGTTGAGCAAGCCACGTTCTCCAAATGCGTCAAATGCGTCATTCGATGCGTTTCACCAGGCCAATCTCGGCTACTGTTGACCGGCTGAGTTAGTTGTTCACACTCTGTCTGCAGTGTTTTCTCTGGAATGAGCATATCAAATGTCTCTTCATGCATTACACTAGGGAAAGGGGGATACCTAGTCAGTTGTACAACTGAATGCGTCTTCCACATTTAACCCAAACCCTCGGAATCAGAAAGGTGCGGTGGGCTGCCATAATCAACATCCACAGCGCCCGGTGAACAGTGGGTTAACTGCCTTGCTCAGTGGCAGAATGACAGATTTTTTACCTTGTCAGCTCGGGATTCAATCCAGCAACCTTTCGGTTACTGGCCCAATGCTCTGACAACTAGGCTACCTGCCGCCCCACTAGCATCTGCTCCAGTGTCAATTAAACATTTTACAGGTGTTGCACCAATGACAAATTGCACTGCCCATTGGTCATCGCTCCTATCGGCATTGCTAACGGATCTGAAAACAATAAATTCACCAACTGATTTTGTGTGACACATTCTTTCCCAATGCCTTGTTTACTGACACTTGTTGCATGTCCAGTTGAAAGCTGGACATCTTTCCTGCTCTTTATGTTACATTTTCCCACACCTGCGGCATTTTCCTTCTGCACTCTCCGTGTCCTTTGAATCTCTGTTCTCATTTCGCCGTTTTGCAATCTTCTTGTGCCCCCCGTGCAATCTCCTGCACATAGCACGCGGCTTCTCCCTGCTGGCTTACTTGCGTGCTAACTTTCTCTGACTGACGGACTGTAGTTGCTAACGTGAGATCTGCCATCAACTGCAGTGTAGGACACAGTCCTTTATCCAGTATGCCCACAACACTTTGGTTCTGAATATGCTGATCTCTATTCGCATCAAAGTCACAATGCTCTGAGAGCTTGCTAAGGGCTCTGATGAATGTCTCTGCCTTTTCCCCCAGGTCACTGTACTCGTTGATAGAAACAGGCACGCTTGTGAATAACACTCCGTTTGGGAAAACAGTTTTCAGAGGATGAGAAAGTCTGCTTTCTCATCCTTTGATGCAAAGGTGAACGTTTAGAAAATGTTCTCGGCCTCGCTACTCATGGCATGAGGGAACTGACCTGTACTTTTGATCTCCCTGATCCAACTCGGTCCACGGTTTTGAATCTCATCAAAACGTTGTTTCCAATCCATCCATTCCGTCGGTTTATCAAAGCTAAAGTTTTGCGGTGGGTCAAACTTCGCCATAGCCCACTATCTAAGTCGAACGTGAGCCTGTCCTCCTACCTCTGACACCATGTAATATAACGTGAATGTCTAGTCAGAGGGGTACCTTTTCAGGGAAGTAGTTTTAATTCCCGTCTCACGAGAATGCCTCAATATAGCCTTAAACTCTGCTTTATGACATCTCGTAACACTGTCGTGTATACTATGAAATCATCTACACACAATACCCCGTAATGACAAAGTGAGAACATGTTTTAAGACATTTTAGCAAACTTATTGAAAAGTTCAGAAGGGTTTGTGCATATATTATGACAGCATTTTGTGACGTTTTTTGTTCGTTTTGGAGTCCTGTATATTTTTTTTGGGGGGTTCGTTCAACAAATTAAGACAAAAAAGTATTCTTCTCACTCCTGGAGAGAGTAGGAGTCCTCTAGCTATGGATTGACGCACACTGAACCGGAGCTTGAGAAGCTGGATATACTGTATACTCAGAGAAGAGGTGAAACCATTCACCCTCCAGTACAGGCACTGATTACCGAAACAGCAACAATCACAAACAGCCATGCGCTTTAATCCTAGTTGATGTGTCAACAATCAGGAACCCCTCATTTCCATGTCCCCCCATGTTTATGTAATGAATACTATTTAAGCTCACCGCAACCCCCTGTTTTCTTGCAAATGTGCTTTGTTGATATGATTTGTGTAAACACACACACACACACACACATACACACGTACACATACCTACCAACTACAACAGGAAGAACCTTCATGGCTTTGCGCTCCCTCCCACTCACTCTGCTACTCTTGCTGTTACGGCGCCCCCTCTTATTAGCCTTAGCGTGGGCCAGCCCATTCTCCTTCAGGCTCTTCCCCTGCCTAGGTGGCTTCTCCGTGGGGTCCGCGTCCGAAACGCTGTCCATCTGGGTAGTCATGGGGTCGCTCTCCGCCACGCCTGCCCCCAAACCATCCTGCTGCTTGTCCTCCACCCCCAGGGTCGCTGTGGGCGACGCCATCGATACAGCCGACGGTGACATCGGGCTGAGAGCTGTGGGCATGAGGTACACCACCTTCTCCTTGGCACCCGCCCTGACCCCTGCGTTCTCCCTCTGCAGGGCGGAGCTGAGGCGCAGGGACAGGCTCCTTTTCCCTCCCCTCGTCAGCTGGGAGCGGCTCCTGCCTGAGCTCCAGCGTCTCAACCCCCGGAACATCCAGTAGTACAGGAAGAGCATGACAGGGCAAGGCACAAAGAAGGAGCACACGGAGGAGTAGACCACGAAGCTGTCGTTCTCCAGCTTGCACACGGTGGGGTCGCGGCCCGGCACCTGGTTGAGGCCGAAGATGACGGGACTGGCGACGCCCAGGGAGAGAACCCAGGTGGCCGTAATGAGGACCAGCTGCCGCAAGCTGAACTGGTTCCTGTTATACTTCAGTGGCACCACCACCGCTATGTACCTGCAGGGACACACACATCAGGGGATAAAATACATTTCAAATACATAGAGCACACCTGTTGTACTTCAGGGGCACTGCTGCCACCATGGCTATGTACCTGCTGGGACACGGATCAAAGGAAATAACATAGTCTACATTTACAATACATAAATACATCAATTTAACATGGAGGGACTTCAAACAGGCCAATGCAGTAGGGAAATACTCAGAGGACATAGTGGCTGTTTTGGAAGCATTTGAAAAACCTGAAAGTTGTTCAAAGCTGTTCTGTGATCCTCCTTCAAAGTAAACTTAGATGTGGAGGCACTAGAATGCCACAGATAAAGTTACAATAATATTCACCTTCATTCATAACTCAACTCCACCCTCCACAATCTGTCTCTACCCTACTTCTCCTGTCTAATAAATCCAATGAATCTCAATCTATTGATTAGATGCCATGTTGAATTAATTACATTGTGAAATCTAACAACACCACAATGCTATAGAACCTGTCAGTCTCACGAGCCGCACAACGCTAGGGATATAACATTTAACTAGCAGGAAGTGTGTGCTGTGTGGAACCCATTGAATGCTTATCTTATATTTTACAGTTGGTTTGTTTTTGCTTTGCCTGAGAAACTATTGGAGCCCTTAGATGTTGTTTCGGGTAGAGTTGGCGTGAGTTTGCTTCTCGCTGTGTTGAGTAATTAGTGGGTCTTGATGATTGGGTCGATGAGGGGGTTCCAGAGCTATGGTTCCATTAGCCTCCTATAGACCACAGCCATCAGTTAGCATTCACTGTGTGATGTCTGCTAATGGTCTAGCTACGCTCTTCTCACAGACTGGCAGAATGATTTTGGGGATTACTGTGAGTGACAGGGCTCGCTAC
The DNA here is from genome assembly GCF_018296145.1 of Oncorhynchus tshawytscha. Lineage (NCBI taxonomy): Eukaryota > Metazoa > Chordata > Actinopteri > Salmoniformes > Salmonidae > Oncorhynchus > Oncorhynchus tshawytscha. The sequence goes on from NC_056445.1 coordinate 8,970,582, forward strand.
AGAGCTCGCTACAGAGCTCGCTACAGAGCTCGCTACAGACATTAGAAAGAGATATTGAACTTGCAAGTTGAAGATATTGTTTTTGGTGTTTTTAATGGCTCTCTGTGTTGCTTTCATAAGTGGGAATAAAGAACACACACAGGGTCTTGAATAAATCTTTTTGAAGAAAAGCTTGTGTTATCAATCTTTTCCTTGTTCGACCAATAACTCAAAGATATTGCAGTAGTTCTTTGCAATTTTTTTGTTGACTCATAAATCATACTGGAGACCCGTCATTTCAACATGGATAATTGGGTAATATTTGGTTGACATGTTGATCAAAGACATTTGATCAAAGACAACCCATATTCACCCACTCAAAAAGAGGGCCAAAAGTAGAATATCCATTGTGTTATCACGAGGCTTTCAACCATCTAAAGGCACAAACAAATTCCAGTGCCAAACAATGTTTAATTTGTGGTTTATTTATAGAAAAGATTACTGTGTTATCACTGTGCTTCATCTAATAGCGTAACCAAATTACCTGGATTGCAGTTGAGATTACATTAAAAGTACATGGTGCGACCTCCCGGGTGGCGCAGTGGTTAAGGGCGCTGTACTGCAGTGCCAGCTGTGCCATCAGAGACTCTGGGTTCGCGCCCAGGCCGGCGTCAAATGCCGTAACTGGCCGCGACCGGGAGGTCCGTGGGGCGACGTACAATTGGCCTAGCGTCGTCCGGGTTAGGGAGGGTTTGGCAGGTAGGGATGTCCTTGTCTCATCGCGCACCAGCAACTCCTGTGGCGGGCCGGGCACAGTGCCTGCTAACCAAGGTTGCCAGGTGCACGGTGTTTCCTCCGACACATTGGTGCGGCTGGCTTCCGGGTTGGATGCGCGGTGTGGTTGGGAAGCAGTGGTTGGGTTGTGTTTCGGAGGACGCATGGCTTTCAACCTTCGTCTCTCCCGAGCCCGTACGGGAGTTGTAGCGATGAGACAAGATAGTAGCTACTAAAACAATTGGATACCATGAAATTGGGGAGAGAAATGGGTAAAAAAAAGGACATGGTGCAAGTGATCAATGGTGTTCAAGATTCTGCACAGATAATTACAGAAATTGTGATGATCTCCACAGACCTGCGACGAGCATGCCATTTTGAATATACACGCTTTAATGCTTACGTGAGAATACATTCATAGTTACAGTATCCTCAATGTGGCCATTTTGAATATACACGCTTTAATGCTTACGTGAGAATACATTCATAGTTACAGTATCCTCAATGTGGCCATTTTGAATATACACGCTTTAATGCTTACGTGAGAATACATTCATAGTTACAGTATCCTCAATGTGGCCACGTATGTGTTACTAATTTAAGGTTACATTCGTTTGTAGGATAGCCTTAACTTTAGGCTATTTACTGTATTACAAAAGGTAATATCGAATTGTGTTTGGTTGTCAAATATCAACATGATCTTCTGCTTGGATAGTTCTATTTGTGCCACTAACTTAGTCTGGCTTTAAATCCAGTTTGTCTATGTTAAAGAATAGAACTAGATCAAATCAAACTTCCAAATTTATGAGTTAACAAACTTCCAGTTTGCACTTTAAATCAAATTTCACTTAGATTTTGTTTGAGATGAATATGTGAATCCAACGTATCAATTGATTAATTTGTAGACAAACTGGAATTAAAGGCAGACTAAGTCAGTGACACAAATGGAACTATCCAAGCAGAAGATGCATCTCCTTCAAATGTTGATATTTGGTTGTGCTGACAACCAACTACACAATTCAACATCACTAAATATCATTAAATTAGAAATCAACCAGAGCTTGAAACCCTAGCCCTATTGTATTGTCTATTTTTTTTTAAATTCTGGGTTGAAATAAAACAATAGCTGTGGATGACTTTGCAAATCCTATAGCTTATAGGCCTAAATAACATAATTTATGATATATGAGAGATAAGAGTATGGTCACATTTTATTTACTCTGCTAAACCTACCCTTTTCTAATGACTTCGATAGCAGCAGTGAATCTATTTTGTTTTTTGTTTTAAGTGGAGATCTCTCAACAATCATTCTCATGATAGCACATTGGTAATAGTCAGTACCAAATATCAAAGTTATAGGGCTTGGTTAAAAACACTGGATGGGACACCAAAGTTTTTATTTATTTAACCAGGGACACCAAAGGTTTTTTTATTTAACCAGGGACACCAAAGGTTTTTTTATTTAACCAGGGACACCAAAGGTTTTTTTATTTAACCAGGTAGGCTAGTTGAGAACAAGTTCTCATTTACAACTGCGACCTGGCCAAGATAAAGCAAATCCGTGCAACACAAACAACACCACAGAATTACACATGGAATAAACAAACATACAATCAATTATACAATAGAAAAGTCTATGTACAGTGTGTGCAAATGAGGTAGGATAAGGTAGGTATAAGGCAATAAATAGGCCATAGTGGTGAAATAATTATAATACAGCAATTAAACCCTGGAGTGATAGATGTGCAGAAGATGAATGTGCAAGTAGAGATACTGAGGTGCAAAGGAGCTAAATAAATAAAATAAATAACAGCATGGGGATGAGGTAGTTGGATGGGGTATTTACAGATGGGCTATGTACAGGTGCAGTGATCTGTGAGGTTCTCTGTGAGCTGCTTAACATTATGAGTCTCCAGCTTCATTGATTTATTTTTGCAATTTGTTCCAGCCATTGGCAGCAGAGAACTGGAAGAAAAGGCGGCCAAAGGAGGAATTGGCTTTGGGGGTGACCAGTGAAATATACCTGCTGGAGCGCGTGCTACGGGTGGGTTCTGCTATGGTGACCAGTGAGCTAACTGTAACTGGGTAACTGTAGATAGATCAATTCTCCAGTAGGAGGTGCTACCCAGCCTATTTTTTTTTATTCGGACAGCAGATATAACACTGAAGATCTGACATTGTTTTAGAGGTACAAATTCAAGGTTTATATACAAGATATCCCTATGTTGACAAGCTGGTTACCATGATGACATAATCCTGTGGTAGAAATGTAGCCCTCAGAACAACAGTTAATGACTTTTTTCAAATCCAATGTATTTTCCACGTATATTCCACATCACAATATGTTGACAAATTACATTGAAACAACGTTGATTCAACCAGTTTGTGCCCTGTGGGTGGACATGGGTTGTTACTAGGTTTCAGAGTCCAGTGTACCGTAACTAGACAGGTCAGAGAGGGTATTGTGGTATTGAAAACTAGTGTGAACTGACAGCCATGTGTTACCACAGTGTCCAGTTGAAGTTGAGACAGAAGGACTCACCTGTCCACGCTGATGGCACATAGGTTGAGGATGGAGGCGGTGCACAGCATGACGTCCATGGTCATCAGAGCATCACAGATGTATGTGCTCAGGGTCCAGGTACCACCAAGGAACTGGGAAACACAGCAACAATGACAACAACACCAACAACAGGTTGTCAGTCCTGTCGGCAATGGACTTTAAACTACGAAGAGACAGACAGGGCAGGTAAATTGGACAAAACTACAGTATGTGTTTCTTCAATACATATATATATTTGAATTTTTTTTAACCTTTATTTAACTGGGCAAGTCAGTTAAGAACAAATTCTTGTTTTCAATGACGGCCTAGGAACGGTGGGTTAACTGCCTTGTTCAGGGGCAGAACGACAGATTTTTACCTTGTCAGCTCGGGGATTCAATCTAGCAACCTTTCAATTACTTGTCTAATGTTCTAACCACTAGGCTACCTGACGCCCAATTTAAGAGGTCATGGAGGGAAGGTCAACTTACACGCACGCATGCACACTCGCACGCACACACACACACACACACACACACACGCACGCACACAGACACACATACTAACACACTCTCCACTCCTCCCTCACCTCAGAGTAGACATAGAGGGGCAGCACCAGTACAGCCAGCAGTAGGTCGGCCACAGACAGGCTGATGATGAAGTAGTTGGTGGCAGTCTTCAGGGAGCGCTCAGTGAGCACGCTCAGACACACAAGTACGTTGCCCAGGATGATGATCAGGATGAGCGGCACACCCAGCACCAGGGCAAAGTAGTTGTAATCATACTCTTTCCTCTGGCCCAGGACCACCAGCCCCCTCTCAGTCAGACCCTCTGGGGTGGCATTGCTGCTGGGTGATGTCGTCACATTGACCATGTCGATGATGGAGGCCCCGGGCTGCACTGTCGCTCTGAAGTTAACATCTAGGGAGGAGGTGAGAGGAGAGTGTTTGCTGTGGTGTGTATGTGCCTTCAGTAAGTATTCACACCCCTTGACTTTTGCACGTTTTGTTGTGTTACAAAGTGGGATTAAAATGGATTTAATTGTATTTCTTATCATTGATCTATACAAAATACTCTGTAATGTCAAAGTGGAAGAAAAATGTGAACATTTATTAAACATTTATGAAAAATAAAACACTAATATATCTCAATAAAATAAGTATTCAACCCCTGAGTCAATACATGTTAGAATCATCATTGTCAGCGATTACAGCTGTGAGTCTTTTTTGGGTAAGTCTCTAAGAGCTTTTCACACCTGAGTTGTACAATATTTTCCCATGATATATATTTTTATTCTTTAAGCTCTGTCAAGTTGGTTGTTGATCATTTCTAGACAGCCATTTTCAAGTCTTGCTATAGATTTTCAAGCCAAATTAAGTCAAAACTGTAACTAGGCCACTCAGGAACATTCAATGTCATCTTGGTTAGCAACTCCTGTGTAGATTTGGCCTTGTGATTCAGGTTATTGTCTTGCTGAAAGGTGAATTCCTCTTCCAGTGTCTGTTGGAAAGCAGACTGCTATATTACATGTATTTTTATCAAAAAAAACTCCCTAGTCATTGCCAATGACAAGCATACCCATAACATGATGCAGCCCACCACCATGCACAAAATATTAAAACTCCTGTTGTGTTGGATTTACCCCAATATTTCTTAAGTGCATTTTTCCACACAGGACGCATGTTTTGGAATATTTGTTATTCTGTACGCCTTCCTTCTTTTCACTCTGTCATTTAGGTTAGTGTTGTGGAGTAAGTACAGTGTTGATGACCATCCTCAGTTTTCTCACAACCATTAAACTCTGTAACTGCTTTAAATCACCATTGGCCTCATGGTGAAATCCTAGAGCCATTTCCTTCCAGGAAGGACGCTGGTATCAAATCAAATCAAATTGTATTTGTCACATGTGCCAAATACAACAGTGAAATGCTTACTTACAAGCCCTTAACCAACAATGCAGTTTCATGAAAAATAAGTGTTGAAAAAGTATTAACTAAAATGAACTGATGTCAATGTTTTTTTTTATGAAAAAAATAGTAATAATTAAGGAGCAACATAAATAATTAATGGCAGGAAGCTTGATCCCAGTGATGTACTGGGCCGTACGCACTACCCACTGTAGTGCCTTGCGAACAGTCGGAGGCCGAGCAGTTGCCATACCAGGTGGTGATGCAACAAGTCAGGATGCTCTTAATGGTGCAACTGTAGAACTTTTTGAGGATCTGAGGACCCATGCCAAATCTTTTCAGTCTCCTGAGGGGTAATAGGCTTTGTCGTGCCCTCTTCACTACTGTCTTGGTGTGTTTGGACCATGATAGTTTGTTGGTAATGTGGACACAGAGGAACTTGAATCTCTCAACCTGCTCCACTACAGCAACATCAATGAGAATGGGGGCGTGCTCGGTCCTCCTTTTCCTGTAGTCTACAATCATCTCCTTTGTCTTGATCATATTGAGGGAAAGGTTGTTGTCCTGACACCACACTGCCAGGTCTCTGACCTCCTCTGTATAGACTGTCTCATCATTGTCGGTGATCAGGCCAACCACTGTTGTGTCGTCAGCAAACTTAATGATGGTGTTGGAGTTGTGTTTGGCCATGGCGTCATGGGTGAACAGGGAGTACAGGAGGGGACTGAGCATGCACCCCTGAGGGGCTCCCGTGTTTAGGATCAGCGTGGCAGATGTGTTGTTACCTACCCTTACCAACTGGGGCAGCCTGTCAGGAAGTCCAGGATTCAGTTACAGAGGGAGGTGTTTAGTCCCAGGGTCCTTAACTTAGTGATGAGCTTTGAGGGTACTATGGTGTTGAACGCTGATCTGTATCTTTGTAGTGACTGGGTGTATTGGTACACCATCTAAAGTGTAATTAATAACTTCACAACTTCACCATGCTCAAAGGGATATTCAATGTCTGTTTATTTTTATTTTGTACCCATCTACCAATAGGTGCCCTTCTTTGCGAGGCATTGGAAAACCTCCCTGGACTTTGTTGTTGAATATGTGTTTGAAATTCCCTCCTCGATGAGGGACCTTAGAGATAATTGTATGTTTGGGGTACAGAGATGAGGTAGTCATTCAAAATCATGTTAAACACTATTGTTGCACACAGAGTCCATGCAACTTATTATGTGACTTGTTAAGCACATTTGTACTCCTGAACTTATTTAGGCTTGCCGTAATGAAGGGGTTAAATACTTATTGACTCAGGACATGTCAGCTTTTCGCTTTTTATTCATTTGTAAACATTTCTTAAAACATAATTCCACTTTGACACTATGGGGTGTTGTGTGTAGACCAGTGACACTAAATCTCAAAGTAATTTATTTTAAATTCAGGCTGTAACACAACAAAATGTGGAAAAAGTCAAAGGGTGTGAATAAGGCATCTGCATAGGTAGGAGAAAGTGACTAGGCAACAGAATAGATAATAGACTGTAGCAACAGCATATGTGGTGAGTGTAAAAGTGTGTGTGAGTGTGAGTGTGCGTGTGCGTGTGTGTGTGTGTGTGGGCGTCAGTATGCAGGTGTGCGCGTGTTATGTGTGTGTGGGGGTATGCAGTGTATGTGTGTGGTGGGGTGTCAGTGTAAGTATGTGTGTGTGTGTGTGGGTAGAGTCCAGTGTGTGTGCATAGAGTCAGTGCAAGAGAATTAGTGCAAAAAAGGGTATTTGCAGGTAGTCTGGGCAGTCATTTGATTAGCTATTTATCAGTCTTGCTTAGCAGTCTTGGGGGTAGAAGCTGTTCAGGGTCCTGTTGGTTCCAGACATGGTGCACTGGTATCACTTGCCGTGCGGTAGCAGAGGGATCAGTCTATGGCTTGGGTGGCTGTAGTCTTTGACAGTTATTTGGGCCTTCCTCTGACACCCCCTGGTATAGAAGTCATGGATGGCAGAGAGCTCGGCCCTAGGGATGTACTGGGCCGTGCTCACCACCCTCTGTAGCACCTTGCGCTCGGGTGCCTTGCAGTTGCCGTACCAAGCGGTGATGCAGCCAGTCAAGATGCTCTCAATAGTGCAGCTGTGGAGCTTTTGAGGATCCAAATCTTTTCAGCCTATTGAAGGGGAAGAGGCCCTGTTGTGCCCTCTTCACAACTGTGTGGGTGTGTATGACCATGTTCATTCTTTAGTGCTCGCACCTCCATTTCCTCCTAACCTGTTGACGTTAAGAGAGAGGTTGTTGTCCTGGCACCACACTGCCAGGTCTCTGACCTCCTCTTTAAAAGGCTGCCTCATTGTCATCAGTCCTACCACCGTTTTGTCAACCGCAAACACGTGGGTGAACAGAGACTACAGGCGGGGACTAAGCACACACCCATGAGGAGCCCACGAGTTGATGGTCAGAGTGGCGGATATGTTGTTGCTTCCCCTCACCACCTGGGGGCTGCCCATCAGGAAGTCCTGAGATTGGTGATGAGCTTGGAGGGGACTATACGGTTCAATGCTGTGCTGTAGTCAATGAACAGAATTCGTACATAGGTATTCTCTTTGTCCAGGTGGGTGAGGGCCGTGTGGAGTGCAATAGAGATTCCTCTGTGGATCTGTTAAGGTGGTATGCGAATTGGAGTGGGTCCAGGGTGTCTGGGATGATGGTGTTGATGTGAGTCATGACCAGCCTTTCAAAGCGTTTCATGGCTATAGGTGGCTTTAGGCAGGTTACCTTGGCATTCGTGGGTACGGGGACTATGATGGTGTGCTTGAAACAAGTTGGTATTACACACCGGGTCAGGGATAGGTTGAACATTTCAGTGAAGCCGTGTCTGGCCCCACGGCCTTGCTGATGTTAACCTGTTTAATGGTCTTACTCACATGTAATCTGTGATAGTGTGCAAGTCCTGCTAAATCTGTTCATACCTTGATGAAGTGAGGCCGGGAGACGGGCAGAGTGTGATGTGTGTCCTGACCGCTGATTCTAGACCCTGCGTGTTTAGCGTGTGTGTGTCAGCCAACTGCTTCCCCTCGCTGAGACCCGTGACAGCCATGTTTTATGGAGATGACTCTTCAGTCATGCTCGTCTCCCTGAGTGACATCACAGAGCACACCTGCCATGGAAGAGGTGGGATGTAAAAACCTGATTGTGTTGCAACTCAGTAGCCCAGAGTGACCGGTATTTTTCATCCGAAGTGATGGTACAGTAGGCATCTGTGTTTTCACATCAATGCAGTTTAGAGGAAAACTCCACCCAAAAACAATCCTTTGGTATTTGCTTCATTAGTCTACTGTTGATATATTCCCAAAAATGCTTTGCAGTTTTAGGATAGATTTTAAAGGAAAGTTTATCACTATTCCCTTGGCCCCTCTTTCGTGTCATAGTTTTAACTAGAATTCAGATTTCGACGTATGCAGCCTCCCTCCCTGTCTTATTGTTTTGGTTTGTTGTTTTGCATGTTGTTCTGAAACAACACATCTTGTTTTCCCACAGTCTCCCCACTGAGCGTGCTCCAGATCAGAGCAGTTTTTCCTGTAATATGGAACTGTCTTTTTCTCCTGCGGGCTACAGGCGAGGGTTGCCATGACACCCATGAGAGCTCGCACAATCTACAAAAAGGCCCACTCGAACTGTCCCAGCTCATTTCACTTGTATAGATGAGGTATGAAAGCAGTGTTTTTTGTTTTTCCAATTTCGGAGTGGTTCGGCCTAGTTTTGATTTACCTTTGTTGAGTTGTCAACTAATGTGACTTCAATGTGAAATCAACTAACAATGTCCCATGTCATTGGATTTAGGTGAGAAGTTGGGTGAAGAAAAATATGAAATTCCCTTAATTAAGTTAAGAAAACATTTTTATGATGTGGAAAAAACATTGATTCAAACTGTTTTTTGCACAATTGATACATGACTGTATGTACAGACAGAGTTTGTAATGTTCTGTGTGTCTATGGCTCTGGTCCAAAAAGGATTTTCTTCTCACATCTGGGCAGTCCAGATGCATTCATTGGTGATTATATTGATGATGTTCCTATTTCAGGGATCTCTCTCTAATAGCCACAGTTTGCCAAATAGAAGCATTTGTCCCAAGCAGAGTCGGATTGATCTTTTGAACTTTGATCCATGGTGGAAATTTGAATTGTGATCTGGAGGGTGTTCAAGCTCACTGCTGTGTTTAATATCTTGGTTCAATTCAAAAGAGCAATCTGGACAAAAAACACACACACACACACATGCACACAAACACACACAAAGCATTTCCTAGGCCTGCTGTGTAGCAGGTAATTCATCTCCGTGATCGGCGGACTCGGCGTTCCGCCTTAAATGTCAAACCAAGCGGGAGCTTGCAGCTTAGAATGAGAGCGGAGCAAAGGGAAAAAACAAGACAGGGGAATAAAGTGGGAGTTATTGAGGTTCATCAGATCAGATGGAATGGACTGATAAAGCAGGACGTGGACAGCCATCGCCACTCTTACAACCACACCTCAACCCCCGGGAGCAAAAGCACTCTGCAGTGCACAAACAACCCACTGGGCGAAAACTAGTTGAATCAACGTTGTTTCCACGCCATTTCAACCCCCCCCTCCCCCAAAAAATCGATGTTGAATCAATGTGGAAAACTGATTACGTTGACAATAAGCCATCAATATCAGGGCATTTCATGTTTTTTGACCCAACTTTTAACCTAAATCCAATGACATGGTGATTTTTTAAAATATTGATTTCATGTTGAATTCACGTTAGATTGACAGCACAACCAAATGTAAATAAAAACATTGAACTGACGTCTGTGCCCAGTCGGAAGACCATTAGTCAAAGCAAATTTCCTCCCTCTCGCTCTGTCTGTCAGGCTGTCAGAGTTGGACATGGGATTTCTCTAGAAGTGCCATTACAGCCCAACTGTGATGACCTACCTACCAAAGTCCCACTATCAAGGTGAGTAGTCTCAGGTGAATATTGTCGGGAGAACTGGACTTACATGAAAACGCATTACAGTAGCGGCTACTGAGGAACCTATCGGTAGATTTTCACTTCTGCTGCCCTCATTTAAACAGCAAATATTTTAGATAACCATAAAACTTCTTGTTGTGTTACTATAATTTGGGCGAGTTGAATCACTGCATGCATACCCTGTCAAATAAAGTTGCACATGAACTTTTTTTATATATATATATATTTTATTTTAAAAATATTTTTTTACCTTTATTTAACCAGGCAAGTCAGTTAAGAACAAATTCTTATTTTCAATGACGGCCTAGGAACAGTGGGTTAACTGCCTGTTCAGGGGCAGAACGACAGATTTGTACCTTGTCAGCTCGGGGGTTTGAACTTGCAACCTTCCGGTTACTAGTCCAACGTTCTAACCACTAGGATACCCTGCCGCCCCGGTCTATGTAGGCAGGGAATATCTTTATATAGGCTAAGTATTGTTTTGTTGCAAGTTTCAAGTGTTTCCTTACAGATACTGTGATTGTGACCAGAAAGGGTTAACTACCAATGGTACATCGGAAGCGCGAATGTCTTCCCACTGTCATTGTGTATCTGTATTGCTGTAGGAACTTTCAGCTGTTGTTCGGAGATGTTGTTCAGTGATGATCATTTCTTTCTCCATCTTTGTAAGAAAATACATCACACAACCACGGCTACTCCCCCACACCTCTGGACACGCCAACATGAGCACCGACACACCTTCAACAGCCCCTGAACACGAGACCATTACAGTAATTATGGTCAATGAATCTAATCCATGGTGGATATTCTTCTTAAAAAGGAACAATGGAATTCTGTAATTATATACCTCCACTTTGCACCTTTACGTTACATGACAGCCACTGATAAGTGGTGCTCATAGGACTTAGGTTGATGTATTGATGCTGTCTCTGGCTTGTTATCAATAATGGATGCTGGTGTGTTTCTGCCCAACCCAGTTCAGTTTTTGTCAATTGCTAAAACACTAAAAACCCATTGGCTGAACAAAGTTCTCAGTTGCCTGGACTCATTTAGCTAATTATGCAGTCTGTTGTCAATACCTTAAACCATTTCACATGGTAAAACACAATTTGAAGATCTCACTTAGACTTTTCAGCAAAACTCTAAACACATTCTCATTCTCAAAACACATTCTGCACTCTAATGCACATGTCATCCATACTGGTAAACACAAGTGGCAACAATCAAATACAAATAGAGAACACATGTCATTGATTGAACACAACCACTCAAAATTGATTTAACCTGTTTCAAATGATGCGACACAACCAATATAAGCCAGTTCAGAGAGCAAACAGATTGTTGAAGGTGGGAAGGAGAAAGTCTGAGAATGGATAGAAGAAACAATGTGAGAGGACGAGGACGAGTGCGTATGCGAGGTGGGCGACGAGGAGGAAGAGGAGGAGGAGGGCAAGAAAGAGAAAGAGGAAGACAAAGAGTGGAAATATCTGATGAAATTCGAGCAACAGTTATAGACCATGTTCTTATCCATGGACTGACAATGAGGGAAGCAGGACTTAAAGTGCAACCCAATTTGAGCTGATTTTCTGTGTCCACCATAGTAAGGACATTCAGAGTAGAGGACAGGTACAGGATACTACTGTATATTTGTAATTGCAAATTTACTGTACTACACTATATGCATCTGTTTCAATAGACATGTGTAAAGTTAATCACTGTATGTATTGTACTGCATGAATATGTTTTGTACCTGCACAACTACTTTTTGTAGAATTGCAAGGCTGCCACATGCAGGTGGAAGGACAGCTATATTCACTCGGGAGCAAGAGGCCATTATAGTTGGCATGGTCCTTCAAGATAATGCAATACGACTCAGAGAAATCCAGGAACGAGTGATACAAGACAACACACACTTCCAGGGAAACGACAGTGTGAGCATTTCCACAATTGACCGTGTCCTCCATCGTAACAGGATGCGAATGAAACAAGTATACAGAGTACCTTTTGAGCGCAACTCACCAAGGGTGAAAGAACTGCGAGCTCAGTATGTGCAACTAAGTGTACATTCAGAAACACTTACTGTAATCCAGATTGTCTACAGTACTAACACATACTATTTGAAGGACATTACTCTTCAGTATATACAATGTATGTGAATCAGAATCCTAATTGTACTCTACAGTAATAGCACTGTCTCTGTACGACTTACAAAATCCTACATACAGTATATTGTATTTCTACACAGACAATATTTGACTTGGAATCCTTGGACAGACCCCATGAGTTCATCTCTGTCGATGAAGCAGGCTTCAATCTAACAAAGAGGAGAAGGAGAGGCCAAAACATGATTGGACAGCGGGCCATTGTTGAAGTCCCTGGTCAACGAGGTGGCAATGTCACAATCTGTGCTGCTATCAGCAACCATGGTGTTCTACATCTCCATGTTACACTCGGGCCATATAACACACAGCACCTTCTAAGATTTATTGCCAATCTAAGAGATATTTTATTTGAGCAGCAGGTTCAAGAGCAGCAGGGTCAAGAGCTAAATGAGAATCCCATTCCCACCTATGTGATAGTGTGGGACAATGTCAGTTTCCACCGAGCTGCTCAGGTAAGGGAATGGTTTAACATCAATGGGCAGTTTATGAACTTGTACCTCCCTCCATACTCGCCTTTCCTGAATCCGATTGAGGAGTTTTCTCCTCTTGGAGATGGAAAGTGTATGATAGACAACCCTACGCCAGAGTAAATCTGCTGCAAGCCATGGATTTAGCCTGTGGTGATATAGGTGAGGAATCATGTCAGGGCTGGATACGGCACACAAGAGGCTTCTTCCCCCCGTTGCCTCAGGAGGGACAATATTTATTGTGATGTCGACGAAGTGCTCTGGCCTGACCCAGCCCAAAGACAAGAAGAAGCACATTGATCACGTTTACTCCTTTTTGTCCCTTTTAGTATTGTATACTGTAGTACAGTGCATTGTAGGCTGTACAATGGACAAATTGTATGGCCCTGAACATTGTGCTTTCCATTTATTAACAGTACTGACTGCTCAATAGATTTTGACTGGTTGCAGGTTCATATCAACAAAGAACAAGAATTACAGTATCACAGAGACAAAGGACAAGTTTGTGAGATGCAGGGTACAGTACTGTAAAAATAGGGGTACAAGGAGGAGGAAGAACAAAAAACAAAATTGCAAAGAGCAAAGCAGAGTAGTAATTTCTGATCAATTTTGAGCTACTATGATAGAACATGTTTTCGTTCATCAAAAGACAATGACGGAAAAATATGAATATTTTTTTTGATTCCCTGAGAATTGTATGTTTTGAACAATGTGTTTTCTATTTTTCGGTGTATTGTTTACTGACTGCTTGAGAGTGTATATCATTTTGATCACTTTGTTTATGATTTGAGAGCAGTGTTTGATTTTGAACACAGGTAGAACTGTTTCGAGGCGAATGTTTCATTTTGCGAGAGGAGTCAGAGTTTATGTAAATAGTGCTTGAAGATGAGGTTTTGTGTTTAATGTTTTCAGGAAATGGAGCAAGGTTTCAAAAATTGTGTTTTAGCAATTGAGAAAAACTGTAAATCACCCGCCAGCTTTGCCCATAGCACAGAGAGAGGGAGTGAGAGGGGACAGAGAGAGGAAGAGAGGGAAGAGAGAGAGAGAGGGATGGACAGAGAGAGAAATTGGGAGAGGAGGAAAACAGAGTGAAAGCGATGAAGAGAGATATAAGCGAGAAATCAAGCAGCCTTGACAACAAAACATAGATATACGCCTTATGTTGCTGAATGTCAATTTGCTTTCCAACCGAAGCCTAGCCTGAAACTAACTTTTTCTGAATGCCAAAGTTTGACAGAAGATGCTGCTTAATAGTGTTTTTAGCTGTTGCTGAGATGTACTTGAACAGGAGACAGCCCGTGACATTTCCTTTTGTGTTGCTTAAATGCCTTTACAATTTTTTTTTTTACAGCATTTCTGTTCACAGAGGCCATCAGCGCTGGGCCAGAGAGCATGCTGGGACACATTAGAGACAAGAGTAGAAGATGGGGCAAGGAGCTGTCAGAATCAGAAAACACAAACAGACATGCCGGGGTCAGATGTATGTCCGTGAGTTGTCGTTGTGTGTGTTTGCTTGTCTGAGTAGTGTGTGTGTGGGTTAACAATATGTGTAGAAAGATAAGAATTGCAAGCCAAGATAGACAGAGAGAGGGAGAGAGAGAGAGAGAGAGAGAGAGAGGGAGAGAGAGAGAGAGAGAGGAGTGTAATGGCATTTTAAGAGGTGTTGATAGTCTAAGTGGTCATTTCTTCAACCCATTTACAGGACGGAAAGGACCGAAAGGACTGGTCCTGGGAGCCCTGCCTGCATGGGTGTGTGAGCTTACAGCGCCTAACACATCACAGACAGGCTGCATCTCGTCTTGTCTCAGTCCGTCACCCTCAACACTTGAACTGTCAATTAGCCAGGCGGGACCACAGGCAACAGCTAGCATGGAGACGACATAATGTGTATTGGGAGAGGAGGATAGCATGATTGTCAGCTTGGGTGTTTGTATTGACTCCTGGGGCGAGGTGTTGTTCCACACGCTAAGTTTAGACTCGCGTAAAGCACAAGAACACGAAAACATTTAAAAGCATCTGTTTGTGACATAACCGTTTTATGTTACAGGTGTGTGTATGTGCAATGTGTTAGCTTCCTGTCTCATCTATTAGCCCATATGCGGTTGGAATGGAGTGTGTATGACATGTGTTTGCCTATGTGTGTGTGCATCTGCATACCAATACAATACCCCCCCCCCAGCAGCATTGACCTGTATTTGCCCTCTATCTCGCTCTCTTGTCTGTCTGTCTCTCTTACTCTCTATCCTAATCACCAGTTGTAGTTTTTCCTTCCCCTCTCTCTCTCTCTCTCTCTCTCCCGACCCTTTCCCTCCTGTATCAATAATTTCCTTTCATCCTATCTCTCTCTTTTTCTCTCACCCCCTCTCTGTGGTCTCTCTCGTAACCCTTTTTCTTTCTCTCTCTTCCCTTTTCTCCTCTCTCTCTCTCTCTCTCTCTCTCTCTCTCTCTCTCTCTCTGTGGCCGTTTGTCCAACACCACTCTCCACAGGCCTCGCCACCACTAGTGCTGCTGCTGCCATTTATCAAACACATCACCCTAGCCGTGCCAAACAACCCGCTAAAATCCCCCAAAATATACATCGTCAGCCTACTGCGGTGTGATGTCTGCCGGTCAGTATTCGGCTGTCTTTTAATACTACTGTAGCAGCAACAACTGGACACTTGTGTCTCTCCAGTCTCCGCACACACATGACGAGCCGGTCGGTATCCTAGAAACGTCCTTTGTTATAAAGATGATGCTGATCCGGGGCCTCAGATTTAATTTACTTGGCTAATGAGCTGCCTGTCGTTTTGCATGAGGAGAGGACCCATTTGAATCATCACGGGTCTGTGAGAGATTTATTGAGAGGTGATTTCTCCGTGATATAGAAACGTCATTTCTCTGTCCACGCCAAGTGATGCGAGACCACAGATGTTGTAAAAAATGTCTGCAACAGGCGACAAACGCAAAAAAAAAAAACTAATAGCATAATGTGCTGCATGTCTCAGCCAGTCAGTCTGAAAACAGGGCATGGTCTGTTTCAGTGGAGGCTGGTGAGGGGAGGACAGCTCATCGTTATGGCCGGAATGGAATGGTATCAAGCACATTGCATAGAAACAACGTGTTTGAAATGTGTTTAGTACTCTTCCGTTAATTTAATTCCAACCATTACATTGAGTCACCAAACAAGCCACCACTGGTCACTGTTCACTGCTAGCCTACTGATCTGACAGGTCTTCTTGGAGAAAGGTATAAGTCCTATATATGAGTCCTATATATATATATATTTATATTTATATTTATATGTATGTATGTGTGTATGTATATCTATCAACAGTTGTGAATGGAAGATGACGTTTGTCAGGGGTATCTGACAGGACTTAAGTAGTGGATTCTGTAGTATAGAAGCGGATATATGGCCATGACTTCGTCTATCAATACTTTTTTTTATGGGATGTTGGGGAATGCATAGAGCGTGGCTTGATTGAATCTTGACTTGGAGGCTGCTTACATACCAATGATGCCAGAAATGGCATGTAGGTTAGCAGTGCACCTCCCATTGATTCTGAAATTACCGTGTTCATCGAAACAATAGCAAATGAGACGGCTGGCGGACATATTAGGATGCTCGGTGCTCTAGAACCAACCCGTAGCTCACCTGACATATGGATTTATGGAGGGCTTAATCTGAGTTTCTTCAAGTGTATCCCAAATGGCACCCTGTTCCCCATAAGGTGCAGAACTGGTCAAAAGTAGAGCACTATATAGGGAATAGTGTGCTATTTGGGATGCAACCATACTTTCTCTACACTTCCCTCCATGAAGGTTTAAATTGGACAGGGTCGTGGCAGGTGATGGATGATTAAGATAGCTAGGCGAGCCAACTAAATATCACAGTTGTAGTAAGTACATTTTTCCTCAATAAAATAGTTATTAGCAAAGTGCTAGTAGAAAAGAAAAAGTGCAGTTTTTATTACATTTTTTTTTGAATACAACAGTCAAGATGTTGCTGCTGACCAGTGGCGGAAAAAGTACTCAATTGTCATACTTGAGTAAAAGTAAAGATACCTTATTGGAAAATGACTCAAGTAAAAGTGAAAGTCACCCAGTAAAATACTACTTGAGTAAAAGTCGAAAAGTATTTTTGTTTTAAATATACTTAAGTATCAAAAGTTCAACTTAAATAATATAAACACATGGTTGTCAAAGGGAGGGTCTGGGAAATCTTTCCACGCCTGAGACAGTTGTTAAAGAGAGCTGCACAGTGTGGTGCCTTGGGAACCTAGTAGAAGGTAAAGCTTGTCTAAAGAAGAAAGTTGTTTATCTTTTGTTTTCTGCTCATTAAATGTTCTGACGTCGAGTTAGGCGTAGTTTATGTAACCTGGGTAGTCTTTTCCGTTAAAGCATTGCTGTTTTCCAGAGTGTGCTATCCGTCAGTTTCATTGACAGCTCTATATAGTCTACTGACAGTCTGACAGATAAGAAATTAAATCTTACTTTCTGTTTATCAATATCGAAAAAAATGTTTGCTGAATTAGCCTCTTTTATGTTTTCATTGCCCTTTAACTGTGTTTTTGCGAACCACATGTCCTGTCCCATGTTATCGCTCCGTATCCGTTGCACATGTGGCTCAGCAGTTGTGGCTGACGCAAGGCCTTTCTCGTTGTGTTGGAGCCCATCCAGAGCTCATCAAACTGGACTGGGTGGTGTTGGGTGGTGGCCTGGGTGGCAGGGGGTCCAAATTAAGCCCCCGGAGCTGCTGCGACCAACTGTGCCAACAGCTGCTTACTAGGAAGCGTGGTGGCGTTGGGTTTAGAGAAGATAGAAACGGAGCCAGGACTGTATTAACAAGGGGTTATGATGCTGCGTATGCCCTACATGTGGCTGTGCTGTAGTGTGTAGCAGGAGACAGTAGGAGCACGCCATGGGAGCGTGTTTCAGTAGGCTAGAGTCTCTTGGTTTCTTAGAAATGGAAACACTGAAATATAGTTGGGACGCTGGTCTTTCTCACCCCTCACACTAATAGAGAACAAGTGTTCTATGAACTACATTTCTACGTGGAATAATTCTGTAATTGTCTGGGAAGTACTAAATGAGTAACTGCTGGTTTTTCGATGGCTTTAAGGCTCTGTGGTTATTTCCTTTTGTGTACCATGCCACCCTGGTGGGGGGGGGTCTTATCTCACAGACAGAATCTGACACTACCCCCCTCCCCTTGAGGCTCACACTGGTCAGAGGAGGCCAGCAGTGTGCTGTCTTATTGGTCGAAGGCTACACGTATGCACTCTCCACAGAGATGTTTAATGGTGCAAATAAGGGTGCAATATATTTTGATGTCAAACTCAGTGGTGAACAGAGATGCTACCCTTAAGAAGATTAGATAGAGGACAACAAAGTTCTGCACCCGTTCTCTCTGTCTTGATACTAATCATGCCTGATCTGTTTTGATTAAGAAATAATTATAATCGTTCTCTTTAATAGGACAATCTTTGGGAAGAAAAAATATTGTGCTATACCAATAGTGTGCTTTTCCATATTGAAAACCCAAATGACTTGTTTATTACTGTTGAACATTTGGGTATAACAACCATTTTATGTATTAATATGCAGAATCATATCACCATTTTCCAATAACCATTTTCACCATTTTCTGCAGATCTTTTTTATTTAGACTTTTTTTTGTCATCACGTTTGTATCAATTACACTTTTTTTTTGTTGGTATTAGAGGACTTGATTTTCAACAAGAGTAAAACAATCCCAGAACAACAAATATAGCACAAAAGGCAAAAAACGTACTCACATCAACATCAAGCCTTTGACCCCATGAAGTCTATCAATCCTGTTATCCCTGTCACTCCGAGGTTCCCAGTCCAAACTGTCTCAGTCAGCCCTGATGTTGTCTGCTCCGCTGCTTTCCTTCTCTCAGCTCCACAAAACTGTCCGTCAACCGCTGTTTTCTCCCGCTCCGCACTCACACTCACTACTCACTACTCCATCTCCTCCCGCGCCGCAACTGTGCAGAGTTTTACTATTGCTGAGCCGTCTGTCAGAAACTTGTCCCCCTGCCTTCACATTTATGATATGACACAACATGACTGAGCCCACATCGTCTCCCTTTTCAAAGACTCAGCCACAGAGAGTGTGCTCAAACTCACAAACTCTCGCCTCTCACTCTCTAAATGTATCCCTTTCTCGCTCTCTCTCTCTCTCTTTCTTTCCCTCGCTCTCTCTATTTATCTCTCTCTCTTTTTTTCCTTCCTCACTTTTGTCCGTCTCTCTGTACATCTCTCTCCCTCTCTCTCTGGATGCTGAGGGACCATCACTTGCTTAATTATGATCTGCCTGAGGCCTCTGTGATTGGTTAACAGTTAAAGGCTGCTGTGCCCCCCTACCCGCTCCCTTCACTCTCACAGAACAGCTGCTGCCCTATCACTGGGTCTCGATATGTTCTGACTCCACCCCTCTTTTACTGCCTCTGTACCTGAATCAGTGATTCAGGGCTTCTTGCCAGCTACAAAAAGAGAACTCATAGAATAGACATGGTTCTACATTCTATTTGGTTTTCCATGGAACCCAACATAGAAAATTAACTACGCGTATATCTCAACGAGTCTCACCAATATGACCGCTTAAATAGAAGTGGCTGTAAGGGTGAGCACTTTAAGCGTGAGTAACACTTGCCTGTCGGTGATCTGCCCTAAGGAGAGTAGTGAGTCTTGTACTCATCTCAATTGAAATCAGGATTATTCAATAGTGGAGGGCAAACCGGAGAGTTCTTGAAAACATACATACATATGCTCATTCATGTGTGTGTCAGGGTGTGTGTGTGTGTGTGTGTGTGTGTGTGTGTGTGTGTGTGTGTGTGTGTGTGTGTGTGTGTGTGTGTGTGTGTGTGTGTGTGTGTGTGTGTGTGTGTGTGTGTGTGTGTGTGTGTGTGTGTGTGTGTTATTGACTACTATGTCAGGATTATTCAATAGTGGAGGGCAAACTGGAGAGTTCTTGAAAACATACATACATATGCTCATTCATGTGTGTGTGTGTGTGTGTGTGTGTGTGTGTGTGTGTGTGTGTGTGTGTGTGTGTGTGTGTGTGTGTGTGTGTGTGTGTGTTATTGACTACTATGTATTGACGTGTGTGTGTTAGAGGGGGTTGCAACCTTATCTCGTGACAGCCAGGCGTGTGTGAAATGGACCTGGGAAAGGGTGTTAAACATTTGGGCCACTCCACGCTCCCTGTGAGTGTGTCTGATCCTATCAGGTGAGTTTTAGCTGCAGAATGCAGCCCCCGGATGTCCTATACTCCAGGCAGACAGAAATAAAGCAGGGAGTCTGCACCGAGGCTTATAAGACCGGGAAAGAGGGAAAAACAGCACCCTGAGAAACGCCAGCGAAATCCATTACAGGTTGATAACCTAACCTTTCCCTGGCTGCCTTGGTCAGACCTGATGGATTGTGGAATTGGTATTTGGTATTTGACTAGGATACCCATTAGCTGTTGCGATAGCAGCAGCTACTCTTCCTGGGGTCCACACAGAACATGAAACATGACATAGAACAGTAATAGAGAAGGGCAGAACTACATACATTTAAAACAAGAAAGATATAACTTAAAGGTTCTATACTGACTCAACAAAGAGACCTACTATTATAGACCTACATGTGTTATTTAGATGTTCATATATTACCTTTACATTCTTAGGATCTATCAGTACATACACACAAACTATTTAGGTCACATGGGGTAGAGGCGTTGTGCTGTGAGGTGTTGCTTTATCTGTTTTTTAAAGCCATGTTTCCTGTTCACTTGAGCATTATGAGATGGGAGTTCCATGCAATCATGGCTCTGTATAATACTGTACGTCTCCTTGAATTCATTCTGGGTTTGGGGACTGTGAAAAGACCCCTGGTGGCATGTCTGGTAGGGTAAGTGGGTGTGTCAGTGCTGTGTGTAAGTTGATGATGCAAACAATTTGGAATTTTCAACACATGAATGTTTCTTATAGAAAGCTTCAACCTGGCCTTAGAATGGAAATCACACATAGCTAATCCGGGGGTCAGACCTTCCCTAGACATGTCAGGCAGGCTCAGCTGCCGCTTCCTGCATTTAAGCTGTGAGGGAGTAACCACACTGCAAGTCATAGTAGAGCACCGTGACAGAGGGAAATTATAACTGTGACACTTTGTCTCTTCTGACCCCTTGCCCCCATGTGGCTCGCGGATCTGCGTACCCACATCCATACCCACACATGCAGTCAGAGCTGGCCCTAGCCTTTTGGGGGCCCTAAGTGACATTTTGTTGGGAGGGCTCCCCCCCACCTTGCGGGCAAACATTTTAGCAGCCCCCGCTTGACAGCAGGAAAGAAAAACAACGTTTTAGAGTAAATGTCCTGCAATGCTACACATTTTGCCATGGGGCAGAGAGAAGATTTTGCCATTATTATAACTAATTTCATGCAATTGTAAAGAAAATCCACGGGGTGGAGTGAGAGAGACTAACAAAATCAATGGGTGCACGCTGGTGGGTAATTTAAACCACGATTACTACAAATTTAGATAGCTAGCTAGACTCATTTACCAATCCTAAAATGTTAGCTGACATGAGCTAATTGAGTGACAGGCACAACAAGAGATAAACTGCTGATGCACAACCACATTTTGAAATGGCACCTTGTGTATTCTATTATTCTAACTCTCAACTGTTGGGACCCCGGCTGAGTGTTTTGGAAATGGATCCATGGGCCTACAAAAGGGGGGTTGCCCATCCCTGCTCTAAGTGATGGGCTATTCTGTAGATGAGACAGTTGTTGAATTGAATTCAACTGGGAGCTGTTCTGCTTGAAGTCACATTGCAGTACTCCAGGATGCCTACATACATCTGGAAATCAGGAAAAAGTGTAGAATGTAAGGTTACAGTGACAGTATATTGGAAGGTTACTGTGATAGGAAGGTATGATTTGGGGTTATGTTGTGTGTGAGTACCAAATGATTACTCACTGTTCTGAGTCAGATGAGCTTATAGTGTCTCCTATCTGCTCTCCATGTGTTGGGTTAGAACAGTATGACAGAGTGAGTCATTTCCATTAGGTCCAACCTTGCTCTATCCTCTACAGAGCTCTACTTCTATTGGTTTATTCTTTCCTTTAAACATGAATGGAATTTTCATCGACAGACAGTAAGGGTCTGGTTTTTGATTGGTTTGTGTGTTTGCCTTGGTTTCTCAAATGATTGCCTCGCTTGGTTCACCAACTACTTCTCTGATAGAGTTCAGTGTGTCAAATCGGAGGGCCTGTTGTCCGGACCTCTGGCAGTCTCTAAGGGGGTGCCACAGGGTTCAATTCTCGGGCTGACTCTTTTCTATGTATACATCAATGATGTCGCTCTTGCTGCTGGGGATTCTCTGATCCACCTCATGCAGACAACACCATTCCGTATACTTCTGGTCCTTCTTTGGACACTGTGTTAATGCCTTACCGTGGCCTCCAGACGTAAAACTAAAGCTTCAATGCCATATAACTCTCCTTCCGTGGCCTACCTAGGTGTCAACTGCTCTTCCAGAATGCAAGTCCAAAATGAAACTAAATGCATGCTCCTTCAACTGATCGTAAAACTGCCCATACCTGTCCATACCTGCAAATTGGAAAAAATCACGTTTTGTCACCAAAAGCTGACCTGAGACTTATATCTCGCCAAACCCACTGGCTCCAGGTCACTAGCTTTAAGCCCCACCAGCTGCTCTGAGCAGCTAGCACACGCTCCAGATCACTGCCTTTCCTTCCACATAGCCCATCTGTAAATAGCCCATCTGTAAATAGCCCATCCAACTGCCTCATCCCCGTATTGTTATTTATTTTATTTATTTTGCTCCTTTGCACCTCAGTATCTCTACTTGCACATTCATCTTCTGCACATCTATCACTCCAGGGTTTAATTGCTATATTGTAATTATTTAGCCACTATGGCCTATTTATGGCCCTACCTCCCTTATCCTTCCTCATTTGAACACACTGTATATAGACTTTTTCTATTGCATTATTGACAGTATGTTTGTTTATTCCATGTGTAATTCTGTGTTGTTGTTTGTGTTGCACGGCTTTGCTTTAGCTTGGCCAGGTCGCAGTTGTACTTGTTCTCAACTAGCCTACCTGGTTAAATAAAGGTGAAGTAAAAAAATAAATAAAAGTAGCACTGATTACACTATGGAGGTGTCTCAAATGGCACCCTGTTTTATGTAGTCTATGGTGTTGCTCGCCATCGGCCGCTCGCAAGCCAAGGAGAACGATAGTTTAATTAGACTTCAAACAGCAGCTCCTGTCTGTCTTTGATCTCTGGTTTTAAAGATAACACGTGAAGATGAATGTGTGCCTGAGGGTCTTCATCACAGCTCAAGGCTGCAATGAGGTTCTGTTACACATGTGCGTCGTTGCCGTTTACATGTTTAAGGTTTACTTAGCGAGAGCGAGAAGAAAGGAGAGAGAAGAAGTTAAAGTGTCAGACGAGTGTGTTTGATCTATTAAATCACTTCCTGCCCTTCTAAAAGAGCTCTGCTTTTTAATTGACAGATTTCAGCAGGGGTCATATGAAAACTTGTAAATGTAAACTGCATGTTTGAAGGGGGTGAGAGCAAAGCTGCGAAATGCTCATCCACCCCCCCCGCCACCACACAGATAGGAGAGCTGAGTCTCTGAGCCCTCCTCTTCCTCCACCTCTCCCTCCTTCACCTCTTCACTCACCCCTTTTATCTCTCCGCTTAAGCCGTTTCCACAGAGATCGCCTACGTTTGACTAGCTCCATCCCTCTCTATTCTCTGTCTGGTTGCCTCTTTCCTGGCTTCCTGCCTCTTTGTTCCTTTCCAGAATGTATTTTGTTGCCTGCTCTATAGACAGCTATATCAGTCTGCTAATACAGGACTAGTAAAGGCCCAGCGCACTACCTTTGTGGAAAAATGTTTTTTTTTAAAATAATTATACAGTATATACTCAACCAGGAGTATATGTAGGACACACCTACAGTACTCATTCAAGGGTTTTTCTTTATTTTCACTATTTTCTACTTTGTAAAATAATATTGAAGATATCAAAACTATGAAATAGATATGGAATTGTTAAACAAATCAAAATATATTTTATATTTTAGTTTTTTCAAATTAGCCACCCTTGATGACAGCTTTGCACAATCTTGGCATTCTCTCAACCAGCTTCATGAGGAATGCTTTTCCAACAGTCTTGAAGGAGTTCCCACATATGTGACCGTTTCAGCAAAATAGGCGTATGTCGCGAGTCACTATTTCACAGGAGAGCCGAACATAAAACATTTATTTTTATCAAAACGCATTTTTTTGGGGCATTTCTGCCTTCTCAAACATGTGAACTTTCATGTGACTTGATAATAACGTGTATGCCATCTGTAAATACCAATCAAATCAAATCAAATTGTTAAATCACGAGCCTAATTGGTTTAGCCAAGAAAAGGCAGCAACCTTCCCGCTAGCCATGATTGGCTGAGATAATGAGTGGGCTGGAGATGAGTTTGGATTGGTCTGCCATATAGCGGCGTCTGCCTATTTGAGCTGGTCAGTGTGTCTCGGTAATCCTGTCTAATGCTGCTTTAATTTTTTTAAATTGTGTATTAAAACTGCATAAGTGTTGCTCTCCACTTTCTGGAGGACTGAGTTTTGAAATCAGTGGAATTCGAGGATGACAGCTAAGGAGATTGAGAAAACACCTGTCTCCGGGATTACGTCTTCAAACTAAGGGCAACCATGGCATCCGACAGGAGACGCGTCCAACCATGAAGGATGTACAGTATATGGGTAAGATAGTTTAGCTAGCTACATTTTCAGAAATTACACATTTCTCATTTTGACAGAAAGAGCAATTTGCTTGGCTAGCTATAGCCTAATGTTAGCTAGCTAAAATTGAACCTGGTTGGTTAGCTACCTGCAGATTTATGCAGGGTTGTAACATCATTAGTTGTGATTATGGATCATTGTTGACCTAGCTAGCTAATGTTAACTGGCTGGCTCGTTAACGTTATGTGTATGACCTTATTATTCGTATCTCGGAGACATTTGCTTAGCTAGTTATAGCCTAATGTTAGCTAGCTAACATTGAACCTGGTTGGTTAGCAACCTGCAAATTCATGCAGTGTAGTAAGGTCACGAGTTGTGATTATTATGTAGCTAGCTACATGTCTTAACAAAAGACTCCACTATGCAAGCAACCATTTTGGGTGCGTTCGTAAATTCAGTCTGGCCATCTACTCCGATTCCAGATCACTCTCGTCTGAGTGTGCCTGAGAGCGCAGAATAACTGATGAATTTACGAACCTTCAACGCCAGTTGAATATGGCGGGGTGTCAGTAAACATCAGTAAACTCATCAGCCAGAGCGTCCGGTGTGAGCTCTGAACACAAAATGCTCTGAATTTACAAACAGACAATCTGACAGCACAGTTGCACAGTCACCAACGCTCTGGATAACATAACAGCCTAACCAGCTCTGCCAGGGTGAGTAATGTTCAGTGAGATGTTCTCTCTTACTTAGATGTCTGGAAGTAGCTGGCAAGTTAGCTTGGGTGCTTGACTGCTGTTAATACATTCTGATAAACCCTTAAAGAGATGGGTGGGGCTAAAGCTTAAGAGGGTGTAGACAAAGAAAGGCTCGACAATAGTATTACCAAAACATTCAAAGGCCCTTTTCTCAAAAGTGAGTTTACAAGTTTATCATCTTTCAAAGCAAAATGACTTTCCCATTGTTCCTCAACTGTCATGTATGATATATCATTGTGTAGCTCTGAGGGTGATTGTGGAGGCCAGGTCATCTTATGCAGCACTTCATCGCTCTCCCTGGTCAAATAGCCCTTACACAGCCTGGAGGTGTGTTTTGGGTCATTGTCCTGTTGAAAAACAAATGATAGTCCCACTAAACGCAAACCACATGGGATGGCGTATCGCTGCAGAATGCTGTGGTAGCCATGCTGGTTAAGTGTGCCTTGAATTCTAAATAAATCACTGACAGCGTCACCAGCAAGCAAAGCACCCCCACAACGTCACACCTCCTCCTCCATGCTTCACGTGGGAACCACACATGCGGAGATCACACATGCGGAGATCACTACTCTGCGTCTCGCAAAGACACGACGGTTGGAACCAAAAATCTCAAATTTGGACTCATCAGACCAAAGGACAGATTTCCATCGGTCTAATCAGTGACAGTGGCTATGTGGTCCCAAATCTGGCATTAAGGGGCTCTTTTCCAAGTTTAAATGATAAACATTCAACATTGGCCTTGTTGTCAATGAAGCATGATTTGTGCTGTGCTCAAAACAACTCTTAACTCGGAACTGCGAAAACTTGACTTCAGTGAGTTCAAGACAACTGGGAAGTCAGGAATAAATGAGCTCCTACTGGGGAAAATATGTTTTGAATGGTCATCCAAGTCGTAATTGTAAATCCGGCCTCCAGTTGTTTTGAAAGCACCACAAATCTAGAGAATGCCAGATTTTGATGACAAAAGTTACCCATGAAGAACAGCCCATACTGAATTCTGTCACTGTACATTTCAAAAGTGCTAAACAAATAGCTATATTGACTAACGTTACGTCCGTCCTAGCTCGCTCATTTAATGTCTTAATCGAAATTACAGATTGCCTCTTATCCGCTTGTCATCCCCTTACGCCATAGTTTGTACATCTCAATTGTCATTAGAAGCCATATCAGCTGGGTTTTTTTAAAGGCAGTAAATGAGGCTGAATGAACTGTTTTGCTGCCAGACAAGGCTCCGCTGTTAGCCAGGTGTAGCAGTGGTAAGGTGTGGGACACCTGTTGGGACTCTGCTGTTGGGACAACTTCATGTAGACCTTAACAGTTTGTTGGCACCGTTTGTCACCGTTATAGTGCAATTAATGTATTGTTTAGTGTTGTGTTGTGTAGTGGCTTTGCTGGCATGCATCCCACTTTTCTATTTTTTGCCCCACCAAGATTTACATGCTAAGATTACCACTGGGTACTGTGTGTATATATATATATATATATATATATATATACAGTCGTGCAAAAAAAGTATTTAGTCAGCCAACAATTGTGCAAGTTCTCCCACTTAAAAAGATGAGAGAGGCCTGTAATTTTCATCATAGGTACAATTCAACTATGACAGACAAAATGAGATTTTTTTTCTCCAGAAAATCACATTGTAGGATTTTTTATGAATTTATTTGCAAATTATGGTGGAAAACAAGTATTTGGTCACCTACAAACAAGCAAGATTTCTGGCTCTCACAGACCTGTAACTTCTTCTTTAAGAGGCTCCTCGGTCCTCCACTCGTTACCTGTATTAATGGCACCTGTTTGAACTTGTTATCAGTATAAAATACACCTGTCCACAACCTCAAACAGTCACACTCCAAACTCCGCTATGGCCAAGACCAAAGAGCTGTCAAAGGACACAAAGAAACAAGATTGTAGACCTGCAGCAGGCTGGGAAGACTGAATCTGCAATAGGTAAGCAGCTTGGTTTGAAGAAATCAACTGTGGGAGCAATTATTAGGAAATGGAAGATATACAAGACCACTGATAATCTCCCTCGATCTGGGGCTCCACGCAAGATCTCACCCTGTGGGGTCAAAATGATCACAAGTGAACGGTGAGCAAAAATCCCGGGTCCTAGTGAATGACCTGCAGAGAGCTGGGACCACAGTAACAAAGCCTACCATCAGTAACACAATACGCCGCCAGGGACTCAAATCCTGCAGTGCCAGACGTGTCCCCCTGCTTAAGCAAGTACATGTCTAGGCCCGTCTGAAGTTTGCTAGAGAGCATTTGGATGATCCAGAAGAAGATTGGGAGAATGTCATATGGTCAGATGAAACCAAAATAGAACTTTTTGGTAAAAACTCAACTCGTCGTGTTTGGAGGACAAAGAATGCTGAGTTGCATCCAAAGAACACCATACCTACTGTGGAGCATGGGGGTGGAAACATCATGCTTTGGGGCTGTTTTTCTGCAAAGGGACCAGGACGACTGATCCGTGTAAAGGAAAGAATGAATGGGGCCATGTATCGTGAGATTTTGAGTGAAAACCTCCTTCCATCAGCAAGGGCATTGAAGATGAAACGTGGCTGGGTCTTTCAGCATGACAATGATCCCAAACACACCGCCCATGCAACGAAGGAGTGGCTTCGTAAGAAGCATTTCAAGGTCCTGGAGTGGCCTAGCAAGTCTCCAGATCTCAACCCCATGGAAAATCTTTGGAGGGAGTTGAAAGTCTGTGTTGCCCAGCAACAGCCCCAAAACATCACTCCTCTAGAGGAGATCTGCATGGAGGAATGGGCCAAAATACGAGCAACAGTGTGTGAAAACCTTGTGAAGACTTACAGAAAACGTTTGACCTCTGTCATTGCCAACAAAGGGTATATAACAAAGTATTGAGATAAACTTTTGTTATTGACCAAATACTTATTTTCCACCATAATTTCCAAATAAATTCATAAAAAATCCTACAATGTGATTTTCTGGATTTTTCCCCCTCATTTTGTCTGTCATAGTTGAAGTGTACCTATGATGAAAATTACAGGCCTCTCTCATCTTTTTAAGTGGGAGAACTTGCACAATTGGTGGCTGACTAAATACTTTTTTGCCCCACTGTACATATATATAAATATTCTGATTTTTCTGGGGATGCTGCAGCAACCTCTGCACCCCTGCTTCCCGCAGCTATGACCATATCCTGTTCAAAGGCACTTGAATTTTTTGTCTTGCCCATTCACCCTCTGAACGACACACATACTCAATCAATGTCTCAAGGCTTAAAAATCCTTCTTTAACCTGTCTCCTCCCCTTCATCTACACTGATTGAAGTGGATTTAAGTGACATCAAGAAGGGATCATAGCTTTCACCTGGATTCACCTGGTCAGTCATGGGAATGAGCAGGTGTTCAAAATGTTTGTACACAGTGTATAACGCTACTGTTTTTGTCAAAGCCATCAGTAGAGTTGAAAATGCGATGGAAACCCATTTAACATGTATTATTTGAATCGGTACATGAGAATTTAACTGCAAAAGTTATTTTGATGTGCACTACGTCATCACGCACAGCTTTTTATCCACAATAAGTCTGTTTGATGGAAACAAATCTCTGGTAGGGAAATGTGCCTTTGTTTTTATGCGGATTGTAGAATAATACAAATCTGTTGCCAATTGGATGGAAACATAGCTAATGTGCGTCTTTTTCCATTTCTAGTTCTCTCCCTGAGTCCCTTGATGGTTGTCA
Organism: Oncorhynchus tshawytscha; assembly: GCF_018296145.1. NCBI lineage: Eukaryota > Metazoa > Chordata > Actinopteri > Salmoniformes > Salmonidae > Oncorhynchus > Oncorhynchus tshawytscha. The sequence goes on from NC_056445.1 coordinate 8,999,621, forward strand.
TAGTTTCTCAGTTTTCTTAATGTTCCCTCCCGCCCTTTACTGCACATACTTTATTTTTCAATATCTGTGCCTGCATCTCTTTTTCCACATATTTGTTTCTCTGTGTCTATTTCGCTTCCTGTCTCTTTCTCAATCTGCTCCTTCTATTTCTTTCTGCCCTCCCTCCTGCTCCTATTGTCACCTCCCCTCCCACACGCCGGCCTACTTTGAAACCATGTTCACTGTTGATGCTCTACTGATATTGCTTTTTCAGGGTCATTGTGTTTCAATAATGATGCATGTTACGACCGGTCCATTTTGTGCAGGTCACTGTAAAACAAGGGTCACATAATATGATGTATTAGGAGCAGTCATGCTGCATTTGTTCTGGTCCTATGAGATCTGTTGTCTCGGCACCTGGTCTGTGTGTGTTCCTTCTAATGGTACACTGTACATATGTGAGGTATGACGTGATGGAGTTGTCTGCTCTCTATACTCTCAGCTACAAGGTGAACCTCTCACTGCCCACGCTAATTGGCTCCATTTGTTGTTGTGGTGTGCGTGCGTGCTTGTGTGGTGTGTGTGTGTGTGTGTGTCATTCAAATCATTATTCACCTGGACAGGCTCCCTGCTCCTTATTAAAGTGGCCCGCGGCCATGGTCAGATGGGCGCCCGCTCGGTGATCATATCTGAATGGATTACACTACATCCTTGGCAAACATCTGATTAAGTGCCAAAACTTAGTCTCATCAACATGTCCCAGAACAGGTGATATTTATGGAACCTTTCAGAATCCATTGACTTCCAAATGCTCAATTTGAACAGTGTGCTCCGGACGTTCTTTTCATGTTTTATTTAATTTAGGATGTGTTTGTGTGTGTGTGTGTGTGTGTGTGTGTGTGTGTGTGTGTGTGTGTGTGTGCGTGCTTTACCAAGCTTTACTCCAATTAGTGGCTCCCACAATGTCTGCAAAAAGCCATTTAAAGGCTCCTCATAATTCTCTACTTGTCTCCTGTTAGAATTTTCTTTTTTGATTAATTGCTCCATCCATATTTTATGCATGGTTTAATCTCAAGTTGTGGTTGCAAAGAGAGGGCATATTGCTGGTAACTTTCAAGAATTTTGGTAACTTTTACATTTTTGGGGAATTTTATCACATGACATCTAGTGGCCTTTTGTGGTACTTCAGATTATCACAGGTGTCTGTAATTACCTCTGTCCTTCTGTGTGGCCTTTTCACATTTCAAATATAGAAAGTAATCAAATAAGATGATTTCCAATTCAAAAATATATAATGAAAAAGCTGGAAACATGATCCTAAATGCAAACCATCAATGTAGTGAATTCCACTGATGTTTAATATGAGGGTAACAGCATGAAATATCCTTTATATTTTTTTACACACTTACATTTTTTTTACTATGTCAATATGTGTTTGTTCTAAATGTTTTGGAGCAGGTGGCAGGTGGCAGTTGTGAACTAAATTCAGTAGTTACAAGAGTTGCAGAGTTAATTGAAAAAAATGCCATTGTTGATTAGATGCTTTTATCATTGAACCATATGGTCTATCCATTAGAAACTATTGGACAATATGGACACATACAAAATTAATACTATGCATTATTACATTTTATATCGTTATTTATGTATACCTTACAAACCATAGATTGCCATAGATTACCTGTTAATTACCAAAATGACTGAAAGTTCCGGTAACTTTAGTAAATGACCAGCAGTTTTGAAACCCTAGCTTTAGTGAGATAAACACATGCGTCTTACTACTTGTGATATCACAGACTCACCCCATACACTGCCTTCAGAAAGTATTCACACCACTTGACTTTCTCCATCATTTTGTTGTGTTACAGCCTGAATTTAAAATGTATGACATTTGGATTTTGTGTCACTGGCCTACACACAATACACCATAATATAAAAACGCAATTATGTTATTCATTAAAAATTTTTAAGTCAATAAGTATTCAACCCTGTTGTTATGGCAAGCATAAATAAGTTCAGGAGTAAAAATGTGCTTAACAAGTCACATAATAAGTTGCATGGACTCACTCTGTGTGCAGTAATAGTGTTTAACATTATGTTTTAATGACTACCTCATCTCTGTAGCCCACACATACAATTATCTGTAAGGTTTCTCATGCGAGCAGTGAATTTCAAACACAGATTCAACCACAAAGACCAGGGAGGTTTTTCAATGTCTCACACTTTTTGGTAGATAGGTAAAAATGTAAAAAACAGACATTGAATATCCCTTTGAGCATGGTGACGTTATTAAATACACTTTGGATGGTGTATCAATACAACCAATCACTGAAAAGATACAGGCGTCCTTCCTAACTCAGTTGTCGAAGAGGAAGGCCAATGGTGGCCATGAGGCCAATGGTAACTTTAAAACAGTTACAGAGTTTAATGGCTGTGATAGGCGAGGATGGATGGATCAACAACATTGTTTTACTCCACAATACTAACATAATTGACAGAGTGAAAAGAAGGAAGCCGGTAGAGAATACACATTTTCAAAAACATGCATCCTGTTTGCAAAAATGCATTAAAGTAATACTGCAAAAAATGTGTCAAAGCAATTCACTTTTCTTCCTGACTACAAAGTGTTACGCTTGGGGCAAATCCAATATAACACATTACTGAGCACCACTCTCCATATTTTCAATCATAGTGGTGGCTGCATCATGTTATGGGTATGCTTGTAATCATTAAGGACTGGGGAGTTTTTCAGGATAAAAAAAAGAAAGGGAAAGGAGCTAAGCACAGACCAATTCCTAGAGGAAAACCTGGTTCAGTCTGCTTTCCACCAGACACTGTGAGATTTATTCACCTTTCAGCAGGACAATAACCTAAAACACAAGGCCATTCTACACTGGAGTTGCTTGACAAGAACACGGTGAATGTCACTGAGTGGCCGAGTTACAGTGTTGACTTAAATCTACTTTAAAATCTATGGCAAGACCTGAAAATGGTTGTCTAGCAATGATCAACAACCAATTTGAAAGAGCTTGAAGAATTTTGAAAAGAACGACAGGCAAATGTTGCATAATCCAAATGTGCAAAGCTCTTAGAGACGTACCCAGAAAGACTTCTTAAAAGTATTGACTCAGGGCTGTGAATACTTACAGCACCAATCAAAAGTTTGGACACCTACTCATTCTAGGGTTTTTCTTTATTTTTTACTATTTTCTACATTGTAGAATAATAGTGAAGACTTCAAAACTATGAAATAACACATATGGAATCATGTAGTAGCCAAAAAAAGAGTTAAACAAATCAGAATATATTTTATATTTGAGATTCTTCAATGTGATGAGACAGCTTTGCACATTCTTGGCGTTCTCTCAACCAGCTTTACGAGGTAGTCACCTGGAATGCATTTCAATTAAGAGGTTTGCCTTGTTAAAAGTTAATTTGTGGAATTTCTTTCCTTCTAAATGCATTTGAGCCAAACAGTTGTGTTGTGACAAGGTAGGGGTGGTATGCAGAAGATAGCCCTATTTGGTTAAAGATATTATGGCAAGAACAGCTCAAATAAGCAAAGAAACGACAGTACTTTAAGACATGAAGGTCAGTCAATGCGGAACATTTCAAGAACTTTTAAAGTTTCTTCAAGTGCAGTCACAAAAACCATCAAGCGCTATGATGAAACTGGCTCTCATTAGGACCACCACAGGAAAGGAAGACCCAGAATTACCTCTGCTGCAGAGGATAAGTTCATTCGAATTACCAGCCTCAGAAATTGCAGCCTAAAAAAATTATTCACAAAGTTCAAGTAACTTTCAACATCAACTGTTAGAGGAAACTGGGTGAATCAGGCCTTCATGGTCGAATTCGTGCAAGAGACCACTATTAAAGGACACCACAAAGAAGGAGAGACTTGCTTGGGCCAAAAAACACGAGCAATGGACAGTAGACCGGTGGAAATCTGTCCTTTGGTCTAAATTTGAGATTTTTGGTTCCAACCTCTGTGTCTTTGTGAGACGCAGAGTAGGTGAACGGATGATCTCCGCATGTGTATTTCCCACCGTAAAGCATGGAGGAGGAGGTGTGATGGTGTGGAGGTGCTTTGCTGGTGACACTGTCAGTGATTTATTTAGAATTCAAGGCACACTTAACCAGCATGGCTACCACAACATTCTGCGGCAATGCACCATCCCTTGTGGTTTGCGCTTACTGGGACTATCATTTGTTTTTCAACAGGACAATGACCCAACACACCTCCAGGTTGTGTAAGGGCTGTTTGACCAAGAAGGAGAGTGATGAAGTGCTGCATCAGATGACCTTGTCTCCACAATCACCCGACCTCATCCCAATTAAGATGGTTTGGGATGAGTTGGACCGCAGAGTGAAGGAAATTCAGCCAACAAGTGCTCAACACATGTGGGAACTCCTTCAAGACTTTTGGAAAAGCATTCCAAGTGAAGCTGGTTGAGAGAACACCAAGAGTGTGTAAAGCTGTCAGCAAGACAAAGGGTGGCTACTTTGAAGAATCTCAAATATAAAATATATTTGGATTTGTTTAACACTTTTTTGGTTACTACATGATTCCATATGTGTTATTTCATAGTTTTGATGTCTTCACAATTATTCTACAATGTAGAAAATTGTAAAAACAAAGAAAAACCCTTGAATGAGTAGGTATGTCCACACTTTTGACTGGTACTGTGTGTAAATGAGATATTTCTGTATTTAATTTTAAAAAAAAACATGTTTTCACTTTGTCATTATGTGGTATTGTGTGAAGATGGTTCGGAATAATATATATTTAATCCATTTTGAATTCAGGCGATAACACAGCAAAATGTGGAAATAAGTCAAGGGTTATGAATACTTTTTGAAGGCACTGTATCTCTCTCAGAGTTCCTTGCTGGTTGTGTGGTTGAAAGTCCTCTGATCTAGGCGGGCAGCCTCCAATCCAATCCTTTATTTGTCTGTTATTCAGGCAGATAAAAAGAGAAAGGAGGAGATGAGATATGTAGCCATAGAGAGGGAGAGGGGGAGAGATCGGGGTCCTGCTTTGAGAGATTAACACACGCTGTGACTTGCTGTTGTCGTGTGTGTTTTCAGTGACTCACACTGGCTACATTTTAAATAAATTATTCTTCTTAAACAGAAAAATGTGTCAAAAATAAGAATTTGCTTTTTGTTTTTTTGATCAATCCCTTTTAGTTGGTGGCTTTTGAATCCAAGTTATTATGTGGACATTTTTCCACACTGATTCCTCAAGAAACATGTGCCAGGTCGGCTCACTCTTATCATACCTGCTGTGGTTTTATATTAAGGCTTTGTGAAGGTTGCATTCTGGCAGGTAGCCTAGTGGTTAGAGCCGTGGGCCAGTAATCTAAAGGTTGCTGTATCGAATCCCCGAGCTGAGATGGTCAAAATCTGTCGTTCTGCCCCTAAACAAGGCAGTTAACCCACTGTTCCCTGGTAGGCCGTCATTGTAAATAAGAATTTGTTCTTAACTGACTTGCCTTGTTAAATAAAGGTTTAAAAAAAAGATGTACATTTCAAATACAGAGGGTCTCCTGCTGGTCTGTCTCTCCACCGTCTTCTTTATCACTGTCAGAGGGTTTCTATTAGAGTGCACGGCCCCGGTGACAGTCGCTATGCAAATGGTCAGCTCTGAAGGCCCCTGAACACGGTACACTGACTGCCACCGTTCTGCCTGTCATTTGCATTTTGAGGGAGATGAAAGCGAAAGGGGCTTTTTATGCCCATTCATAAGGTAGAATGAAGAGATGATGGATAGTGGGGACAGAGGTATCAAACCTCTGTCAAATCTGGAATATAGCAGATGCAGTGTAGGCTTCATTCGATATTACAGATAGAGTACTAGTTAATTTGTATAGAAATGGCTCTGCATGTTTGTGCTTTTAAGGTACAGCCCATTTCAACAGAGAACTACTGTAGCGGACAATGTGCTCTTATTCTTAGAAGCATACATTTATAGAAACAGTAGTTCTTAAATAGAAATGTGCATTCAACTGTTGTCTTCTCTAGCTGCTTCCATACTGACCTTTCTCTCTGCCCTACAGTACGTCGTGTGCTGCGTCTGAATGAAAAAGTGGAATCAAATTCCCTCGCTTCACTATACTACTTCTAACACGCATTCACACACATGCACTTACACGCGCTCACATACAGTACACACACACAGTGCCACACACCGCTTTGGCGCTCTTCACATTGATCACTGCCACTGGGCCTACATCTGCACTTATGTCCTTCCAGTGGCGAAGCTGTCAAGCCTAGTCTTTGGCATTGTGTTTACCCTCAGGTGTCGGAGCTGACAGCTGAGAGGTTCAGTCTTTTATTTCTCCTTGGTCCATTGCAAGGGTTGGAACCGGTTCAGGGAACAGTACCGAAAACAGGAAAATAACGAAATTATTTGAGGAACAGAACCCGAACCGGAAACAAAAGTGACCTATACTGTTCCGGAACCAAACCGTTATTTTAAAAGCATAGGAACCGGGTTAATACCTTTTTAAAAATGTTCCAGGCAACAAAGCACCTATGCAAAGCCCTCACTCTGTCACTCAGAAACGTATTCCAGCGTCTGCCTGCCAGCTGGAAATCTTTCCTAGTAGGTGTATGTAGGGTCCCTGTCCCTCCCCTTTGAAGCATAGGTTACTGTAGCCTACTGACAACTGTACAAGCATGATTCAGAAATTAGGGAGAGAATGCATTAACTTTTCCAATGCCAGTTAAGGACACTATAGTTATCACGTTTCTCATTGTATTTATTAACTACAAAAAGGTTTTGAATTCTAGTGCTGCTCTGCACACACAAGCTTGTTAGCTAGCTAACGTTTTCTCTAGTACAACATTAAAAGATATTCAAAGTTCCTCCATAGAAGACGCTACTCCGTAGGTATAATTCTGATGGGCTAATTCAGATAATGCAGGTCAGGATAAGATGCCCAGCACTTCAAGGCAAGCTTCCTCCATCCTCTCTCGCTCTCTCCCCACCCGCAAAATTTCAGTTGCATCTCAGGTGTCTGTCTCACCTCCTCCTCTCTCTCTTTATCTCTCTTTCTCTCTCTCTCTCTGTCTGCCCCCTTCTCTCTCTCTCTCTCTCTCTCTCTCTCTTTTGCGGGTGGGGAGAGAGGATGGAGGAAGCTTGCCTTGAAGTGATCAAAATAAAGGTGATCAAAATAAAGACAAAAAAGACACAGACAGACAAAGACAAGCAGACAAGAATAAAAAGAAACACAGACCAGAGAGAAAAGAGGAGGAAAAATAAGGGTTGAGAGACAGGAAGGAGTTAGAGGCAGACAGACAAGTGTTTCTGCACCTTGGAACCTCAGATATTCCAGCCCTGTCGACCTTGTGAATAACATTTCCCAACTTCAATTCAGCGCTGTAATTCAATTCAGCCAAGACAGGGACAGGGCTAAAGGTTAAAGCTCCATTGCCATTTTGATGTCCCGAGACTGACCCAATAGACGCCATGAACGATGGATCACTCAATGGGTCAGAGCCCTCTCATTGGGACTGGCAGTTTGCCAAAGGCCACACTGATGGGAATCGACGACATTGGGTTTGTCTGTGCTGAGTGGGGGCTATGTCCCAAATGTCACCCTATTCCCTATATAGTGTACAAAAGGTGTGCACTTTATAGGGAATAGGGTGCCATTTGGGAAGCAGGTTTTTTAAATCTCCCTCAGAAAGTATGTGCAATATGTTGTTTTTCTGTACATCTTTCCTGTACAGTATTTGACTTGTTTGATTGCACTGAGTCACAACAACCCTGCTATCACAGCAGGTGAAGGAGAGTGAGTTGTTAGAGATATCGTGGCAATGTTGAGAAGACAATATATATAGCTCCCTATATAGCTCGCTACTTTTGACCACAGCCCTGTGGGCTCTAGTCAAATGTAGTGCACTATATAGGGAATAGGGTGCTCTGTCTGAGATCACATCTCTTATTTACCATTCTCCTGACTAATCCTGCTGCACAATTGATCCATTATCCCACAGAGTGAGTGACTCACACAAACAGGGGCAGCAACCTGGATGAAATGTTAAGGCAAGGGCTGATTTCAAGGTTTTACTGCTAACCTACAAAGCATTACATGGGCTTGCTCCTAACTATCTTTCCGATTTGGTTCTGCCGCACATACCTACACGTACGCTACGGTCACAAGACGCAGGCCTCCTAATTGTCCCTAGAATTTCTAAGCAAACAGCTGGAGTCAGGTCTTTCTCCTATAGTGAGAGACGCAGACTCATGTGAGAGACGCAGACTCGGTCTCAAACTTTAAGTCTTTACTGAATCTCTTCAATAGGTCATATGATTGAGTGTAGTCTGGCCCAGGAGTGTGAAGGTCAACGGAAAGGCTCTGGAGCAACGAACCGCTCTTGCTGTCTCTGCCGGGCCGGTTCCCCTCTCTCCACTGGGATTCTCTGCCTCTAACCCTATCACAGTGGCGCAGTCACTGGCTTACTGGTGCTCTTCCATGCCGTCCCTAGGAGGGGTGCGTCACTTGAGTGGGTTGAGTCACTGACGTGATCTTCCTGTCTGGGTTGGCGCCACCCCTTGGGTTGTGCCGTGGCGGAGATCTTTGTGGGCTATACTCGGCCTTGTCTCAGGATGATAAGTTGGTGGTTGAAGATATCCCTCTAGTGGTGTGGGGGCTGTGGGTGGGGTTATATCCTGCCTGTTTGGCCCTGTCCGGGTGTATCATCTGATGGGGCCACAGTGTCTCCTGGCCCCTCCTGTCTCAGCCTCCAGTATTTATGCTGCAGTAGTTTATGTGTCGGGGGGCTAGGGTCAGTCTATTATATCTGGAGTATTTATCCTGTCTTATCCGGGGCCCTTTGTGAATTTAAGTATGCTCTCTCTAATTCTCTCTTTCTCTCTTTCTTTCTTTCTCTCTCTCGAAGGACCTGAGCCCTAGGACCATGCCTCAGGACTACCTGGCATGATGACTCCTTGCTGTCCCCAGTCCACCTGGCTGTGCTGCTGCTCCAGTTTCAACTGTTCTGCCTGTGGATAGGGAACCCTGACCTGTTCACCGGACGTGCTACCTGTCCCAGACCTGCTGTTTTCAACTCTCTAGAGACAGCAGGAGCGGTAGAGATACTCTCAATGATCGGCAATGAAATGCCAACTGACATTTACTCCTGAGGTGCTGACTTGTTGCACCTTCGACAACTACTTCGACAATAACTATTATTATTATTTGACCATGCTGGTCATTTACTACATTTGAACATCTTGGCCATGTTCTGTTATAATCTCCACCCGGCACAGCCAGAAGAGGACTGGCCACCCCTCATAGCCCTGGTTCCTCTCTAGGTTTCTTCCTAGGTTTTGGCCTTTCTATGGAGTTTTTCCTAGCCACCGTGCTTCTACACCTGCATTGCTTGCTATTTGGGGTTTTAGGCTGGGTTTCTGTACAGCACTTTGATATATAAGCTGATGTAAGAAGGGCTTTATAAATACATTTGAATTGATTTGATGAAATACCATTTCCTGCTTGTGCTCTGTGCTATGTCTCTTGTCTTTATTTACCTGGCTTGTGAATAAACAGTGGAACACAGCACATCACAATCATAGTCTGGGTGAGGATAAAAAAAAAGGGGACATGGGTGGAGGGATACATAGTGACGCAAGGCTGACAGGCAGGAAGTCTTTGAGTGACTTAATTTAAAGGGGAAATGCACACTCGGATTTGGCCTCATTTTTGGCTTGCTCCTCAAGAAATACTGGCAGCCATGACAGAAGCCAAATGTGAGTTGGCTTGGGTATGTGGTTTGATGTGGGTGTTTCTTGGGTGTGTTCTTGCCACCACCAAGACACACCCATCTGTCAGAACCTTGCCCGCAGCTGTTTCCCCACACTCAATCACAACAAACAAACCCCCTGCAGGTTGAGATCAATAACTACAGGCAGATGTATGGTGAGATGCCACAGGAAACTTTGAATAGGTCAGCAGCCTACAGAGTTATATGAGAAATGCAATTGCTGAATTTGTGTAGATATTCTAAACTAAGTATTTTGATCACTTTTAAATGTAGTAACATGTCCATGTAGAATAAACAACCCTTTAAAGAATACCATAGAAGCAATGCACCTTTCACCTTTCATTCCTGTCACCATCGTTACGCGCACCATGGCCTCATGACACTCGTCTGGGCTCCTTCGCCTTTCTGATTACCTCCCCTATATCTGTCACTCCCTTTTCTTCTTTCCTCAGGTGTTACTGAATCTGTTTCTGTTTCATGTCTGTATACATTTCATGTTTCTTGTTTTGTTCCATGTTGCCTCCCGACTCCCTGCGTACCCGTTACAAAAACACCTCACCAAAGGGGAGCATCAAGGAGTATTTTTTTGTTTTTGTTTTGTTGATGACGTCGGGTCTGGGTTTCGCTACCGGAGCTACTGGGGATGCCTCAGCTGGCTCGTCGGGCTTCCATGCCTCAGCTGGCTCATCAGGTTTACAAGACTCGGTTGGCCCGTCAAGCATCCATGGTCGAAGCTACCGAGGACGTCTCAGCTAGCTCGTCAGGCTCCCATGCCTCAGCCGGTTCGTCAGGCTCCCATGCCTCAGCTAGCTCGACAGGTTCACAAGACTCGGTTGGATTGGCAGGCTCCCATGCCCCAGCCGGCTCATCAGGCTCCCATGCCTCAGCCAGTTCGTCAGTCTCCCATGCCTCAGCGGGTTGGCAGGCTCCCATACCTCAGCCAGTTTGACAGGCTCCCATGCCTCAGCTAGCTCGACAGGTTCACAAGACTCGGTTGGATTGGCAGGCTCCCATGCCCCAGCCGGTTGTCAGGCTCCCATGCCTCCACCGGTTTGTCAGGCTCCCATGCCTCCGCCGGTTTGTCAGGCTCCCATGCCTCAGCTAGCTCGACAGGTTCATAAGACTCGGTTGGATTGGCACGCTCCCATGCCTCAGCCAGTTCATCAGCCTACCATGCCTCAACCTGTTCATAAGGCTCACATGTCTCAGCCGGTTTGTCAGGCTCCCATGCCTCAGCTGGCTTGACAGGTTCCTGCACCTCAGCAGAAGCGATCGGCCCGCTCCTGGTCCCCGGGACGTTCCTCTGGTCAGCGTCCTTGCAGCTGGAGTCACGCCTCAGGGAGGGGGTACTGTCACGTATACTCCCTCATACACGTATACTCCCTCGTACTCCCTCACTGTCACGTATAATGCCTCCCGCAGAACAAGAATAGACTGACGAGTTTCAGAAGAAAGTTATTTGTTTCTGGCTATTTTGAGCTTATAATCAAACCCACAAATGTTGATGCTCCAGATACACAACTAGTCTAAAGAAGGCCAGTTTTATCACTTCTTTAATCAGGACAACAGTTTTCAGCTGTGCTAACATAATTGCAAAAGGGTTTTCTAATGATCAATTAGCCTTTTAAAATTATAAACTTGGATTAGCTAACACAATGTGCCATTGGAACACAGGAGGGATGGTTGCTGATAACGGGCCTCTGTACGCCTATGTAGATATTCCATTAAAAATTGTCTGTTTCCAGCTACAATAGTCATTTACAACATTAACAATGTCTACACTGTATTTCTGATCAATTTGATGTTATTGTAATAGACAAAACATTAAATTTTCTTTCAAAAACAAGAACATTTCTAAGTGACCCCAAACTTTTGAACAGTAGTGTATGTTTCACGATTAACTGCTCATGGTGTGATTGTGGTAATGTACAGGAACTCAAGTCCTTTTGTTCAACTGACCTAAAACACCTCGCAATCAAATGCCGATCGCATTACCTCCCGAGAGAATTCTCTTCTGTCATTGTCACAGCTGTGTATATTCCCCTTCAAGCCGATACCAAAACGGCTCTCAGGGAATTACACTGGACTTTGTGCAAACTGGTAACCACATTTACTGTAGCTGGGGACTTTAATAAAGAAACCCTGAAGAAATCGCTACCACATCGCCTGTGCCACTCACGCATAAGTAACTGTTGACCACAAGGCCCTCCCCTGCCCTCCCTTCGGCAAATCAGATCACTCCTCCATCCTGCTCTTTCCTTTCTATAGGCAGAAACTCAAACAGGAAGTACCCTTTTTAAGGACTGTTTAACGCTGGTCTGACCAATCGGAATCAATGCTTCAAGATTATTTTGATCACGCGGATTGGGGTATGTTTCAGGTTGCCTCTGAGAACAACATTGAAGTATACGACACGGTGACTGAGTTCATCAGGAAGTGTACAGGGGATGTTGTTTCCACTGTGACGATTTAAACCTATCCAAACCAAAAACTGTGTATAAATGGCAGCATTCGTACAAGATTGAAAACGTGAACAACTGCATTTAACCAGAGCAAGGTCACTGGGAATATGGTTCAGTACAAACAGTCCAGTTGTGCCCTCCGTAAGGCAAACAAACAGGCAAAATGTCCGTACAGAGACAAAGTGGTGTCACAATTCAACGTCTCAGACATGATATGTGGTATGTGGCAGGGACTCCAGACCATCACGTATTATAAAGGGAAAAACCAACCACGTCCTGGACACTGAAGTCTTGCTCCTGTACAAGCTAAACACCTTCTTCGCCCACTTTGAGGGAACACAGTGCCACCACGGCTCCTTTGGACTGTGAGCTCTCGTTCTTTCGTGGCCGACATAAGACATTTAAGCCCAGACTGCATCCCTAGCTGCATCCTCAGAGCATGCACAGACCAGCTGGCTGGAGTGTTTACAGACATATTCAATCGCTCCCTATCCCAGTCTGTTGTCCCCACTTGCTTCAAGATGTCCAGCATTGTTCCTGTACCCAAGAAAGTTATGGTAAATTAACTAAATGGCTATCACCCCATAGCATTCACTTCTGTCATCGTGAAGTGCTTTGAGATGCTAGTTAAGGATCATCCTCCACCTTACCTGACACCCTAGACCCTCCTGCAATTTGCTAGGCCGTATCGACGGCGCTGCCTGGTCTCCGCCATCTCTCAGAACCAGAAAGTTCATGATGAAAAACGCTAACCTGCTTTTGACCATGGCCCATAGGACTGCAGACAGAGAATGGCTTATTATCAAGACCCCTGAGACAAAGGGGAATGATCTAACCTAGAGGGAAAGGGCCATAGAAAAACCTTGCATTGCACGTGACAATTTCCCTGTTTAGGCTGCGAAACTTTCTTGGCTCTAGGATAAATTGTCCCATCACAGTCCCACTGTGATTTACAGGTGAGCGGAGACCCGGTGAAGGGTGAAAGTCGGCCGAATTCGGCCCGAAGACAGAAAAGACACGACGCCAGTGTTGCATTTATTTTGCTTCTCTGTCGATGCTGAATGAATGCTTAGTAGAGACACAATTCTAAGCCTAGAGGCTCTTTCCTTAGCCGCAATGCCTACGGAGTCTGGCACCATAGCCGACATAAATGCTTTGGAGATTAATGTGAGTCAACGAAAGGTAATAAGGCAACAGCATTATTATGACAACCTGGAATGTCTCAACATTAAATCAAGTCGTATGATGCCAGTCCAGTACATTATAATGCTGATTTCAAAGCATGTGGAATTGAACGCTTATTGCAGGAGGTTAGAGACAATTATAGACAACTTTGATAGAAGTTTCTTCCTTTAAAAAACAGCCTTAGTATCACGTTCTGGTGAAGACCCAGATTACAGACAGTGCCGAAGTAACAAAAGTTTATTACTAGAACAGGGGGAAGGCGAAACGACAGGTCAAGGGCAGGCAGAGGTCAGTAATCCAGATCAGAGTCCAAAAGGTACAGAACAGCAGGCAGTCTCAGTGTCAGTGCAGGCAGAGGTCAATAATCCAGTGTGGTGTTACAAGGTACAGAATGGCAGGCTCAGGGTCAGGGCAGGCAGAATGGGGAAGATGGATGACACCTGGAGGGGGGTGGAGACAAACACAAAGACAGGAGAGACAGATCAGCGTGTGACACCTAGATGGTGTAATTAGGACCCCCCCCCCCACCACAACCACCTCTATGAAAGCATTATGTGCTGTATTTAATTGTCTTTCTTCCTTTGTTGTCAACCTATTCTCGTAGTAATGCTTTAGAATTCATTGAATTTAACCTGATTGTACAGTTCTTGGAAGTCCAGTTGCTCATTGTGTTTTTAATTGGACTCAACTAACTATTAAAGATACAGCCATCCTCCTGCTCCAATACAGAGAGATGATGAGGAGACTGGAGTGATGGTAATGTTAGATGTGTAGTGTGTGTGTGTGTGTGTTTGTTTGTTTGTTAGGATCCCCATTAGCTGTTACTCATGCAGCAGCTACTCTTCCTGGGGTCCTGTGTGTGTGTGTGTGTGTGTGTGTGTGTGTGTGTGTGTGTGTGTGTGTGTGTGTGTGTGTGTGTGTGTGTGTGTGTGTGTGTGTGTGTGTGTGTGTGTGTGTGTGTGTGTGTGTGTGTGTGTGTGTGTGTGTGTGTGTCTACAACCCCTGGCCCCATAACCAACGGGCTATTAAACCTGATCAATCCTCAGTTTTTAATGATGTCCCTGAGGTCTTGTATTGTTCTCACCATCCCTTCCTTCTATGAATGTATACATTTTGTTACAGCACAGTGAAAAAGGCCACCATTAGTGTCATAAAAGAACATGTACAGTGCCTCTTTATATGCTGATTTTTCAAGCAGGCTGATACAGAAAGAATATAATTCACAGCGTGCGCATCAGGGTTCACCCAGCACACACTGCACTCTGCACACTCCATATGATTGTAATTATGGCATACCTGTCATTGTTAGGCATTAAGAAGGTAGAAATACGTGCCATGAACGGCATGACTGAGGCTGGAAATGATATGTGCATTTGTCATGCAATAAATAGAGGATCTTTCCTTCCAGCACTCAGAAAACACGATCAACCAAACATACAGTGCATTCGGAAAGTATTCAAACCCCTTGACTTTTTCCACATTTTGTTACATTACAGCCATACTCTAAAATGGATTGAATTTATTTTCCCCCCTCATCAACCTACACACAATACCCCATAATTAGAATTCAAAAACAGGTATTGGAATTTTTGCAAATGTATTAAATATAAAAAAACAGAAATACCTTATTTACATAAGTATTCAGACCCTTTGGTATGAGACCCAAAATTTAACTCAGGTGCATCCTGTTTTCATTGATCATCCTTGAAATGTTTCTACAACTTGATTGGAGTCCAGCTGTTGTAAATTCAATTGATTGGACATGATTTGGAAAGGCACACACCTGTCTATATAAGGTATTGTCCGTAAAGCTCCGAGACAGGATTGTGTCAAGGCACAAATCTGGGGAAGGGTAGCAAAAAATCTCTGCAGCATTAAAGGTCGTCAAGAACCCAGAGGCCTCCATCATTCTTAAATGGAAGAAGTTTGGAACCACCAAGACTCTTCCTAGAGCTGGCCACCCGGCCAAACTGAGCAATCAGGGTAGAAGGGCCTTGGTCAAGGAGGTGACCAAGAACCTGATGGTCACTCTTACAGAGCTCCAGAGTTCCTCTGTGGAGATGGGAGAATCTTCCAGAAGGACAACCATCTCTGCAGCACTCCACAAATCAGACCTTTATGGTAGAGTGGCCAGACGGAAGCCACTCCTCAGTGAAAAGCACATGACAGCCTGCTTGGAGTTTACCAAAAGGCACTTTTGGTGAACAGGTCTGATGAAACCAAAATTGAACACTGACCTGAAATCCAAGCGTCACGTCTGGAAGAAACCTGGCACCATCACTACGGTGGAGCGTGTTCAAATCAAATCAAATCAAATTTTATTTGTCACATACACATGGTTAGCAGATGTTAATGCGAGTGTAGCGAAATGCTTGTGCTTCTAGTTCCGACAATGCAGTAATAACCAACAAGTAATCTAACTAACAATTCCAAAACTACTGTCTTATACACAGTGTAAGGGGATAAAGAATATGTACATAAGGATATATGAATGAGTGATGGTACAGAGCAGCATAGGCAAGATACAGTAGATGGTATCGAGTACAGTATATACATATGAGATGAGTATGTAAACAAAGTGGCAAAGTTAAAGTGGCTAGTGATACATGTATTACATAAGGATGCAGTCGATGATATAGAGTACAGTATATACGTATGCATATGAGATGAATAATGTAGGGTAAGTAACATTATATAAGGTAGCATTGTTTAAAGTGGCTAGTGATATATTTACATCATTTCCCATCAATTCCCATTATTAAAGTGGCTGGAGTTGAGTCAGTGTGTTGGCAGCAGCCACTCAATGTTAGTGGTGGCTGTTTAACAGTCTGATGGCCTTGAGATAGAAGCTGTTTTTCAGTCTCTCGGTCCCAGCTTTGATGCACCTGTACTGACCTCGCCTTCTGGATGATAGCGGGGTGAACAGGCAGTGGCTCGGGTGGTTGTTGTCCTTGATGATCTTTATGGCCTTCCTGTGACATCGGGTGGTGTAGGTGTCCTGGAGGGCAGGTAGTTTGCCCCCGGTGATGCGTTGTGCAGACCTCACTACCCTCTGGAGAGCCTTACGGTTGTGGGCGGAGCAGTTGCCGTACCAGGCGGTGATACAGCCCGCCAGGATGCTCTCGATTGTGCATCTGTAGAAGTTTGTGAGTGCTTTTGGTGACAAGCCGAATTTCTTCAGCCTCCTGAGGTTGAAGAGGCGCTGCTGCGCCTTCTTCACGATGCTGTCTGTGTGGGTGGACCAATTCAGTTTGTCTGTGATGTGTACGCCGAGGAATTTAAAACTTACTACCCTCTCCACTACTGTTCCATCAATGTGGATAGGGGGGTGTTCCCTCTGCTGTTTCCTGAAGTCCACCATCATCTCCTTAGTTTTGTTGACGTTGAGTGTGAGGTTATTTTCCTGACACCACACTCCGAGGGCCCTCACCTCCTCCCTGTAGGCCGTCTCGTCGTTGTTGGTAATCAAGCCTACCACTGTTGTGTCGTCCGCAAACTTGATGATTGAGTTGGAGGCGTGCGTGGCCACGCAGTCGTGGGTGAACAGGGAGTACAGGAGAGAGGGCTCAAAACGCACCCTTGTGGGGCCCCAGTGTTGAGGATCAGCGGGGTGGAGATGTTGTTGCCTACCCTCACCACCTGGGGGCGGCCCGCTCAGTACCCAAACGAGACCCAGGGTCTCGAGCTTTGTGGGGCCCCAGTGAACAGCATTCTTAGGTATTCCTCTTGTCCAGATGGGTTAGGGCAGTGGGGTGGAGATGTTGTTGCCTACCCTCACCACCTGGGGGCGGCCCCAGGGTCAGTACCCAGTTGCACAGGGCGGGGTCGAGACCCAGGGTCTCGAGCTTGATGACGAGCTTGGAGGGTACTATGGTGTTGAATGCCGAGCTGTAGTCGATGAACAGCATTCTCACATAGGTATTCCTCTTGTCCAGATGGGTTAGGGCAGTGTGCAGTGTGGTTGAGATTGCATCGTCTGTGGACCTATTTGGGCGGTAAGCAAATTGGAGTGGGTCTAGGGTGTCAGGTAGGGTGGAGGTGATATGGTCCTTGACTAGTCTCTCAAAGCACTTCATGATGACGGAAGTGAGTGCTCCTGGGCGGTAGTCGTTTAGCTCAGTTACCTTAGCTTTCTTGGGAACAGGAACAATGGTGGCCCTTTTGAAGCATGTGGGAACAGCAGACTGGTATAGGGATTGATTGAATATGTCCGTAAACACACCGGCCAGCTGGTCTGCGCATGCTCTGAGGGCGCGGCTGGGGATGCCGTCTGGGCCTGCAGCCTTGCGAGGGTTAACACGTTTAAATGTCTTACTCACCTCGGCTGCAGTGAAGGAGAGTCCGCATGTTTTCGTTGCAGGCCGTGTCAGTGGCACTGTATTGTCCTCAAAGTGGGCAAAAAAGTTATTTAGTCTGCCTGGGAGCAAGACATCCTGGTCCGTGACTGGGCTGGATTTCTTCTTGTAGTCCGTGATTGACTGTAGACCCTGCCACATGCCTCTTGTGTCTGAGCCGTTGAATTGAGATTCTACTTTGTCTCTGTACTGACGCTTAGCTTGTTTGATAGCCTTGCGGAGGGAATAGCTGCACTGTTTGTGTTCGGTCATGTTACCAGTCACCTTGCCCTGATTAAAAGCAGTGGTTCGCGCTTTCAGTTTCACGCGAATGCTGCCATCAATCCACGGTTTCTGGTTAGGGAATGTTTTAATCGTTGCTATGGGAACGACATCTTCATAGCACGTTCTAATGAACTCGCACACCGAATCAGCGTATTCGTCAATATTGTTATCTGACGCAATACGAAACATATCCCAGTCCACGTGATGGAAGCAGTCTTGGAGTGTGGAGTCAGCTTGGTCGGACCAGCGTTGGACAGACCTCAGCGTGGGAGCCTCTTGTTTTAGTTTCTGTCTGTAGGCAGGGATCAACAAAATGGAGTCATGGTCAGCTTTTCCGAAAGGAGGGCGGGGCAGAGCCTTATATGCGTCGCGGAAGTTAAAGTAACAATGATCCAAGGTTTTTCCACCCCTGGTTGCGCAATCGATATGCTGATAAAATTTAGGGAGTCTTGTTTTCAGATTAGCCTTGTTAAAATCCCCAGCTACAATGAATGCAGCCTCCGGATAAATGGATTCCAGTTTGCAAAGAGTCAAATAAAGTTTGTTCAGAGCCATCGATGTGTCTGCTTGGGGGAGGATATATACGGCTGTGATTATAATCGAAGAGAATTCTCTTGGTAGATAATGCGGTCTACATTTGATTGTGAGGAATTCTAAATCAGGTGAACAGAAGGATTTGAGTTCCTGTATGTTTCTTTCATCACACCATGTCTCGTTAGCCATAAGGCATACGCCCCCGCCCCTCTTCTTACCAGAAAGATGTTTGTTTCTGTCGGGGCGATGCGTGGAGAAACCCGCTGGCTGCACCGCCTCCGATAGCGTCTCTCCAGTGAGCCATGTTTCCGTGAAGCAAAGAACGTTACAGTCTCTGATGTCCCTCTGGAATGCTACCCTTGCTCGGATTTCATCAACCTTGTTGTCAAGAGACTGGACATTGGCGAGAAGAATGCTAGGGAGTGGTGCACGATGTGCCCGTCTCCGGAGTCTGACCAGAAGACCGCCTCGTTTCCCTCTTTTTCGGAGTCGTTTTTTTGGGTCGCCGCATAGTATCCATTCCGTTGTCCCGGTTGAAAGGCAGAACACAGGATCCGCGTCGCGAAAAACATATTCTTGGTCGTACTGATGGTGAGTTGACGCTGATCTTATATTCAGTAGTTCTTCTCGACTGTATGTAATGAAACCTAAGATGACCTGGGGTACTAATGTAAGAAATAACACGTAAAAAAACAAAACACTGCATAGTTTCCTAGGAACGCGAAGCGAGGCGGCCATCTCTGTCGGCGTCAGAAGTTTGTGGCAGTATCATGCTGTGGGGCTGTTTTTCAGTGGCAGGGACTGGGAGACAAGTCAGGACCGAGGGAAAGATGAACAGACCAAAGTACAGAGAGATCCTTGATTAAACAAAATCTGCTCCAGAGCGCTCAGGACCTCAGACTCAGGCAAAGGTTCCCCTTCCAACAGGACAATGACCATAAACACACAGCCAAGACAACGCAGGAGTGGCTTCGGGACAAGTCTCTGAATGTCCTTGAGTGGCCCAGCTAGAGGCCGGACTTGAACCCAATCTAACATCTCTGGAGAGACCTGAAAATAGCTGTGCAGCGACTCTCCCTATCCAACCCTGACAGGGCTTGGGATCTGCAGAGAAGAATGAGAGAAACTCCCCAAATACAGGTGTGCCAAGCTTGTAGCATTATACCCAAGAAAACTCTAGACTGTAGTTTAATATATTTTTTGTCATTATGGGGTATTGTGTGTAGATTGATAAGCGGGGGGGATTAGGGTTAGCGATTTAATCGATTTTAGAATTAGGCTGTAACGTAACAAAATGTGGGTCTGAATACTTTCCGAATGCACTGTAACATTTGTCATGCCACGAAAAGAGATACGGTTCTCAGAATCCGCATTTGACAAAACAGTTCCTCGAACTATGCATCTGTATTATTTTCACAAAGTACTGAGACAGCGGCTTTTTCCCGTGTGCACTTGGAAGGATGAATAGGACAATAATGAGTGTAGAGAACAAGTGTGACTGTGTGGGGAGAGTGTGTGAGCGATCTGGAGATTCTTAGATGAAAAGAGAGAGAGAAAGAGAGGAAAGAAAAGATAGGCTGGGACCTGCTGACGTAGCCTCCGCATATGTTCTGTCTAGAGACTGTGTGCGTGTGCGTGCGCGCGCGCGCGTGTGTGTGTGTGTGTGTGTGCATGCGATGGGTGTGACAATAAATGACCTCAAAGACCACACTATGGGCCCCAAGGAGACGTATGCTGTATGCATGGACGATTAATAAGCAGCTAGTAAGCAGCAGAGGACAGAAGGGTTGACCAGAGGGTGTGTGCGTGCCTATGTTGTGTGGTCATTGTGTGCCGACAGTATGTGTTTACGGCCACATTCATTTATATTCAGAAGACATTTGTTTGTTTGTGTGGCCCGTGGTTGAGTTGAGGGGATGGCACCAAGTCCTTTTTATATCTGTCACCCTTTCCCTGGTGCCTGTTCCTTCACCAGGTCCCTTTTAATTTGATGCCTCTGTCCCCTAAGAGACTCTTCCAGAAGACCTCACTGAAAGTGCTCAGTAATGTAAAAACCCTGGGGTTATCCCAACAGGGCTGGCTCTTCTCTCTTCATCCATCCTTCTTCTCAAACAGGGCAGTAAACATTACAGGAACCTGCATAAGATGTAAAACTGAGACTTATTGGCAGTATTGACAATACGTTAAAATGACGGACCTCTTTAGGTTGTGTGGTTCCGGCTACTTCTCATAATTGAATTCCAAATGGTGGTTTCGGGCTGGAAGAGACACAGAGGTGAAGATCAGTTCTGTTCTGAATTTAGAGAATGTTGTGCTGTAATGGCCATAGACATTATTACAGTGGACTATATTACGACATTTATGAAATAGAATACAGGTCAAAGTTATAGACTACCATTTGACATTTGGAGGGCATGGAACTATAAGGTTCTATCTGCATTTTTTATTATTAATATTTATTATTATTGACATAGCCTTGTTCTGTTCAATGTTGTCTACCTAGAAAGTTTCTAGAAATACCCCAATTCATGTTAAGTTAAAAAGAATACAAAATAGAAATGGCTGACACCATTCAAACCAATGAGGGTTCGGAACGTTGAAGCCAATTATCTCAGAATCGTCTTTTTATAGTCCCCAGCTCTCAATATGTGTATGTGAGTGTGTGTCAGTCTGTAGGGGTGTACGCATTTTTGGGTAATTTTATTTTATTTTCTGCTCTTGGTTTTACTTAATCAAGCCAGTCAAGTGGCTGCATACTAAAAGCTATATTACCATTTCTTGGAATGAAAGTGAACGTGGCTGAAGTACTAAATGCATAAGTAGGAGGAGTGGGAGGTGGATTACCAATAATATTTCACCATTAAAGTGGGAATTCCAGAACTTTTGGCCCCTTGGGGTCTGGAAGAAAGGACAAAGTGAAAAGCTATGAAGCTGACACCGACTTCAATTATGGCAATGCAGCTTCCAGAGACAGCCCATTCCTTAGAATTCAGCCCGGCCCGGATACAATGGACTCCTATCTCTCTTATAGAAAAAAAGACATAAAAACACAACCGTGACCTCTGCATTTCCCTCTGAGAGAATAATCAGACACGTTTTGAAGTATAAACGACATTTCTGTAGTGGAAATTAAAGGTCCCTTTGAGAATTTCTAGTGGGGACATATTTTACGTTACTTTTGGCAACATCTCCCCCTTTACCACCCTAAAAGTATTTTATTGCTAATTTGAGCGGTAACTGCCTGGTGGAAACAATAACTACAGATATTACAAAAAAAGTGTTAACATTACAATGAGAGAGTACTTAAACTTCCATCTGTGTATGATTCGTCATCTGGACCCGGGCCCAGTGCTGGTGATGGTGATGTTGTTAAAAGCCTGACAAAAGCTTTTTGTTCCAGCATTATGATACATTCACAGCTGAATGTTTCCATTCCAATTAGGCACTGATTGCCTTATTACCCAGCATTATGGGAAATAGAGGAGCCAAGCGAGAGGCGAGGATGGCTGTCAGCCTATACAGAGAGAGAGAGAGAGAGAGAGAGAGAGAGAGAGAGAGAGAGAGAGAGAGAGAGAGAGAGAGAGAGAGAGAGAGAGAGAGAGACGCTGCAGAGCAAGTCTTCTTTTTAAAAACATTTGAACCTTTATTTAATTAGGCAAGTCTTCTTTGCGCATATAGACTACATGACCAAAAGTATGTGGACAACTGCTCGTCGGACATCTCATTACAAAATCATGGGCATTAATTTGGAGTTAGTCCCCCCTTTGCTACTATAACAGCCTTCACTCTTCTGGGAAGGCTTTACACTACATGTTGGAACATTGCTGCGGGGACTTGCTTCCATTCAGCCACAAGTTTACTAGTGAGGTTGGGCACTGATGTTGGGCGATTAGGCCAGGCTCGCAGCTGCCGTTCCAATTCATTCCAAAGGTGTTTGATGGGGTTGAGGGGCCTTCCCCAAACTGTTGTCACAAAGTTGGAAGCACAGAATCGCCTAGAATGTGATAGTATGCTGTAGCTTTAAGGTTTTCCCTTCA
Organism: Oncorhynchus tshawytscha; assembly: GCF_018296145.1. Lineage (NCBI taxonomy): Eukaryota > Metazoa > Chordata > Actinopteri > Salmoniformes > Salmonidae > Oncorhynchus > Oncorhynchus tshawytscha. Next base: position 9,022,214 of record NC_056445.1, read on the forward strand.
CTGGAATTAAGGGGCCTAGCCCAAACCATGAAAAACAGCACCAGACCATTATTCCTCCACTATGTATTCGGGCAAGTAGCGTTCGTTCTCCTGGCATCCACTAAACCAGATTCGTCCATCGGACTGCCAGATGGTGAAGTGTGATTCATCACTCCAGAGAACATGTTTCCACTGCTCCAGAGTCCAATGACGGTGAGCTTTCCACCACTCCAGCTGACGCTTGGCATTGCACATGGTGATCTTAGGCTCATGTGAAGCTGCTTGGCCATGGAAACCCATTTGATGCCGGTTGCATGTTGAATGTCACTGACCTCTTCAGCAATGCCATTCTACTGCCAATGTTTGTCTATGGAGATTGCATGGCTATATGCTCGATTTTATACACCTGTCAGCAACGGGTGTGGCTGAAATAGTCGAATCCAATCATTTGAAGGGGTGTCCACATACTTTTGTAAATATAGTGTATGTTTGTAAGTGGTTGGGTGTGTTTAACAGGAGGTTGGTGTCGCCTTAATTGTGGAGGACAGGCTCGTGGTAGTGACTGCAGTGGAATAAGTGGAAGGGTATCAAATATATCAAACATAAGGTTTCCATCTGTTTGATGACATTCTGTTCCAGCTATAATTTTGAGCCGTCCTCCCCTCAGCAGCCTCCACTGGTGTGCGTATATGTGCGCATATTCAGCACGTGTGTATCTGTGGCTGGGTGTGATTGTGCTGTGTCTCCTTGTTAATGGGATGACATGGAGTGTTCTGTTCTAGACAATAGATCCTTCATGGATCAGTTGAAAATGAGTTTTATGAGGGCCATGACTGTGGCCACTTCCTTTTACTGCGTATTTTAGGAGGCTATTAGCCCCTCTCCCTCCCATTCCTGCTTCCTCTGAGTGGATGCCTGAGCCGGATGTCTCCCACACTGACATTGTCTGCTTCAAAATACCTATGTGTTCTCTATTTATATCCCCCATAAAAGATACAGGGAACAAATATGCTCCAGACACCTTTCCCTTTTCCTCTTACCATCAAGTCTCTGTCTGTCTGTCTGTCTGTCTGTCTGTCTGTCTGTCTGTCTGTCTGTCTGTCTGTCTGTCTGTCTGTCTGTCTGTCTGTCTGTCTGTCTGTCTGTCTGTCTGTCTGTCTGTCTGTCTGTCTGTCTGTCTGTCTGTCTGTCTGTCTGTCTGTCTGTCTGTCTGTCTGTCTGTCTGTCTGTCTGTCTGTCTGTCTGTCTGTCTGTCTGTGTGTGTGTGTGTGTTTATGCATCAGAGTGTGACTCTGTTCATATTAAAAAGGTATGGGAGGGATTGAGGACATAGATCCCCCCTCCTTCTCTATCCTCCTTTCTCATAGCTTCCTTCAAGTGTAACGATCTTGCTTTGTTCTTCCCCATCCTTACATCTTCCTCTACCTTCACCCTTTCTCCAACCCTCATCTCTCCCTCCTCCTTTATCACCATTCCCTTGTCCTCTCCTTCTGTTCTCCCCACCATAATCCACTACACCATCGTTCTCTCTTTCCTACTCTCCTATTCTCTTTCACCTTCACCAACCATCTCTCCTTTCCTTCCCTCCTCACCCGCCTCCTCCTTTCCACACGTGGTCAAATAGGGACTTCTCTCTCTGGTTGATCAGAGCCAGCTGAACCCACTAACGTGCCCCTGCCTCCCCCCCAGACCCCATCTCCCCTGCTGGGCTGAGTGCTGGCTGGCCTGTCCTTAATCCCCTGACTGCTCCAAGTCTGCTCTCACCTGTCCCATGTGTGTTGTGCTGATGGCCTGCTTCCCCCTGATACCTGATAGGAACATCACTCATCAGCACCAGAAGGGATTTCAAACAGAGACTACTCCTTCAAAGGCTTTAACACACCTTTAAGTAAACAGTAAAGGGCTCAGGTGTGGATATAAGGTTAAGGCTAGAACAATCCGTTTTAGATGTAATTTAGTCATTCATTTTGCACTGTACAAGTAAACACCCGCCACCAGCTCAAGCGTTCAAACGACACCTCAGTGGAAACAGTTGCAATACGGCTACAATATAAAAAAGCATCGTTTTTTTATATTGAAATCTTCTGTGTGCCTTTCTTGTAGTCGTTTTACTGTCTCAGAATAAATGTCAGTCACCCGGGTGGAAGGAAATCAGGGCTGTGTGTGCTCCATCATTCTCTGCCGAAGGGCCCTCTGAAGGACATCAAACCCATTCAGAGAAATACTGTAGAAAAGGTCCAGGAGGGATTCTTACCATAACATGACCATCATCATCCTAATTGCTGTTGTCTTTGTTGTTAAACACTGGGAGATCTGTACGCACACCGAGAGGGCTCACCGTTTGAAAGCAAAGCAGTTTAGATAAGCAAGGAGCTTTTCCCGAGTGAATGTCATGTCTAATGCTGTTATGCACTGAATGTCCGAATGTGGAAAAACAGCTACAATTTAGAGAGAGGGTGGGTGCATGTATAAGTAGTGTGTGTGTGTGTGTGTGTGTGTGTGTGTGTGTGTGTGTGTGTGTGTGTGTGCGTGCGTGCGTGTGACCTTTTATAAATCATTCCCTTTCCAGGGTTATTTATTCTGTCTGAGATGATTGAATTGGTGAGAAGTGAGCTTGACAGGTTAAAAGCAGTCTATCCACCTCCTCCCCCTCCCCCTCCCTCTCTCTCTCTCGCTCTCGTTCTCCTTCTTTATTTTCAGTCTGCTCTTAGTCGGCTCATATTAGGAGAGCCGTTGTGTGAAGATTAAAACTCTCACCAAGGAGCTTTATATTTAATCAAAACTTTTACCAGACACTATTGGCAGGAACAATGACAAATGGCAGCCTATTGTAAACAGCATGATTTCCTCCATCTGAGCAGTGTGCGGTCTTCACTTGACTTCACTTTACAGGCTAGACTAAAGTGATTCCTTATTATACCACCACGGCACTTCACGTAAGTGATGTAACACTTCCTGATAGGAGTGCGAGGAGAAGTTTGTGAAGGGGGAGAGAAATACAGGAACAGAGAGGGAGATATAGAGGGGGGCAGAGGGAAGGATGAAAGAGGGGAAGAAATAGGGGAGAGAGGGGGACCAAAAGAGGGGTGACATAGAAATAGTTTGAGAGAGAGAGAGCGACAGCGAGCGACAGCGAGAAAGAGAGAGAGAGAGAGACAGCGAGGGAGGGTGATATAGGGAGGGGTATAGCGAGATGAGCAGGCTGGCTAACAGAGGGCTATGGTATCAGCAGAGTGCCTGACAGTCCTTAGCTTTAATTAAAGAGGAATTACATTAATAAGCCTGGCTCTGGCCTGCCACTGGAGGAATTCATTACATTTAGACTGTTTGCAAATACCACCTGATCTAACATCTGTTAAAAGAGGACAGGCTGTCCCCAACCAACCAGCTCTAGGCCTATAAACACTCACTAAAGAGTTTGCTACCAATCACAAATGCTGCATAGCTGCGCTCAGGATAAATTAAGTCAATCTACTGCAATGGCCCTCCTAGCTGGAGTCTACCAGCAGAATACCACCCTGCATCCCAATGCTGTCTTGTCTCTGAAGCTAAGCTAATCTTTATATATTTAGATATAAGGCTCTATGGCAGTCTTACTACCCCTTCATCGCCCATCAAGAAGTGTTGATGTTCTTCTTGTGTAACTTCCAGGTCAAGCCTGCATCCCACATGGCCCCCTGTTCCCTATGTAGTGCACTGCTTTTGGTCAAAAGTAGTGCACTACATAGGGAATAGGGGGCCATTTTGGACGTCACCAAGGTCTAAGCCTCAATTGACCTCAGTGATCCATGACTTCATTACAACAACTAGATCACTTCTGTGCAGATGACCATCTCCTTGAATGCAGTGTTTTTTTTAAAGGTTTTTAAGTCAAAGAGAAAGGAGTTGATTTAACTGGTTTCGTAATTGCTTCTTGGTGGCTAGCCTAGAGGCCTGGCATGTGAGTCTAGGGTATGTAGTGCAGGGGTACTCAACTGTGAGCCCCAAATACTTCTGATTTTATTTTCTCTCTGGAAGTTAATAAGTAATTGATTGACATCACTGATTAGCCAGTGAGTTTAATGCTTTTTGAGGTCGGTTCAGTTTCGGTTCGATTATTTTTTGAAATTATCACGGAGTTTCTAAAATTAAACAAATTATGACATTACAATGATTTTAGAGCTTTTTAATGGAAATTCCAAAGCCCAAAATAGTAAACATTAAATTGCCAAAACATTTTTTTTTAAATGGTCTCTGTCAGGTCCACATTGGGTAGGCATCAATAGGAAATTACTTTGAAATAATACAATATTTCAGTTGTATATATTACTTCATTTTATTTGATGACTTTATTATGTTTCATTCCTTATTAAAGTCATCATCTCATCTCTGTTCAGGCAGTAGCAGTCTGCCAGCCAGTTGTCTATGTTCTACCCATACTGTACTGTCTGTAGTCATCCTATATAGCTAGCCTGCCTCAGTATGCTGCAGAGCTGTCTGACAAAATTATTGTACTAGTTCTTCAAAATAGATAGGGCATACTTTCAAAAACGGTCTCTGTCCATGTCATCGTATGTAACCTAACGTACTGTATCAGGCGTAAAAGTGTATCCGTCCAGAGATCTGAATATAATGAAGAGATGTTCATGCCTCCACCCTAACAATAGATGTCGTTGTCCCAAAGGCTGGGAGGAAGACGACACGCTTAGGTCCAAAATAAGAAACAAAAGCATTGGGGTTATTTTGGACAGATTTTGGGAGAGTGAAACCTCTTGCTTCATCCTCATTCTGTCGGGGACAGAAAAAAACAGGTGCAATGGATTATGGTCGTAGTAGTTAATAAACATGTTTCTGAGCTGAACTAGGTTGAATATTTGCTTAATGAAAACTCCCTTCAGCCCAGCGTCCCACATAGTTCTTGACTTGATTTCTCTCCTGTCGTGAATTATTTGATTTCTTTCTAGAGAAATTGCATGTTGGGCTCCCAAAAAATCAAACTAAATGGAACTGACTTCCGTCAATTAGTTGTTTAATAACTTTTTTAAAAAATGGTTTATGTTGCTTTATCGCTTAGTACTACCAGACCGTCCACTCACCGGGTGTCCCAGGACTGAATCAACCTCTGATTAGAGAAGAAGAATGAAAAGCAGAACTATTTCTCACCTCGAGGCCCGGATTACAGAAAAGGGGGTGTAATATACTGTATTTGTGCAATCGCTTATCGGCCGGGACAGTATAAGATAAATCTCCTATATATGTAACTATGTACAGTCGTGGCCAAAAGTTTTGAGAATGACACAAATATTCATTTACACAAACTTTGCCGTTTCAGTGCCTTTAGATATTTTTGTCAGATGTTACTAAGCACTTCATAAGTGTCAAAGGCTTTTATTGACAATTACATGAAGTTGATGCAGTCAATATTTGCAATGTTGACCCACCCTTCTTTTTCAAGACCTCTGCAATCCGCCCTGGCATGCTGTCAATTAACTTCTGGGCCACATGGCAGATGGCAGCCCATTCTTGCATAATCAACACTTTGTTTGAGTTTGTCAGAATTTCTGGGTTTTTGTTTGTCCACCCGCCTCTTGAGGATTGACCACAAGTTCTCAATGGGATTAAGGTCATGGGAGTTTCCTGGCCATGGACCCAAAATATTGATGTTTAGTTCCCCGAACCACTTAGTTATTACTTTTTGCCTTATGGTAAGGTGCTCCATCATGCTGGAAAAAACATTGTTCATCACTAAACTGTTCCTGGGTGGTTGGGAGAAGTTGCTCTCGGAAATGACTTTACCCCAGTCCTCAGCAGTCCAATCCCTGTACCTTTTGCAGAATATCAGTCTGTCCCAGATGTTTTTCCTGGAGAGAAGTGGCTTCTTTGCTGCCCTTCTTGACACCGGGCCATCCTCCAAAAGTCTTCGCCTCACTGTGCGTGCAGATGCACTCACACCTGCCTGCTGCCATTCCTGAGCAAGCTCTGTACTGGTGGTGCCCCGATCCCGCAGCCGAATCAACTTGGTGGTCCTGGCGCTTGCTGGACTTTCTTGGGTGTCCTGAAGCCTTCTTCACAACAATTGAACCTCTCTCCTTGAAGTTCTTGATGATCTGATAAATAGTTGATTTAGGTGCAATCTTACTGGCAGCAACATTTTTGCCTGTGAAGCCCTTTTTGTGCAAAGCAATGATGACGGCACGTGTTTCCTTGCAGGTAACCTGACAGAGGAAGAACAATGATTCCAAGCACCACCCTCCTATTGAAGCTTCCAGTCTGTTATTGAAACTCAATCAGCAAGACAGAGTGATCTCCAGCCTGGTCCTCGTCAACACTCACACCTGTGTTAACGATAGAATCACTGACATGATGTCAGCTGGTCCTTTTGTGGCAGGGCTGAAATGCAGTGGAAAAGTTTTTGGGGGACTCAGTTCATTTGCATGCCAAAGAGGGACTTTGCAATTAATTGCAATTCATCTGCTCAATCTTCATAACATTCTGGAGTATATGCAAATTGCCATCATACAAACTGAGGCAGCAGACTTTGTGAAAATATTTGTGTCATTCTCAGAAGTTTTGGCCACGACTGTATAAATCATGGAGTAGTGAGTTCCATGGTCCATTTAGGGCAGCCTGTAACCATCCCCCGCCCCATCCGTTCTGTCCATTAGCCCTCTTCCAAACAATTGTAATATTGACAAACCCATAAAGAGGTGCTTGTGCCTGTCAATCACTCCTCCAGGCCAATCCATTTAGCTGTGAGTGATGTGAACGTACAAGCAACCCCTCCCCCATCGTGGCAGCTATTAAAACGGATCAGGTTTGACAGCACACTAACAAAATGGCCCAATGTTTGTGTGCGTGTGTGCCACAGGAGATCGGTGGCACAATAATTGGGGAGAATGGGCTCATGGTAGGGTGTTTGATGCCATTCCATTTGCTCCGTTTCGGCCATTATCATGATTCGTTCTCTCCTCAGCAGCCTCCACTGGTGTGTGCACGTGCATGTGTCATTACTTGTGTGTGTGTGCTTAATGCTTACTGTGTGCTATTATGAGTGGGTGTGTGTTTGTGTTCATGGCAGCCTACACGCTGGTGTTATATGAAAAGTTTAAGCGCTGTCCACGCGCACCACTGAGTCGCCAGTTGGACAGGATCCCCATGAACAGAAGGCCTCTCTCTCTCTCTCTCTCTGCCTCTCTCTCTCTGTCGCTCTCTCTCTCTCTCCGCATCTCTCTTTATGTCTCTCTGTGTCACTCTCTCCTCCCCGGGCTTTTGTTTCTGTATTCCATCCCTGTGTTCACCCTGCATCAGCCACACATGCCTAGACAAAGAGCTGTGACACACACCTGCTCCTGTGTCTCTCCCTGCCATGTTTGATTGCTCAAAGAGCAGCCCAGCCTACGATATAATTATCTAATCAGCTAGCAGCAGCGTGGTGTGATTGCATTCCCAATCAGTTAACCCTCTCCCTCTCTCTAATGCACTGATGAGTATACGACCAACACGAGATATGGAATGTGATGTCATGAATTGTGTTTTCTTGTCTCCGGGATTGGATTGGTCTTTTTACTGATATAATTACTCAAGTAAACAGAGGCTAAGAACACATACAGAAAAACATGTTCTGTTATCTCTGCGAGATTTGGAATGGGATTGGGATCATGTTTGGACCACTTTGTTTCACGCACCAAGTGGTACTGTTGGACGGTTATGACTTTGGGGAAATAAACTGTTGGCAGGATTGATATCTGCAGGTGAAATGGCAGGTGTTGTATTTACACAAAAAATAGAAGTCAAAATATGCTCCCCCAACACTGGCACAGAGATCACAGTCATCCTCACACATCAGAGAGAGAGAGAGAGAGAGAGAGAGAGAGAGAGAGAGAGAGAGAGAGAGAGAGAGAGAGAGAGAGAGAGAGAGAGAGAGAGAGAGAGAGAGAGAGAGAGAGAGAGAGAGAGAGAGAGAGAGAGAGAGAGAGAGAGGAAACAAAAACCAAGAGGGACAGCCGGAAACGGTTAGAAGAGCAGGAGAGACAGAGAAAGAGAGATGAAGCACTGAAAACTAACCTTTTCAGCAAACTTGGTAGTGACACCCTCATCTCTTTGAGACTGAACCAGAATGAAGTATGGACAACAACAAAAAAAGAAAGCGAGGGGGAAGGAAAAGAAAAAGGGTGAAGATACTTGATTATTTAGGAAGACTTAACCATGCGTGTCCTGTCTAGCCATACAGCGCTCACGGCATGTAAGCAGGAGTAATTCATCTGCCTACATAGTTTAAACAGAGACAGGTACTTAGCCCTTCAGCTCAAGGACAGAAGGCTTGCTGGGGGAAAGGGTCGTAAGCAAAGTTTTCAGCAGACCGAGGTTAGCTAACCTTTGGCGTTTTATTCAGAATCACTCAAACGTGTGAGAGATTATTCCACTCCATTAAACGCTGGCGGACGCTGAGTAGGTTGAAAGTGGTCGCTCATTAAAACCCACTTCATATGAAGAATGAAGGCTGGAGGTCCGATATGTAACCATTAACTAAACATCTTTACAGTCTACTCTGACTCATTCAATTCTGTTAGCCATGCCACTGATCTATGGGTCCGTGTCAAATCTTCCATCTTCGTTTCCTGCCCAATTGGAGACCGGTATAGCACCTGTACGGACATAATCTGTCCAATGGTGACAGGGCAGGTGATAACAGTCATAGATGGAGGTGTGAATTGTTTAACCGTGCCAGAGATCAGTTCTGCCTGGGTTAGGATGACAAGACCTTCCATCACTCAACTGACAAGTGTGCAGTTTGTCTCTATTGCAACACGCACATAAAACGCACGGGCACACACACTCATTAAAAACAAATGTGTGATGTGCCAGAGGTGGGTGGGAGAAGCGTAGCAGGGTTGACCCCCTGTTATAGATGAAGATGGCAGCAGTGAGTCACAGGATAGGATGAAAGAACTAGTCTGCAGATCAGCGCAACACACAGACAGACAGACACACACACACACACACACACCATGAGTCATGATGGAGAGGATTAACAGAGGAACTGGTGTAATTTGAATTGCATATATGCATCTCTATTGATAGAAGTGGGTGGTTGAAACTTTTGTAAATATCCCTTCGGAGTCTCAAAGAGATGATTTCATTTTTTCCTCGTTAGTGCTGTTGTGCTGTGGAAGTGTTCCAGAAGGAACTAGAGCTGTGAATGTCTTATCTATGAAACAATCCAAAAATAATCCAGGACCAATTTTGAAAATCAAGTAATAGGCCATCGACCGGGAAGATATTGGTTATTTAATTTGATTGGCAAGGAGCTCTATTCATCGAAAACGACAAGCTGATTCACTCACTGATTGGAACAATAATCAGCCTCTAAGAAGCCTGAAACATTGCCAATGTCCTGATGCACTTCAACCATTCTAGTAATGATATACTAAACAAATTGCAACATGCAACATTTTCAAAGATTTTACTGAGTTACGGTTCATATAAGGAAATCAGTCAATTCACGACTGGACAAGGGCGCAGCCATGGGTGGGCCTGGGAGGGCATAGGCCCACCCACTGGGGAGCCAGGGCCAGTCAATCAGAATAGATTTTTCTCCACAAAAGGGCTTTATTACAGACAGAAATATGCCTCAGCACCCCCTCAGATGATCCCACAGGTGAAGAAGCCGGATGTGGAGTACCTGGGCTGGCGTGGTTACACGTGGTATGTCGTTGTGAGGCGTATTCTCACAATTCTCTAAAACGATTTTGGAGGCAGCAGAGAAACGGTAGAGAAACGAACATTCAAATCTCTGGCAACAGCTCTGGTGGACATTCCTGCAGTCAGCATGCCAATTGAACGCTTCCTCAAAACATCTGTGGTATTGTGTTTTGTGACAAAACTGCACATTTTACAGTGGCCTTGTATTGTTCCCAGCACAAGGTGCACCTGTGTAACAATCATGCTGTTTATTCAGCTTCTTGATATGCCACACCTGTCAGGTGGATGGGTTATCTTTTTTTGCTTAGTATATTTCTATTCTCACTGCTCCCATCACAGTGCTTCGGAATCTGGCTGTGGTGACATTTGGCTGCCTGTGCTAATGCTGTCTCTATGGGAGTGTCTGGGTGGGTAATGAGAGCTATTTATCTGACAGAGCACAGCCTGCTGTCCTGATGGGGCCCTGTGATCAGAGAGCATCGTCAGACTAAGAATAAGAGGAGCTTGTAATTTCCTATTTGTTTGATAGCTAAAGTGCCAATGGAGTGAATTGCCATCGCAGGTCTCACATTTTTTTGACAATCAATATCTCCTCTAATGCTCTCTGTTACAATAGAGTATTGGCATTGATCTGTCTATGAAAAAACAGTGGCACTCTCTGGAGGTCATTCTCCCGTGTGTTGTCTGGTGGTCAACGCTGTGATTCAAGTAGAATCTTTGACTGACATAAGTAAGTAATAAATTGGGGTAGTTACATTTCACATAAATGCCAGCCTTTGTCCCTTGAGTTACAGTACATTGCTTTGAATGACTATTCATGTAATTTCAGAGAGCCTTTCGACCAAACTGCCATATCACATTGTCATGCTCACTGCTCTGTCTATTGTGAGGTGTGGGCTCCCCCTTGTGGTGACTGTACAAATAGACTCACAGCAGAGCTTTACTGGGTCTCTCTGCATCAGGGCTGTTTGAACAGGCAGAAATAGAATTCCGTAAGGAAAAGAGGAAACTCATTGTTATGTTGTATGTTAGACACATCAGAATAGTCTGTCTTTAATAGGCTACTACCTATAAAACTGTGGTGATGGGATATATTTACCTCCCTCTAATTTAGAGAGAGGTGAGGTAATGGGGCTGGTTGGCATGCCTCTTTCCCTACACATTCAGGCACCTGTGTCTGGCCCTCAATTCCTCTCGCTGTTACCAGAGTAGCAAACTGTAACAGAATCCACTCTATTCTCCGGGCTCAGCGTTGGTTCACTCATCCCTGACTACAGACCAACTCTCCTTGCCCACCTGTGGCAGCCAGGTGAAAGTAAACTGATCTGCCCACTTGTGAAAAGCAGGGCTTAATACGATACTAACCGAGCAGGTGAATGATTCATGACATTAGGCCATAGACTCATAGCCAACAGGGACAAAGGCCTGAGTGTCTGGTGGATAACTTCACATTGATCATTTAGTTACTTATAATTGAGACAGTGTGTGATGAAGGGGGGCTTAGGCCAACATGGCAATATCCATCTCAAACTCCAGTGGTACAAGTTTCCAGAAACACACTTTTATTTTACACATTCTATTTATCAGCTTAATTTTCGTCTTCACAAAACCATGCGCAGGCGTTGGGTCTGTATTGTCAGTTGAGTCCTGTGCGATCCGGTTAGGCACCATCACGCCACGGTGTCTGAGGTGGCGGAGCGAGGGAAGACGCCGTTCTTGCGGAAAAAGCTCTCTTTCACAATGGCGTTGAGTGCGTACATCGGGACGTAGGCCTTGTTCATGTCACCTGTATTCAGAAATGGGGCGCAAGCAGGGACAGTTACCATGACAACTGGAGATAAGACATGGAATGTAGTAGAGCTAAAAGCTGGGCAGGACCATGATGTCACCCCCTGAATAGTTTTTCAACGATATGCCCCATTGCATGTGATGTTCCAGTTAATTTAGGCTATTTATACTTTAAACATTCCAAATCCATGAGTGGTTTTACTATGTTGCTAGAATGCCTGTTTAATTGGTTAATCAACAATTAAGCCTAATAATTTAAAAGAAAAAATGTTGTTGTTTTTTTTACCCAGACCCCATCCATACTGCCAGTTGCTGGTTATAGGGTAGAGGTACTTGACCTCAGGATCCTTTTGCTTCCTGAGGAGGAGGTATTTGTAGCGTCCAGTCTCCTCTAACGAAAAGCCATCATACAGCACATCCCGAGTCTCTCCCGAAACCGGCCGCATCACATCAATAAGGACCTTCTCATCTCTACTTTTGACCTGCGCCCCATCTCTGGTCAGCGTTTTCAAAGGTTTCGCTTCACGTTGAGGTTCGTTGATTTGTGGCAGTTTCATCCCTCGTTTTTCACCCACCTTTTTGACGAGTTTAGGTTTGATCCAGTTATCTCGAAACCAATTTAGTCTGACAATTTTTTCTTTCAAAATAGCCTCCTTCCAAAACTCCTGTTTTTGAGAATCCATGTCCGCTGCTCTTCCCAAAAGCCAGCTAGTCTTCTTGCGGGTTGAGGTTATGCACAACTGTCACCCAAAGCAATAAAATATTTTGAATATCCTTTTATTATCTGGATACATTCAGCACCAATACAATCCCCATCACATTAAATGTGCAAGAGAAATTGCACGAGGTGTAGGAATTAATTTTCCATCACCAAAATGTGTGCGCTCGTGAGACCTCTCCAAACATTTGCGTAACAATAGGTTTATTTCGTCACACCAGGGCCGGTTCCACCCTTTTGCGGGGCCCTAAGCGAGATTTGATTGGCCAAGCGGTCAATATTTTTTTGTCCCCCCCCCTCTTGAAATTGAAGACAAAAAATGTACATTTAATGGGAAATTCTTGCAATTCTACACATTTTTCCATGGGGTGTTGAGAAAATGTTGCAGTTTTAAAGCAAGTTGTCTGCAGTTTTACACATTTTGCCATGGGGCAGAGAGAATATTTAGCAATTTTATAATACATTTCATGCAATTCTACTCATTTTGCCATGGGCCAGAGAGAAATATGGTAAGCTACATGCTGTTTTAAAGCTACATTTCTGCATTCTACTCATTTTGCCATGGGCCAGAGAGAAATATGGTAAGCTATATGCTGTTTTAAAGCTACATTTCTGCAATTCTACACATTATGCCATGACTTATGCCATGCTAATGATATCTGAGTGAGAGTGACCAACAAAATCAATGGGGTCCCCCTGGAATACAGGCCCCTGACCACGTCCCCTGCGTGCCCGGTTGCTATTCGGACATGATTACTACAAGTTTAGATAACTGGCTAGACTAATTTACCAATCTAAAAATTGTTAGCTGGCATGACTAATTGAGTGACTGCATAATCACATTTCAAACTTGCATCTTGTGTATTCTAATATTCTAACTCTCAACAGTTGAGAACCCAATTGGGGGCCCTAAACAACCGCTTATGTCAAGCAGGCCCTGTGTCACACAATGACAAATATTTGATCATTTTCTTTATTAAAAGTGGATAATCTCAAATTAATTAAGAAGATAATTAGAATCTGTCTTTAATAAATAGCAACTTTTTCAGTTTACCACACAAATTACACCCTCTGTACAACTCCTCTCCTATTGTGTCCTCTCCTCCATCACCAAGTGCTGCACATAATCAATAGGCCAGTGGAGTGACTACAATATTTCCACATTCCTCTCAATCCTCTTGTCTTTCCAGATCAGTAGTGACAAAGGAAAGCTGACAAAGAAAAGTAATAGTTTAAGACAAATAGAGCACAGCCAGCAGCTCCTGAATGAGGCCCCACATCACACTTCTTCTCATCTTCCTCCACTCCTCTTCCTCTCATCTCTTGCCATTGCCATGTGGGTCTCTGGTTGCCCCGCCTGCACTCTCGTCCCCGCCCTGGTTCAGTGCATGGCCCAGGTTAATCAGGGCACAGAGGCTCACCACGCAGCCTGGAGGAGGTACTACATATCCGTGCCTAAAAAGAGTTGCCAAGAAGGACATAGGAAACATTGATTTCACTTCAACGATGTACAGTTTTGCAATAGCAGTTTTGTATTCCCTCCTTTAGAGATAAAGCGCCACCTACTGATAAAATGTATGATGAGTGACTGAATACACATACTTACAATGCAAGTTTTCTTTCCCTTATATTCTTAGCGGAAGGAGGACCGTTGTACCTGTGTCTGTGTGCAGTCGAGGGGAAATAAATGACTAATGACATATTGGAAAATGTGCAGATGCCTGTTTATAGTAATAGAATAAGGGAACTCACATAGTTAATGTTGAGTTGCTATCTGTCTCGTTCTGACTCTGCATCAACTCCTCAGGCCTGTTGGCAAAAGAGCAACAACAGATTGGGAGTCGAACTGTAACAGTATACATTTTCTATAGCATACCCATAACGCTTTCCACCAACGATCTTCCTCACTTGAGCCATACTCTGTGTCAGTGCTGTTCCAAAGAACACAGAGCCTGCGTGGATACACAGGGGATATCAGTAGTGAGTTAAACTACTCTGTCACTTCAAGTTATAGAACATTTCTTGTTTACTCAGCTGGGATTCATTGCCTACATACAGTATACATATCAAAAACACACACACACAGGTCATATAAAAAACCCACACATCAAGGCCTTTAGATTCAACAGAAGAGTATCACTTTAACAGTTACTCTGTCTGTCTGTACTTGGTTTCCCTTTGCGTGATTCTGCTCAACTAGATATTCATGGTTGAGTAATGCCTATCATTTTTTTTATGAACCAGAGTGAGTGTGGATTGAATCAAGGAAAGTGCAGACAGACATTTATGATTCTATTTCTGTGAAAAGCAGGCATTTATTGCATCACTCCTGGTTTGTAAAAAGCTTTTATTTGTGTACAAAAGAAGTGAAGTATATTAGGTTTAGTCACTTTAAACAAAACAAGTAAGTATTTGACATAAAGTACTCAACACATTGACTGTGATTTCTGAACTATTACAATAGTTAATCTACTTTAAAACGCCCCCTAGCATTACAGTTTCCTTTTCATGCTCACAATTTACTTCAACTCTGGTGCACAAATAGTTGTAGTGCATTTTTTTTTGTTAGAGAGCCACAACACCTATTACCAAAGTCATGCTGCAACCAATGTGATAACACGTGTTATTAAAAAAACGGTGTGCCAATTCAAGCTGTCCTGTGTCAGTGTCATTTTCTGCCTATCCCATGGGGGTCATTGGTGGAGGCCCCCGCTATCTCGTCCCCTTTCTGCAGGGCTGACCCCAGATTAGCATTCATGCAGGTGGGAAGATAGCAGAGAGACACACTGCCTCTGGGTTGAAAGGAGGGGAGTATCAGGTTAGTCTGGAATGTTATGGGAATAACTGCTGCTAAAGAAACAGTTAAGGTTATGTATATGCCCTATTACTTTAAGTGCAGTTGGACACACAACAGTTGGACACACACACAGGCTCGTGTGCTCAGTCAAATCATTCCATCGCATTGTACTTGCCTACATTTAGGGAGACTTACGGTATTGCATGGTCGTAATCCCTGAAGTAGAAAGAAAAAAACACGAGATATTTTTGAAAAATGTGTGAGAATCCATAAAACTTGTTCTTTCAAAATCTGGCAAAATAAGATTGAAAAGAGTCAATCATGTTTATACAGCTAAAGTACATGTGTTTGGCCCTCAGGCGCCATGCTGAGTTTGAAGAGCTGACTTACAATAATGGACTCATATTCTCCATAGGAAGTATAATTCTGTAATGATAGAACAAGATAGAATAACTTTGTTGGTCAATTCCACACAAGGTCCAACCAAAATTGTACTTCCACTTTTAACCCAACGCCTCCGAAAAGACACACACATGATTTTGGGGAGGTATGGGGGGCTGCCACACTGGGCGTCCAGGGAGATGTTGTTGTGGGGGGTTAAGTCCCTTGCTCAAGGGCATACCGGTAGGCAATGGCATCTAGGATTTGAGACCCGGGATTCAAACTGGCTTGCCTCTCTAAGTGCTAGGCTACTTGCCGCCCAACATGAGATGCAATGTAGTTGTTCTTTCTTCTAAATGGTTTACGACATTTGGTTTCAACAAAATACAAATATAAATGCATAAATATACTCACTGAAAGGGGAAGGGAATCTCTGTTTCATTGGACTCTGTGTCATTCGACATGAAGGGTCTGAAAGAGCAAAGCAGTATGTTGGTCTCACTATTCTCACATTTAGTCAAACACTTCCTAGTTTTTAGTAGTATTAGAACCCAACACTCACTGTGTAGATTTGCCCACTGTGTCGTTGAGTTGAAGAAGAGTCTCGTATTCATATTGTCTACAGAGGGAAAAAAATGCACATGCCTCACAGGTTACAACTCCATCCATCTATTCAGTCATCCATCCATACAACCTCTAATCTCCTATTTCCACAGATAGATAGATTTCTTACCTCTGAGTGCTGTTGAAGGGGACTGGGAATCCAAAGACGTAGCCCAGGAGGAGGACACCGAGAGACCAGGCAGGGATCATCTGTTCTCCGGAAGGGATGTCAGGTCTGTGAAAAATCCCCAGTGTTCAGGTACTGGTTCATTCTGGGAGGACCTCTTATATAGCTTACTGAGCACCTCTTAGCAACCCTTCCATATCGTTATAAAGTGCAGGTAGTAGAACAGAGCTGTGTTTGTGTGTTGGTGTTTGTCCTTGGTTCACTGAAGAACATGGGAGAATTGAAGGACTCACACGTCCAACAAGATAAATGATGAGGCCCGTCCCGTCACAAGGTTATTCAAATATTTGCCAGTTGGTTCACAGCATCCGTGTGTGCAGGCCCCCACATACTGTAATACATCAGGTTCAGTCTCAGGGTCAGGCTTTAATCATGGGAACCACTCTGAATCAGATTTGTCAGGGTTAATATACTGAGCTTTAAGGTTTAAAAAATAAAAATAAAAATCAGTGATTGAAGCTTGTCCTCCGCCACTGGCACAGAGATGCTGGGAAGTACTTCACTTCTGCCTAAACTATGCAGTGAGATGTTAAACAAATGGTGGCTTTATGGGAACTTTACCCTACTTCCCAAAAGAAATGACCTGGTCAAGTCACATCATCAGGAAAGCTTGTATCTCTTTTACAGACAGGGTTGGAGATAGGCATAGTTGGTAGTGGGGTTTCATTATGACTGACATGTAAACATTCTTGTTTTACTTCAGGCTACTAGCGCTATAAGACCTTAGAATCCGCATGGAGGACTGCTGGATCTAATTTCAAGATTTTGTACAGTATGAAATAATGAAGTCTTCCAAGCTAACACACAGGGAATTGTTTTGGCTTTTGTGAGATTGTGAATAGTGTGATTAACTTCTAATGTCAGTCGTGCTGGTCTTAACATGAATAACTTACACAGAACAGGTTGGGATAGAATTATTTTTATTTTTGTACAGGTATAAGTTAAAACTGTCACAACTGCAATACATCACAACATTTTGCTCAAACACTGTTGTTTCAAGCTGTGACATTTGCTTGTGTGGATCTTCTGTTGATGAGATGTACAGTACTATTCCCCAATCCACAGGGTACATGTCACCAGATGATGAAATGCTACTTTACAGTTTAAGATACACATGGGGAATGTTTCCAGAAATTACAAATGTGACGTTAAAACAGACACAGCCATGGTCACATGCATGATCTGACAAATGTTACACTCCCTGAATTGCAGATGACCATCCACAATTCTTTGCTGAGAGGTCTTATGCAAGCATACTCTCCCCAAGGTTATGACAAAATGAAGCAAGCATTTGAAAATCAGACTGGATGAGACCACAAGATACAGGACCTGCGTAAGATTTCGTACACCATGAATAACCTGGAAAGGCATACAGCGAAACAATTCAACCATCAATGTAGTCAATGAATATTAATAGCATAATGTTCCAGGCAAAGGAATGAAGAACTAAATATTACATCAAACAATTCAACATTGGGTCTGGAGAAAATGCATTGCCGGCTGGATGGAGCAAGACCCTGGCAAGAGATGAGAGTGGGACTGTAGGTACCACATATGGCCTCATGTCAATATGGATAACACATGAAACTGCCACCAGGCCAATTCATTCTTTACAGCCTTTCATGGTATTACACAAGATAACTAATTTAGGATCATGACAGTCTCCAAAATCCTCCCTCTTCCATCTCTGTCCCTGCATCTTTGGGTACGTGTTGTGTGGTTATCGGAAGTCCTCAGCGGAGAACATGCCCTTGGCCCTGCGTAGGATTGAGTCCTTGGAGGCGTCGTATGGGTGCTCCTTGGAGGGTATCTCCAGCACTGCAGGGATGGACTCCATGTGCTGGTCGATGGCGTGACGGATCATCTCTGCTATGAACTGGTTGATCAGGATGATGCCGATGTCATTGCGGATCAGGAAACTCCTAGGGGGGGAACATAACAGTAGTAAGTAAATTAGAGAGATGATGACTGAACATTACAGTGCAGGTCTTTAAACACCAAAAAACAAGGTATGTTGTCCAGCAGTAACTTATATGGATTGAAAGAGATACTAGTAGTATTTCAAGGTGAAATGATTAATCAAATCGCGCAACTAGGCCTAATGGAATAGATATCATGATACCACTTACCTACAGATTGTAGCACCAGATAAGGTTATTTATACCCCCCCGCTAATTTTCGATTTTACCAATGCAATTACAAACATAATAGAGCATCAACTGTCTTCACCCTGTGTGCAAACAAGCGCACAGTTTGTCTGCTTTTAGCTATTTATCTTCGATCTCAACATTTGGTAGATAGCTGGCTATAACTTACTTGAAGGTCTCCTCTATCTCTGCGATGCTTGTCTCCTTCTCGACCACCAAGAAATTCGGGCTACGATTTTTATTCAGCTCGCCAATGCCACCGAGTAGGAACCCGGTACACGTGTCTTCATCACCAATGACGGCAATTAATTTACCTCGCCCAGCCATTATTAAATTCTACAAGATAAAACTGCAAAAAACAAGCAATGACTGGATTGTCTTTCCTTCTCTGAATCACGAAATTGTCAGCTGACCAGTACTTCCGCTCTTGATGAGCTCTTTGGAGATGTCAGCTGTCACAAAACGCAGATAGCGCCATCTACTGGTCTATATCATTTTCCATATCACGAAATGGCGAGCAGGAAAACATGACCTGTCTATCAATGACAATGCAACACATTGAATAGCTTTCAATTGTTTTGTAAACGAAGTAGTGGTTTTGGGTTTATGCCTCATCAAAGGATAAAATCATTCTATATCGGAGTGACGTGACGTCACATCAGCTGAGGAAGTTACGTGAAAAAGAGGAAACACTTCAGATGGGCTTCCTCATCGGGGAAAACAAGTGAAAATGGTATAAACTCTTATATTCTGCTTTACTGATATTCTGTGACGTTGTATTGTGTAAAAGCTACGTATTCGGTGGTCCATACTGTAGCGTCAGCTACATTGTAGCCTATTTCGTGTGTACTTTTGTGAGCGTGATAGTTTTCTGGCTCCGATGTCTCGCTAACTAGCTGTAAACACAGATTTTTTGTGGCCACTTCTACTATTGACAAAAGCAGAGTTGATGCAAAGTTAATCTCATTTGAGCCTTGAAAACAGTGTTTGGTGGCAGGTAATGGTACCTCTGCCACAGATCCGAACATGTGTCCATGTATGTCATTTGTTTGTGTTTTAGACTACTAGCGCTCTGACACAGGGTCTGGAGAGGATCCCTGATCAACTGGGATATTTGGTGATCAGTGAGGATGGCGTATTGGCAGTATGTTCACACAAATATGCGTACATGTATGTCCTGCCCTGGTAGCAGCTTAGATAAAGCCCAGGTTGCAGCACGCCTATCCTCCACTCCATCTGACTCCCTGTTACCCCCCTCTCTCAGTCTGCGGGGGAGCTGGAGAATGATGAGCACACAGCTGGGATCATAATGCAGATGGTGCGGACAGCATGTCACTTCAGACTGCAGGGTGCTGTTGAGCCACCCTTCAAACGCATGTCAGGTAACACACCTGGGACCTAGGGTCACTCACTCGAACGCACATACACACAGTATTGCTGTTACCAACATGCTGTTCTAACCAGACCTCCTTGTGTTCTATTTCTTCACAGTCATGCTAGAGGACTATGTGTACACAGTGACCGTGTCTGGTCAGAAGGTGTTTGTGGTGAAACGTCAGAACAACAAGAGGGAACCTGTAGTGGTGTAGAACCGTGTAGTGAAGATGGGTTGGGAGATGAAGGACATCACTCCAATCAATTCACACAGGACAGGGACTCTGTAATCCACTGAACTGTTTTGTTCCATTCCTAGTTATATAAGGTTTTAGAACAACAGAAGAAAGCACATATGAAGTTGTACTGAACAAAAATATTAATACAACATGCAACAATTTCAAAGATTTTACTGAATTAAAGTTCATAGAAGGAAATCAGTCAATTGAAATAAATTCATTAGGCCCTAATCTATGGATTTCACATAAGTGGGCAGTGGTGTGGCCTGGGAGGGCATAGGCCCACCCACTGGGGAGCCAGGCCCAGCCCATCGGAATGAGTTTCCCCCCCAAAAATTGCATTATTACAGACAGAAATACTCCTCAACACTCCCCATTCCCCTACTCAGATGATCCCGCAGGTTAAGAAGCTGGATGTGGAGGTCCTGGGCTGGCGTGGTTACACGTGGTCTGCAGTTGTGAGGCCAGTTGGATGTACTGCCAAAATCTCTAAAATGACGTTTGAGGTGGCTTATTGTGTAGAAATTAACATTACATTCTCTGGCAACAGCGCTGTTGGACATTCCTGCAGTCAGCATGCCAATTGCAGGCTCCCTCAAATTGAGACATCTGTGGCATCGTGTTGTGTGACAACTCCACATTTTAGAGAGGCCTTTTATTGTCCCCAGCACAAGTGTAACGATCACGCTATAGTAATGATCACGCTATTTAATACACTTCTTGATATGCCACACCTGTCAGGTGGATGGCTTATCTTGGCAAACGAGAAATGCTCCTTAACAGGGATGTAAACAAATTTGTGCACAAAGTTTGAGAGAAATAAGCGTTTTGTGCATAAAGAATTTCTGGGATCTTTTATCTCAGCTCATGAAACATGAGACCAACACTTTACATGTTAAGTTTATATTTTTGTTCAGTATAGATATTGAAGAATTCACATTGAATGGGCCAAAATATGCATGTCAAACTGCATGTCATCTTAATTGGTAACTTTGTAATGAGAAATGGAACAGAATAGTGCCGTGGTGTATTAGTCCCTACAGTATGTGATAATGAATTGTTGGTTTGTGTGTGGCAGGTAGACTGGAATTCAATCTATTCAGTTTATAGTATGTGTGCACATGGTATTTAGTTTGAATGCTCCCTAATAACCCAGCAGGGTTTTGTTTAACATACTGAATGCTGCAGATAGAAATACCATGGACAGAGCTGACATCTTTTAAATACCTCTTGAGGTATGTCTGTTGTACTTAATACATTTCATTGTATTAATGTCATGCCCTACGGAATGTGGCTTGATGGAAAATGATATTTTCAAGGTGACAGTTTTTTTCCTAACCTGTACTGAGTGTCATGTGTGCAATGTTTATATGTAATTGCTATCAGTACTAATGTGTGTATATACACATGCAGTGACTGTTTTATCGTGCGCTATTGTCGTTGCATGTTAAATTGTCTGAAATATTTAGGGTCTTCTAAATGAAATAACTTGGTTTTTACTATTTTGATTCTCAAATAAAGCTTTGCTTATAAACATCCACATGCTTTGAACTTGTTTATAAAGCCTTTTTAAAGTTGCACTATGCTGAAATCACTGCCATATCCTGGTTGCTAAAATTGTAATAGTTTGCCTAATTTCAGTTTGTGACAAAACCATAAAGCGGGGAATCATTGTAGCATTTAAACTTGAAATATTTTTTCCATAACCCAAAAATATATTTTCAGCTGTTGTACAAAACTGAAAGTAAGATGCAAAAACTAAATGGAAGGTGAAGCATAGAAAGTGAACAAATCTACTGCGTCTTGGCTGTATCACATTCAGCTGTGACTGAGAATCCCATAGGCAGGCGCACAATTGACCCAGCGTCGTCCGTCATTGTAAGTCATTTGTTCTTAACTGACTTGTCTATTTTTATTTAACTAGGCTTGATTTCAATGAATTACATATCTTTAACTTACATCTGTGAATTTGGTCAGGTTCCTGAAAAGTTACACATTGTAGCTTTAAAGCAAGTCATAATGAAAATATCTAAGTAGGATTTTAATCTGAAAATTAAGAGGGAAATGTAAATTGGCATGGAACTGTTTTTATAAACACTTTAAAGCAGTTTACTTTCCCAACTACACAATTTCCCCCCAAGTTTAAATTTACTTTTCAAAGGATCAGAGTTGTTGCTAAACCTAAGAATCTGCTCTCTTTGCTTAAAACGTACAAACTAACACTGAACCGGTTTTTAGGGTAAAGTTATGAAGAAACATTCACAACTATTTGAACCAGGGCCACATCAAGATTCTCCATTCCTTCATGACTAACTATGTCCCACCTCGCACTCAGAAGACAATGTTTCAACAGTTGAGAAAAGAAAAATAACATTTTATTGCATCATAATGGCCTTTGAAATGACTGAAGGTCCTGCTCTCTTCACATTGTCTAGGAATGGAACTGGCCTCCTGGTTCAGCTCCCTGGAATGACTCAGTCAGGGAAGGCCAGAGGGGTTTTGCATGCAAAACCCCACCCCTCCCCCATATACTGTTTCCAACAAACTCCCGGTATCCAAATAACACCCCCCACCAACAAAACCTAGTGGCCCACCCTTCCATTCCTCAACGATCAACATCCGCACACAACCATCATGTGAATCTGTTTTTTTAAAACATGCAACTTAAAACAATTTTACTGTTGAGGACATTGGGTGGCATAAAGGAAGAAACAGTCTAAGAGACATCTGCAGGTTTGACAATAATGGGAATAAAAGGGAAGAATGATGAAAGAAGGCTTCAGAACAGGAACTGATCACAAAGTCCATAACTGCAAGTTCTACCAGACAGACACACTGATCATTTTAAAAGTTGCAGTTTTTTTTCTTCTTCCATTGATGAAATGCTCAGCCTGCACCCCTTCTCTTGCTCGCGTGTTCAGATCTCGTTCGCTCCGGTCCTGCGATTTCTCCATTCTTTAGCGTTTCGACAGCTCGTTGGAAAGCCAGTCCAGTCCTTCGTATAGCCCAGTGCCCTGGGTAGCACAGGTAGCCTGGACATGCCACTGGAAGGAGAGAGACATAATGAGTTGCTGTACATAAAAGCCATTAATGTCATACTTATGAATAACTCTGCATTGCCAGTGTATACTACATGGACCACATTTTTATCTGGTCAGAAATACATTTTACTGTACAACTCTTTGGAAGGACTGTTAAAGTGTGTGTGCATGAGAGAGAGAGATATATGCTCACAACTCTGCTGCGCAAGCTCTGCAGGCCCAGTTTGTCTGTGAGGTCGCTCACTGCCATAGCGTTGGGCAGGTCCTGTTTGTTTGCAAACACCAGCAACACTGCCTCCCTCAACTCATCCTCCTGCAGCTGTAGAGAGAGATAAATATATTAGAAAATTGGTAGGGAGAACAAGGGGAGGAAAACATTTATGGAGGCAGCCATTGTCAATGGGAAACCATTGGCCACAGAAGGCTGTGTGTGTCAACATGGATGATGAATGATCAGTCACAATGGCAACTATATAAATAACACCATTACTTACCACTGAATTACTGTTTATTTTCCCATGTCAACCATGAGCTCAGTTTTAGGTTCCTTTTCACAGTAATATGGTAAATGCCAACACAAAAAGCATACTGTTCCTTGACCAAAAACAGTATCTTATAAATAGACATGTATGCAACACTTACCATTTTAGACAGCTCCTCTGCCGACTCTGCTACTCGCTCTCTGTCGTTGCTGTCCACTACGAAGATAAGGCCCTGTGAAGTCAAGGTTCAAAAGTCAGGCTACTGTTATGTACTTTGTCTACTCTATATATTCACCTAGCTATTAAGATAAACAAGGGTTATTTTGACAGGGTCCATTCTGACGCATATTGAATTAAGATATCAAAGATATGCTATGACGACATCACTGATGTATGTCACTGGTGTCACAGGTGTGTCATACCTGCGTGTTCTGGAAGTAGTGCCTCCAGAGGGGGCGAATCTTGTCCTGACCGCCCACATCCCACACGGTGAAACAAATGTTCTTGTACTCAACAGTCTCCACGTTAAAACCTGCTCAGTCACCAAAGAGCGAGAGAGCGCATCAGCAACAGGAATTCAGAGACTAGATCCAGAGTCACCAGTCTGACCTCTACCAGCATAAACAGCTCCGATCTAGATCATTATGCTAGAAATAAGTTTCTGTATAAAATGGTAAGCTAATTAAAACCAATTTGCAATAGGAGTAAACTATTACCTGTAGCTCAAATTGAAAAACGATGGAATGGTGACCCAATTCTGTCTATCTGATCTCAGGTGTGACAAACCATTATTTTCTTCCCTACTTATTTTGTCTAGGAGTTTAGACACTTATCGACCAATCTGCTCCATCAAAAGAGCCCACTCACACAGCAAGCCCCAACAGCTCTGGAGCATGGAGGCAGTGTAGCCATCTACTGTTCTTTGTCCCAGAACTACGGTTATGCAAGGCTTAAAACCATTCAGCTCTAGTTCTATACCTCACTGTCATGTCCAAAAATATATATTTTTTGCTGAAATTTGAAAGACTGAATTGTTGAGTGCACAGCTCTGTATGGACCTTATTGACCATTTCCATGAACATTAAACAATGTAGGCCTACATTCCTGAAAGATTTGGCTCAGTGTGTGTGTGTCATGCTACATCAGTCACAGGACAAGACATCAAAAGAAATCTTAATCATTTGCCCACAAGCTCCATGAGAAAGCAAGTCACCCATTTAAATCAGATTACTGTGAAGAGATGCTTTTAAAGACAGTCTGCCAGGAGCTGAGAGGGCCCATGTTTTAGATATGGTTGTGTATGCTAGAGATCTATCCATCTTTGGCTCTGGTCATAGCCAGAGTTTTTCTTACCAATGGTGGGAATTGTGGTTACAATCTCCCCCAGCTTCAGTTTGTAGAGAATAGTGGTCTTTCCAGCAGCGTCCAAACCAACTACAGAAGAAAAGAGTAATGTCAAACTTCTCAATCATAATAAATCCATATAGATTTTTTTGTATTGAAAATAAGTAACCTACCAAAAAAAAAAAAATCAAGACAAACGTATTGTACTGCAACTTCATGAAAGAGATAGGCATCTATTACAAAACAGGTCTGTCTCCGTGTCAAATGAAATCCCTCTGACAGCTATCAAACTGCAATGATTTGGACAACGGATATAAATATATAGGGTAGAATCTGAGCCTTTAGCTCAAATTAGGACCAACATCCACAACCCCAAAATATAGGCTGTCCAACACATAGGTGTACACGTTATGGCAAGAGGGATGGACATGAATCTAGATGCGTTGGATTGAAAACTATAGACCTATTAAAAGTAGTAGTGTAGTTCACTACATCTACCAACTTGTATAGACCTGAGATATGACGTAGCTAAGCCATTTGTTGGTATTAAGTGAACAAAGTACCAGTAATTATTGTGCAATAGCTAGCCATTTTCCGTCTGAGTGTTATCCTAGCTCGTCTGTGTTTTTACTCCGATTGTTCTCAAACGAGTAATGTTCACGTTACAAGACATGTGAACAGGTAGTTTACTATAACTAATATGTCACAAAAATCTAAGTACATCCCTGATATGGAAACCCCCTCCCACTAGCTAGCTAACGTTAGCTAACAGCCAGCTAGTTCCTTGGACAGGTTGATAAGAGGATTGCTCACCCATAAGTATCCTCATCTGTTTCTTGCCAAAAAGCCTGGAAAATATCGACGAAATTGTGAGCCCCATGGTGTGAAAGAGCTCCGCGTGACGATAATGAAAATAGAAAACCAAAGGTGTTTATTGTAACCAGACAGAGAGTGGGTGCAGCTTCCCTTTCGCAGTCTTCTCAGATGCCACGTCCAGGCCAACGCGGAATATATGACGTCAGGGCTTCCACATAACTTTATTCACAGACTCTCTCCTTCATTTTTGAACCATGTAGCTGTCGATTATTGAGCTTTTCATTGTTCAATGCATATACTGTACAGTATCAAAATATGAAAATATACAGAAGTCGTTCATTGAGAATGTTGAATACAGAGAATCTTCTCTGTATTTGACAGATAACGGATTATTTCGACCTTCGCAAAATGGCCGCTTTTAAAGACTGCTTCTAGTACAAATACATTTCACATTTAAAACAATCCCACTGTGAAGAACAGGAAGTAGCTTGGAAAACCGTCGTTTGTTGACACGTCGTATTCCGAATGTGAGTTTACTTTAAAGTTATGACATTGCACATCCTGATTATGGTACTGTCCTTTTGATTGTACATTGGTGTATCGAACTGGTTGTTGCAAATGTTATGCTGTCGAGGAGGGCGAGAGAGAGGTCTTTCGCGAAGACCATTCCAGATTGTTGTGTAGTTTAGCATAGCTAATGTTAGCTGTCGAATAATACATTATTATTATTTGCAACTAGTCTGCCCATGTCGGTTGAAATATGTCTTGTAAAGTAAACAGACCAGTAGACAACACGAACACAGAGTGTATCAGAAAGAATTCATACCACTTGACTTATTACACACTTGTTACAGACTGAATTCAAAATGTATTAAATAAAAATAATTGTCACCCATGTTTTTTAGAAAATTTGAGCACATTTATTGAAAATGAAATATAGAAATCTCTCATTTACATAAGTCATTACACCCCTTTGCATGACACTCCAAATTTACATCAGGTACATCCAATTACCTTTGAACATCCTTGAGATGTCGCTGCAACTTGATTGGAGACCACCTGTGGCCAATTCAATTGTTTGGATATGATTTTGAAAGAAACATACCTGCCTAATATAAGGCCCCACAGTTAACATTGCATGTCAGAGCAGAAACTATACCATGAAGTCCAAGGAACTGTCCGTAGATCTCAGAGATATATGTCTCATGACAATTCTATCTGGGGAAGGGTATAGAACCATTTCTAGAGTGTTGAAAGTTTCCAAGAGCACAGGGATCTCCATCATTGGGGAAATGGACAAAAATATGGAACAACCCAGACTGCCTAGAGCTGGCCGTGCAACAAAACTGAGCGGGTAAAACCGGGTAAGAAAGACCATGATCTAGGTCTAAAGAGGTGACCAAGTACCCAATGACCACTCTGACAGAACTACGTAGTTCCTTGACAGTCTCTGCAGCACTTCACCAATTGGGTGTTGGGCAAGACGGAAGCCACTCCTGAGAAAAAAGCACATGACAGAACGCCTGTTGTTTGCAAAAAAAATATGTGAAAGACACAGATCATACAGCAAAAGATTCTGTCGTCGGCTGAGATACAAAGTTAACTCTTTGGCCTGAATGCAAAGTGCTGTGTCTGGAGAGAACCAGTCATAGCTCATCACCTGTTAATTGAGCCAAATACAGGAAAATCCTTGAAGAGAATCTGCTTCAGAATGCAACTGACATTAGACTGGGGGAGAATTACATTCCAACAGGACAATGATGTTAAGCATACAGCCAAAGCAACACTGGAATGGCTTCAGAACAATAATGTGAAAGTCCTCGAGTGGCCCAGACAAAGCCCAGACTTGAATCCCTGTGGAAATACTTGAAGACTGCTGTTCACCACCATTGACAGAGTTTGAGAAAATCTGCAAGGAAGAATGGGAGAAAATCCCCCAAATCCAGATGTGCAAAGCTGATAGACATACCCAAGACAACTTAAAGCTGTAATTGCAAACAAAGGTGTTTCTACAAACTATTGATTCTGGGGTGTGAATACTTATGTAAATGAGATGTCTATATTTTAAATATATTTGCAAACATTTTTCACTTTGTCTTCATGGGGGATCGTGTAGACGGGGGGGACGATTTAATCTATTTTAAATTTGGGTTGGAACACAACAAAATGTGGAATAAGTCTAGGGGTATGAATACTTTCTGAAGCCAATGTATCTTTGGCACTAGCGTTAGCTTGCTACTGTTTTATGATGCTATCTAACAATGGTTCCTCTTACTATATTCCATGCAGGGTTTTTGTTTGAGCCAGTAATCATGGATCCCAGCTGGAAGTCAAGCAACTGAAAATAAAACCAAAAACCCACTGAGCCATGGAGAAGTTTGGGATGAGCTTTGGGGGTGGCCCCAGCAAGAAGGAGCTTGTGGACACCATAGAGACTCAGAGAAAGCAGATGGTCCAGTATCAAACACGCTTCAAGGATGTGGTCAGGGCCTACAAGAGCCTGCTGAAGGAGAAGGAGGCTCTGGAAGCTAGTCTGAAGGTACTGACTGTCTCCCAGGAGGTAGACCTCAGCCAGCGTGGAGATGAAGGCTCTGCCAGTGGCAGCCATTTGACCTCTGAATTACAAGATGATCACTGCTCCATGCACAGCGAGGACAGTCTGGACACAGCAGCCTCCGCCGACACTGCTACCAGCATTACCAGTTGGAGCACCAAGGGCGACCAGGCTGAAGAGGAGCAGGGTAGTAGCCCAGGAGAGATGGGGGCGACCGGGCCTGGAGGCCCCTCAGTGTCCCAGAGGTCTGAGGAGGCTAATGGGTCAGAGAGCGGTATCAGCTCCAGCAGTAGTGGAGGGTCTGAGGTTCAGCAGCACCTTACACCCCCACCCACCTTGTCTATGGAGGTTGACCGGAGGGTCCTTCAGCTGAAGACCCAGCTGACCACCCTGACCAGCTCCCTGGCCACGGTCACGCAGGAAAAGTCCAGGATGGAGGCCAACTTCCAGGCCGACAAGCGGAAGATCAAGCAGGACATGGATGAGCTCCAGGGGAGGCTGGAGGAGTCCAGGAGGCAACATGAAGCCGAGATCCATGCCTTGCATGAGCAGCTGGCGGAGAGCAAGGCTCGGGTTATAACCCAGCAACATGAGAGAGAGCAGGAGCAGGGTGACCACGCCCACATGCTCAGAGAGCTCCAGAAATTGCTGCAGGAGGAGAGAGGCCAGAGGCAGGATGCTGAGCTTCGGCTGGAGGACGCCAGGGTGGTCCTGCTGGAAGTCACACAGGCTGCAGATCGGGGGCACGATTATGAGGCCCGGCTAAAAGAGGTGACCCAGCAGAGGGAGGAGATGAGGAGGAGCCTGCAGACTGCGGAGGCGGAGAGGAACAAGCCAGACCCCCGGGTGGAGGAGCTGCAGAGGGAGCTGACGGCACTCAAGAACCACTTTCAGCAGCAGTTGCAGCATGAGATCAGAAAGGTATGGTCATGATTAGGAAAGACTGTACAGTAAATCCATTTGAATTCAATCACATTTTAACAGTATTTAAACAACACTTTCCATGTATGTTTCCTCATGGAGTAGTAGTCAGAAAGGGACTCTTTGGACCTGAATGCCAAAACATTCAGGAGATAAAGGTATTCAAAGTGACCCATTTTTCATACAGGCAATTCAATGGTAACGGAATTACGCTATGTTTCCCTTTAAAATGTATGCTAAACAAGACCGTTAATTTCCAAGTTTAACATTCCATACAACTCGATGCACAAGGACTACTTTGAACAATTTACACAGAATTTCACAAAAACTGGAAGAACTGTGCAAAGTTTGGTAACAGAATTACAGTAAAATCTCCCAGTTTAATTTTTTTTTTTTTATGCGACAACATTTTCCAAACACTGTTAAATATCTGCTCTGAATTAAGATTCAAAGATGTCTGCAGAAAGAATGGGGTGTCGTGCTATGATATGACACCTTTAGTTTAACAAAAAAAAACTTTGGTTATTGAACTACAGTAGGTGAAGTGGATTTACACCGGTCCCTGATCTATACAATCCAGAAATGCATAATTATGGCTATGAATATCATTAATTTCCTGGTGATGTATCCTGAATAGATACACGTATGTGAACATGCATAATATCTTTCTTTTGCACATTTGGGTATTCTACACACTGGCTATTATTATATTGAGCTCTGCCCCCAAACAAGACTGCATTTGGTTGGTCTTTATCCGACCAAATCTGAACCAATCATAGTCTTATGTTTGGACATCACAGTAGAGTTCAGTTCAGTACAATGAAGTACATAATACTGTTCTTTACTGTACTGTGTGCTCTTCTGTACTGTCCAAACTTGTGAAACAGAAGTCTATGATTGGTTCAGATTTGGTCTGGCCAGGGCGGACTGACCAAATTTCAACAACTTTTCAACGTCTGAGGACATCTGGTGCTCAGTGGTCGGTGCTCAGTGGGCGGGGATGCTTTTTACAGTAAATGGAAAGGGGACAGGTGTCAAGGGTCGGGAGATTGTAGCCAATTCAATTGCAGTAATTCTGATAGATTTTTCAGTAATTCCATTACCGATTTGGTAAAAGAATAACGAGTTTGAATCGCTTAATTCATTAACAAACTGATATCAGTAAAAACCTAATTGGTAGGTCTACCTGGTTAGTTCTGTAAACTTTCATTATCCTCCCTCATGAAGGAGAGAAATTTGAAAAATATCTTTATCAGAATTACAATGCACAAGGCAATGTTTATTACATTTACAGAAGATAATGCTTATTAAATTTACAGGAGGCAAATTTATCCAAAATGAAATGTTTATATTAGTTGGCAGCGGTCTTTACGTCAACATTATTGTGTTTTAAGACTTTTTCTAGTAGATTTTGTCTGACTCCTTTTCCATTTGTTTGACTAGATATCAAAGCCTTTGCTTATTCCTAATTTGTAGGGTTGAAAATGGTTGAAAAATGTAATCCCTTCACACCACTGCAATTTAGCTGGTACACCATTTCAATTGAACTAATTACTACCACAAAGCTGGCCACCTGTCCACCCACCCTCGAATGTCAATTTAAATGGTTATGTCTATTCTATTATCTATATTTATATGATTTCAATAGATTTCCTATGGAGGATTGAAAGTTTAATTTAAAACCAATTTTCCCATTCAAGTCAATATTCTCTGATGTGTGGACCCCCAACCATCTTTGGGTATCATTTAAACGTTGACATATCAATTTTATTCCCGTTTTAGTACATTTTTCAGCCCAAACTTGACACCCACCCTGTATTAAAGAGCATGTTGTCTCAACCGATGGCGGGCAAAACGCAAAAACCTTAGATTATGTCAATTAGGGTCTAAGCTACAACATATGCAAATATGAAAAAATATCTGAGTTTATGCATATTTATGTAATTAACGTTTCAGGAAAAAAAAAAAGATGTTTTAGAAAAATGTATAAAAAAAAATCCTCCAAGAAATTATGAAATAGTTTTGACAACACTGTTTTTAAGCTTTTAAATGATATCAATCGCGACAGTTTATTTTCCAGTGATGAAACCATGGATGTCTCGGGGTATGCAAAATAGGTCAACTTTGAGCAACTATACAACTATATCTCTTGACTATTTTGGCATTCAGTATCAAAACGTCACTTTCTGAGCACTTTTATAATGGGTAAATATGTATGAAATGTTTCCTTCAAGCCAAAAGGGGTGCTGTCAGAAAGTGATTGAGTTCAAATGGATTCACCCGGCACTGATTTTAAAAATGTATCCTGTATTAAGGTGAATGACTTGAACATGTAAAATATTTGATGATCTGAATTTTAACAATGTATTCAACAATCCTTGACCTCTTGTATTAGAAATATCTTGATCAAATATAAATGCCATGGCAGAGAATAACATGGCATTATAAAGACACTTGCTTTTCAGGGAAACTGTCGTCTTCCATTGTCTATTTATGTCTCATGGCTGTCATGTGCCTGTCCTTTCTCTATCTGCAGGTGTCGCAGGCAGAGGAGCGTCTACAGGAGCAATCCCAGCTGGAGGAGGGCCGTGTGGCCAGCCTGGAGTTGCGGGTGTCTGAGCTGTCTGAGCTGCTTGGGGCCTGCGAGAAGGCCCGGCAGAGGGACCAGCAGAACGCCCACCGGCTGAGAGAGCGCATCCTGCAGCTGGACACGGAGAACAAGACCCTGGCCATTGCCGCTTCCACCCGGGGCTCCCCGCTGGACCTCAACATGGACGAGGCCAGCCTGGATGTGAATGTGCTGAAGGAGCGCCTGGAGAAGGTGAAGAGGCTTCTTCTGCTAGCCACACAGAAGAGCCATCCAGAGCAGACCATGGAGATAGAGAAGCTGGCTGAGATGGAGGGGCGGCTGGGTCAGGGGACGGGCAGTGGGGGGGAGTCGTCAGACGGGGAGAAGGCCTCGGCGCTTTACTACCAGCAGGAACTGCGTCAGCTGAAGGAGGAGTTTGAGCGCTACAAGGTGCGGGCGCAGGTGGTGCTGAAGAACAAGAACGCTAAAGACTGTAGCATGGCCAAAGAGCTGGAGGAGGCCCGTGACCAGCTGGCTGAGCTCAAGGAGAAGTACATCAACCTGCGTATCCATGACGACGAGGCGGAGGCCAAGCACTGCCGGGAGCTGGAGGAGTGTCAGCAGGGGATAGGGATGCTGCAGCAGGGTCATAAACAGGAGCTTGACCAGGCTGAGGCCCAATACAGAGAGAGCCTCCTCAGGCTGGAGGGAGAACTGCACCGGCAGAGGGACCGCACTATGGCCCTGCTGCAAGAGAAGGACCAGGAGCTGGAGAAGCTAAAGTCTATCGGCTACAGTCTTGCTGGTTACAGAGGCCACCACAGCGACGAAGGAGACACAGGGGCGGACTTCAGAGCGACTGCGGACGTCGGCAGGAGTAAAAATGCCAACAACATGGACGACACGGCGCAGGAGGAGAGTGACATCATCACCCAGGCGTTGCGGCTGGCGGGGCCCAACGAGCCCACGCTCCTCCTGTACGCCGAGCAGCTGGCGAGAAAGGAGGTGGAGATCGGCTCACTGCGGCGGCAGAAGCATCGGCTGGAGGAGGACGTGCACCAGCTGCAGGGGAGGCTGATCGCCAACGGAGAGCGTTACGACGAGGAGGTGGCTGAGCTCCGCGGCCAGCTAGACAAACGGCACAGGGACCAGGGCAGGGAGGGGGCCAACCTGGAGTACCTCAAGAACGTAATCTACAAGTTCCTCACCCTTCAGGACACTAGGGGGCGTCAGCAGACCCTCACAGCCATACTGACCATCCTGCACTTCAGCCCTCAAGAGAAGCAGGCGGTGGTCAAACAGCACCAGAACCAGGCGTGGTGGACGGCAGGGATGAGGCGATGAGTTCAGCTCCTCACTCTGCAAATAATGAGAACTAATTTGAAACATTCCTCGGACAGTCAACAAGTGTGTGTTTTAGTTTTCCTGAATGAAGTCTATTTATCTTGGTGTGTTTTCCCAGGATTCTGGTGTCTAATGAAATGGCTTTGACGCTGTTGATTACATTTTATTTTCCTCAAGACTTTATTCAAAAGGATTGCTTTATGTGTGAAAGCACACATTGGATTTCGCAATCTAATGAGTGGCTCTAGAAGTGTGGGTTTGTATTTGTCACTATGTGAAGCAGCATGTTTGGTTGTTTTGATTCTTTGATAAGATCGAATCATAGCACGAGGCTCACATCTGTGTTTCCAGAGTTTCTGTCAAAAGGGAACCAAATATTGACTGTTCTTACAGAGGGATAAGGACAGAATCTAACTTATTGACAACCTTAGTCTTTATCACCTGTGTGAGAGTTGTTTTTCTCATTGATTATCTCCTGGGTTGTCCATCTTGGTCAAGGGACGTGCGCCACAGGAAGTAGGATCCTATCTAACACAGGTCCCAAAAGATTTGTCTTGAGTGTCCTCATCTGCCTTTGTTCACTAGTGATCTCCTGCTTCTATTTAATATTTAAACTATACCTCTGCATATATTGAAAATACATTTTCGATTGATCTTGGTGAGATAGATTGCGTTTACACCGGCAACCCAATTTTGACATCTTTCTACAAGTAGTTTTTTTGACCAGTCAGATCAGATATTTTACTAATAATTGGGATGTCTGTGTAAGCACAACCATAATGACGTTAAAGGCAAGATTCCCTGTTCAAGCAGGCAGAAATACAGACGGGTATGATAAGTTTAGCATCATATTGAAATAAAACCAATTAGTGGAAAAAAATTGGCAAAACTCTACATACCGACTGTATTTCTTTCTGTCTGCTTTGTAGGTCGAATTGCTCCGATAAACATGAAATGACCCTGGGAATCGATAGAACGTTGCTCAGATGCACAAATATGATAACATCTAAATGGGTAACTTTAAATCTTTCTTTTTTAATATTGAGCTACTATCAGTTTTAAAGGGATTATTCAGGATTTGGGCAATGAAGCCCCTTTATCTACTTCCCTGAACTCATGGAATCCATTTTTATGTTTCTGTCTGCAGTTTGAAGGAAGTTGCTAACTAGCGTTAGCGCAATGACAGACTTCCAGTCATCACGCTAACACTAGGTAGCATTGGCTCGCTGAGCTAACTTCCTAAATGAAGTAATAAAAATGGTATCCGTTCATCTGACTCTGGGGAAGTAGACAAAGGGCTTCATTGCCAAAATCTCAAAGTATCCCTTTAATGCTAGATGTGTTGTACATAATTGTATGATAAAAAAACAGAATACTTTGGTTGGTAATTACAGTATTTTCTAGTATACAGTTGTGTGGATAATACAATGTTTATTGATGAAATGCATATTTTTGATTCCCTCAACATGAAAATTAAACTTTCTTTCTCAGCGATTCTCTAAACGTGTGGGTGCATGGATGTATCACAGCCTCTGAGTTATCTTTTAGCACAGTTTCCAACTTTTATTTGTAACACTAACAGTATATTTGCATCAGAAACCATAAACTTTATTTATATACAAAAAAACTATAGGTTATTACAAATAAGTAACCACCAGGATCCAAATAGTAGATCAGTATTATCAATACTCATCTGCAAACTG
The DNA here is from genome assembly GCF_018296145.1 of Oncorhynchus tshawytscha. NCBI lineage: Eukaryota > Metazoa > Chordata > Actinopteri > Salmoniformes > Salmonidae > Oncorhynchus > Oncorhynchus tshawytscha. The sequence goes on from NC_056445.1 coordinate 9,056,882, forward strand.
CAGTTTACTGCCCTAGTGACCAAATGCCTTTACAGTACTTCACAAAACAAACTGAAGAAAACTTATTTAAGTACCACATATACTGTACCTATTTGAGAAATAATAGGGCTGCGTTTACAAGGGCAGCTCAATTCTGATCTTTTTCCACTAATTGGTCTTTTGACCTATCAGATCTTTTCACATCAGATCTTTTGATCTGATCGATCAAAAGACCAATTAGTTCAACAATGATCATAATTGGACTGCCTATGTAAAACGCAGGCCTTGTAGACAGACAAAAGGGAGTGAGGTAGAAGCCCTGATCAGCTGCATTCGTTTTACATTCACTGTTAACCTGCAATATAATGAGTGGTTGTAGTTTAGGAAAGATGTTAGCTGATGGAGGAATATCTAAGCAGAATTAGCTTGGAGCTGGTGTGGCTTTGGCTAGGACTGGCACTGTCAACCTCGTAAAAAAACAACAACCTGCACATACCCACAAGATAATGTACTACATGTGATTTTTGCACTCATTGACCACTATAACGTTAAATAAATAAGCTCAGTTTCAGCCATATGTCTACTGTGCACCAAGTACACTACATGGCCAAAAGTATGCGGACACCTGCTCGTCGAACATCTCATTCCAAAATCACGGCCATTAATATGGAGTTGGTGCCTCCTTTGCTGCTATAACAGCCTCCACTCTTCTGTGAAGGTTTTCCACTAGATGTTGGAAAAGGGACTTGCTTCCACTCAGCCACAAGAGCATTAGTGAGGTCGGGCACTGATGTTGGGCGATTAGGCCTGGCCCGCAGTCGGTGTTGATATTCATCCCAAAGGTGTTCGACGGGGGAGGTCAGGGCTCTGTGCAGGCCAGTGAAGTTATTCCACACTGATTCCAACAAACCATTTCTGTATGGACCTCACTTGTGCACAGGGATATTGTCATATCGAAACAGGAAAGGGCCTTCCCCAAACTGTTGCCACAAAGTTGGAAGCACAGAATCGTCTAGAATGTCATTGTATGCCGTAGCGTTAAGATTTCCTTTCACTGGAACTAAGGGGCCAACCTGAACCATGAAAAACAGCCCCAGACCATTATTACTCCTCCACCAAACTTTACAGTTGGCACTATGCATTCTAGTGTTCTCCTGGTATCTGCCAAACCCGTATTCATCCGCCCGACTGCCAGATGGGGAAGCGGGATTCATCACTCCAGAGAACATGTTTCCACTGCTCCCGAGTCCAATGACGGTGAGCTTTACACCTCTCCAGCCGACGCTTGGCATTGCACATGGTGATCTTATGCTTGTGTGTGGCTGTTCGGCCATGGAGACCCATTTCATGAAGTTCCCGATGAACAGTTCTTGTGCTGACGTTGCTTCCAGAGGCAGTTTGGAACTCGGTAGTGAGGGTTGCAACAAAGGACAGATGATTTCTACACGATTCAGTAGTCGGGGGGCTACTACTTTGCGGCTGAGCCGTTATTGCTCCTAGACGTTTCCACTTCACAATAACAGCACAGTTGACCGGGGCAGCTCTAGCATGCCAGAAATTTGACAAACTAACTTGTTGGAAAGGTGGCATCCTATGATTGGGCCACGTTGAAAGTCACTGAGCTCTTCAGTACCGGCCATTTTACTGCCAATGTTTGTCGATGGAGATTGCATGGCTGTGTGCTCGGTTTTATATACCTATCAGCAATGAGTGTGGCTGAAACAGCCTAATCCACTAATTTGAAAGGGTGTCCACATACTTTTATACATACACACAAATCTAAACTGAAATCTGCAATCTAAGCTTTCGTAACCTGGATATTTGGAGGTGTTTCAATGTAGTGTGATTTGTTTGTGCTTGATCAATATAAAATACTGAGATTGATGAAAGACTCAAAATGTAGTCACTTAAATGTAATTCACCCCTTTTTTGGGTTTAATGACAAATAAATAAAAAAGGTGCATATGCTAGTTATATTTTACGCTAACAACTATGCATGTTACATCTAAATATCTGGATTAGAGCAAAAGGCTATACTCACATGTCCCTCTTCCCAGGTATATGCTTCAATCCCTCTAGCAACAATCACGATACTTAGTGAAGGCATAATCTCATGAAGCCTACATTTCAACTACTTTCTATTCCCCTTGACCTAATGTTACTGTCATGATGAAACAGCTACGTTTCTTATATTACCTACACTTCTAGTTATAAATCTTCCATTATCTTACTCGGAGGGGGTAGTGGTTTGGGTGATGGCAATACTTTTAGTTTCAGGTTGTTATTAAAAAGACGTCAAACAAAACACTATTCAGTGTCGGTGTATATATATATATATATATATTCAGAAGTGCGTCAGTGTTAGCGTCAGTATCTGTGTAGTACAGTCTGCAGGTCCTCTGGTAGAGAGCTGATGACAGTCTGGAGGTATCCCTCTAGTTTCTCCAGCACCCCTTCTTTCACCGGGAGCTGCTGCTTTCCAGCCTTCATCTGGAGTGGGGGACACAGACAGAGACTAGAGTAGGCAATGGTTTGCGGTACAGAATTAATTTCCCAACACTAAATACAGAATGTTACAAATGGCACCCGTCGAGGTGAGTGTAATGGACATATTGATGGGTTTTACTGACCAGTTTCTCTCTCAGTTTCAGAACCAGGTCCACGATCTCCACCTCTGACTTGTCTTTGGTCCAACCCAGCAGGTCCTGGGCGAGCAGACCATAAACAAAACATTAAACTAATCAACTCATATGGGTAGGGAAAGGACTCCTAACTGAAGTGAAGTCAGTGGAGTCGTGAGGTTGAGTTTATTGGTCACATGATGCTCTGTAAGTAGAGTTAAAACTAATGTCTTGAGGTGTGAGTGAAGAAGGCTGTGGGGTCAACTCACAGCATCACAGACGACCTCTAGGTGGAGACATTCTAGTTTCTGGGTCATCTCCCTGTGTCGCAGACGATACCAGCCATCGAAGTTGGGGGACCTGAAGAATTTCCTACAAGGCCATACATTGAAGTGCAATGCATTATGGATGATTTGTTTAGAAAACCATATGCCACAACAAGATACAATAGTTAGAAATGACAGATGAGGTGGCAGGTGAACATACCTGTACAGGCCCACCCAATCCCCTTTAAGCACAGAGGTGAGCTGAGGTCCAGCGTGCTCCAGAGTCCCCATGAACTCCTCCTGACTGAAGGGACGGATCTGAGGAGGGGTCTGAAACACACACACACACGTTATTACCATATTCAAACAGTATCACCATACTATAGAAACAGGTTTGTTATCAATATCACCCACCTTCCAAGGAGTCACAGACCTCTGCAGAGGCATCAGGCTGGCCAGGTAACGTTCCTGGGGGAGACAGCCAGAGAGACAGGTGGGACACACAGCAGGACAGACAGACAGTCTATATAGGGGTGGGATGTTAGTGTGATAGGGAAGGCAGTCCCCTCACCAGTGGGATGATGAAGCTCTGTGTGAGTTCTAACAGATGTCTCCTCAAGATGGCGCTCTGCACCTCAGACGGCCTCTTCCTCTGGATCCCTTTTAGGAGTCTTTTGATGAGGGACTTGTCTTTTTGAAGGAACATTTTATGTGCTGTGTAGATACCTACAGGTAGGGAGAACATGTTTTTACACACTAATAACTCACTCTCTCAAACCATGTTGGCTCCATACCTCCAGATGTTTTACCTGGTTTGGTGTCCAGTGTTTTCAGCTTGGCTAGTTTCTTCACCTTCACCTGCTTGGGCAGATCACCTGACATCTTGAGTTCTCCAAGGCGTATAATGTGGGGCCAGGACTGGAAGGTCTTTATGAAGAAGGGATTAGTGACCCCCAGAATCACATTGGGACTGGAGAGAGAAAAGGAGCAGGGTGAGTTGAGTTGCCCCCCCGGGTATGATAGAGTATAAACAGTGTTTAGAGTAATCCCTACTCACGGTGCCTGTGTCCTAGTGGTATACTCTTTAAACTCAGTGTCGTGTATGGTGAAGTAGGGCCTGTAATCACAGCAATACCGCAGTGGCGCAATCGAGCTGTAGAGATGGGAGAAATAATCATTTCATTTTCAAACTCCCCGAATTACATTGAGTCACGTTACATACACGAGATGCTAAATGTCATACATCATATGGCATATTTCATGCATTTTCTGTTTACCTCACTAGGGCCAGCACGGTTTCCGAGGAGACAGTGGGAGAGGGTGCCATGACGACCACAGGCTCCCCGAGCAGCATGAGTTCCCAGAGCATCTGCAGGTGGATCAGGAAGGACTGGAAACACCTGGACAGGTCAGAGGGCAAAGGTCAGTTCATATACGATGGATGCTGCTTTCACTAATACAATGCATCCTCAAATTAAACTGAAAATACAGCTTAAAGTTCAAGCCATGTAATTTACATAAACACAAACAGATACATAACTATTTACAGTATATGAAGTTTAGATTTTCACTTACTTGAACAGGTCAAGCTCATGTATGGTCGGTAGCATCATAGGGGCTGGTAGAAGATTCTGATATAACAGAAGCATACTTTTTTTTAGATGAACAGTCCTCTAGCGATACCAATCAACTAACATCAACTTTACTAACATCATGGAGAAGTCATATTTTTATGGGCATGTGGCCCATCACATAGAAAGCTACACCAACCTCCTTTTGTGCCTGTTTCTCCGGGCTTCCCCCTGGTTTGTCGTTTTTGGATGGGATCCTGACCTGCATGACCACGCCCATCACAGGCAGGTTGAGTGTCAGCCCTGGCACCGGAGATTGCCATTGGTCAATCTCGTTGCACACTGCATGGTGGGAGAGTGAGAAAGAAAAGGTTAGGAATGTAGAGTCCAGGCTGTACATTAGAGCCCTAGGTAACTATAATGGGAGATTAATTAGAAATAAGATAGACTGGGAAGGAAAAAAAAAAAGACAAGAAGTTATATCTCCCTACCTGCTTCAAGGCAAGGCTCCAACTTCTCAAAATACTCTGGAGCTATGATCTGCAGCAGGGACTGGAAGAGGTGGACATATGGTAGTCTGGACACCAGTACAAGAGACTAGAGAGAGATAGAGAGTGAAAGAGAAAAGGCAGGAAAGAGAATGAAAGAGAAAACCAAATGTGAATACATTGTGGTTCTGATGACGAATCAGATCTGTAACCTAAGCTTCTCACCTTCTGAAAGTAGCCTCTTTTGACAGAGGCGTCCTTGACTTGTCTGAAGTAGACATAGCCATAGAAATGGGCCAGCTCTCGCTGAGGGAGAAAGGGAAAGATGAGAATAGTCAAGCTATTGCAATGACAGACAATTAGTGGTCGCTGACATTATATTCCACTCCAGTCACTGATTTAAGATTAGCTGTCCCTACCAAAGAACCAACCATAACCCTAAAAGGTAAGCAACCAAACTGTCCCTGGCCTGGACCACTTATTCAGTCAGGCCGATGACAGACGCCCAATCCCAAATCACCCCCTAAGACTAAACCCTACACACTTGTGGCAATGTGAGAGGATTTGGTTGATATAAGCAATATGGTGAAACTTTCACCTAGCCTATCAGATTGTATTACCCTATTGCTTACACCTGTCAAATCTAATCAGATCTCCAAAAGTGTGATTTGGGATTGGGCCAGACCGAGGGCTCACCTGTAGTGTGACAGGTGCGTCTCTGCTGTAGGCGTCCTCCTCTCCGAACCAGGAGCCCCTTCGGCCCACAGACTGACGCAGTCTGAAGCTGAACTGGGTGTCTCCAAGGCATCCTGGGAAACACATCTCACAGGTCATGTGACTGATATAGATTTTTGGCCCAATCCCAAATCGACCCAACACGTGGAGATCTGAGTGGATTTGACAGTGTAAGCAATTTGGCAGGGATCATCAACTTGATTCAGCCGCGGGCTGATCTTTTCTTGAGCAGATGCTCAGAGGGACGGAACATAATTACAAATCATTTGTAGACTGCAAATTGACGAAACAGATATAATATTTGACTAAAACCTAATAATTTCAAACCTTGCTTACATTTGTATACGATCACATGCATCTCTCTACTATGTGTGGGAATACTTTGGAACAGATTTCCAAAGTTAAAGTCACTTGGAGCTGATTTGCTAGTGTTTTTAACAGTCTTTTGTGTCCAGCAATTAAAATAAAAACATATTTAAACAATTTTTGTTTTTTGCTCAGAAAACTTTGGGGGCCAAATAAAATGCCCTGTGGGCAAATTTCGGCTTGCAGGCCGCCAGTTGGAGAACTCTGCAATATGGTAATAGTTCCAACTTCTGATAGGATCGGTGGAAGTTTCACCATATTGCTAAAAGCCATCAAATCATGTCAGATCTCCACAAGTGCTTAGGGACCTGGATCGATTTGGGGTTGGGCCTATGACCGTAATGTATTTTGTGATGATAGTTTGTGTCATCTAATACACTAACCTGAGTAAGAGTCAGGGAAGGACAGGTAGCAAATGCTAGTTTTCTGGAGTTTAAAAGGAGAGGAAGCACAATCAAGGACATACACAATTATTGACAGGCAACTAGCTTGTTATGTATGGGGGGGGGGGAAGAATCACAAAAAGAGCATACACTAATTTCCTACCTCTTTCTCAGTTAGTTTCACATCGTGTGGGTACACAAGCTGGAATAGAGGAGAAAGTGCCAAAATGTCATGTCACTATTCCACACATGCGCCGGCAGGCCAAATTATGAAACACATGAGAGGTTGATGTGGGCCAGGTTACTTGGATCGTGTTGATTTCTTTCTGCAAGCAAACATGACTTTGTACACAAAGTTTACACAGGAACATCAGCACGCTAGCTAGCTAGATCGGATGTCAACAACACCTGCTACAGTACAGTACATTGCAACCCCACAATACCTCTATGGCTTGGCCGAGCTCGAGGTCGAAGGTAACGACGCAGACACACTCCAGCCACGACGAGAAACGGGCCCATGGCAAACTCGATTCTGCATTCTCTGCCGCATTCGCCGACTCAACAAGACGCGATTCGGAGCTGTCTAAAGGGTCCATTACGACTCAGTGGTCCATTTCCTCATTGCCCTGAATTATTGTGCTGCCCTGTTGGCTATTTGCTTCGCTCTCCAGTGAGAAGGGCTTGAAGTGACAGCTGAATCTCCACGTCCTATATCAACAGATAGTTGTTCTGATAAAAGCTAAAAAATATATTTGAAAAACAAGCGAAATACAAAGACCGCTTTGAAATCTACATCACTTTTCATATGATTCAAATGTTTTCCCCACGACGTATTTATTAACGCAAAGAAATAGCTTGTTGAAAGGGAACGGAAATGTACCAACTCATTCTGGTACATGTAGTGGTTTGATTATTAATTTAGAAAGAAAGTCAACACATTCAGGTCCAGACTAAACTACAACCCCCACAATGCATGCAGCAGGGCGCTGTCACATGGACGTGCGGTGAGCCAGGTTGTAGTTCATTTGCGCTCACTCTTCATGATCCTGGACCCGAACATGGCTTCAGCTACAGACCCCTGCTCATTTTCCTCCTTCTCCAAGTGCGTTACCAAGCACCTGAATCTCACCTACCATGTGGATTTTGACAGCCATGTCATCAAAGCTAAGGTCGCGCTCACCGTGGAAGTTTTAGTGGATAATTTCACGTCTTTGGTACAGTATTCATCTCATTTCTCAATCTGGTTCGCCAGCAAGCTATTAAACTAGCTAGCCAAGTTCATTAATTCTTCCTAGAAAATGCCTTTATGTTGCTACTAAAGTTGACGTGGGAAAAAGCCTTGTTTCAGTACACGTTGTTTCAGTTGGAAGCCTTGTTTCAGTACACGTTGTTTCAGTTGGAAGCCTTGTTTCAGTTCACTTGTTTCAGTACACCGCTACAAAGCATTTGGTTGAGTTTATCAGACACAACGTATCACACACTGCTGCAAGACACGCTCTGAATATCACTCATTTTAAATCTGATCATTAGTGGGTCAATTCAGGAATGATATGTAGCTAGCCATATGTTCTTTTTGGCACTGTTCTGCTCAGTGACAGTAAGACTTTGACAGGTCGAGTTGGCATGTGATACCAGGCACGTGAACTTTAGAACTGAGTCCATACTGTGTTTCTCAGAGCAGGTGTAGGAAATGTAGACCGCGACTTGGGGCCAGATAGAGACAGAATTATGTATTTCTTATGGTGACAGCTGTTTTCAGTCACAATCTGGGGGTAGATGGGTGATGTGGTTCTTGTAGTTGCTGACACACACTGTTGGTTACTCAAACTCATTTTCCCACTTCCTTTCTTTTTTTCTTTCCTCTCTCTCTCTCCATCCTTCCTATGATCAGACCCTTGACACGAAGGACCTGAAGGTCTCTAAGGTAACAGCCAATGGACAGGCAGCAAAGTTCACTCTGGGACCCAAGCACAGCTTCATGGGAACCCCTCTGGAGATCACACTGCCCTTTGACCTCTCCAGGTAACCACACCATAGGGGCCTGTTCAGAAGGATGTAATGTTACAGAACGTGAAGATAGAAATGGATTGTGTAGAACATATACGATTGTTTGTCATATAGAGTAGGGGAATAGTGTCTTCTCTATTCACTCCATTTCTATCTGTAATGTTCAGAAGACTGCACATCACTGATTGCACCCCAGGCAACTCAACCCTCAGTTATTGAACTGATGGATGCTGGTTTAGGGGTAATATTTAGTGTGTGTGTTTGTTTCTCAGGGGTCAGCATGTGATAGTGGAGGTGACTTATGAGACTGCACCTAGTGCTTCTGCGCTGCAGTGGCTCACTCCTGAACAGACTGCTGGGAAGAAACACCCCTACCTCTTCAGCCAGTGCCAGGTAACACACACACACACACACACACTGTGAGTTTATGGACATGCATAAACATTAAGTCTTATTGTTTTGTTTTTTATACAAAAGACTGCGCCACAAACAGTACTTTTATGATAAAAGTTGTTGCTGTGGCATCAAAATGGAATGTTTACACAACCTCCTCTGCAACATCTGCCCAGTGTAACTGTAGTCACGCACAGGAACCACTTCTATAGCTAGAAGTTCTTATCAGAGGAAAAGTGCTGTTAAATGGTTATAACCAGTGCCAGATATGAGACAAATAATGCACTTCTACAAACATAAAAAGTCTTAATTTTTGGTTGGATGCCATACTTGCTCAACGGTCATTTTAACTGTCAGAGTAGTTGTAAGACTGCCTCAAAAGACATCACAAAAGAACACTTCCCCAACCCCATCTTCTGCAACATCCGGCCAGTTGTATTGTAGTCACACACAGAGACCTGTGCTGCTCTTTTGAAGTTCTTAGCCGAAGGAAGATGTAATAATTTGATCGTAACCTGTGCCAGTTGAGGTTGCTTTCGCCCCTGCTTTCTTTCTCCATTATGCATCCCTCTTCTTCCTGTATCACCTGTGTGTCCAAAGGTGCAGTGTTCTGCTCCGGCACAGATAAGCTTTATGAGAGGACCTTGATCATTGGCTCCTTTGTCGCTGATATTGATAGCAGCCTTCTACATTACTGCACTCAATATGTCTTTGTTTACTTCAATTAAGTATATTTGTCACCTCTTGGAGATAAATCCAGATTATGTGGCTGATGTAGCAATGTGCTAATAACCACCTCAAACCCCTCCAGGCCACCCATTGCAGGAGCATGGTACCCTGCCAGGATACCCCCGCCATGAAACACACCTACTATGCCCAGGTGTCTGTCCCCAAGGAGCTGGTGGCTGTGATGAGCGCTGTACGGGATGGACAGGAGCCTGATCCCCAGGACAGCAGCCGGGCCATCTACCGCTTCAGACAACCAGTCAGTGTCTCTATTCTCTATCACTTTCTATCCATCTCTCCATCCAACTGTCCATTGTCATCCATAGCTTAATGCTGCCAGTCTTGCTTTTTTGGCTTGACTGTTCAAGGTACAGCGCTGCCAAAGTAGCTGCTGATCAAGCAATAAGGAGTTAATTACAAGGAAAGTTGAGATGAAACAGCCAGATAACAAAAGGAACCCGTCGTAGCATGCCTGCAATCTGAATGAAGCCCATTCTCAGAGACTGGTGTTGGAGCAGGTACATGGCTGTGTGTGTCTGACCGCTGTTGTTGACCTTTGACACCTCCCAGGTGCCCATGCCCTCTTACCTCATTGCCATCGTGGTGGGAGCTCTGGAGAGCAGGTACACACACACACACACACACACACCCATACATGTAACTATTGCCCTGTTTTCCTACTAATTATTTTAAATTAATAAATGATCCGTGAAATATTAGTAATAGATGTTTGCTTGTTGTTTTACAAGAGAGATTGGGCCCAGGTCTCGTGTTTGGTCAGAGAAGGAGTTTGTGGACAAGGCAGCTTTTGAGTTCTCTGAGGTGAGTTTCTCAGTATTTAGTGTATCTGTGAGGTACGTCGGTGATTTGTCCATGTCCCACTCATTCTACATCAGCAGAGTTTAATATTGAAGTGTGTGTGTGCGTGTGTGTGTGTGTGTGTGACCCTCTCAGACAGAGACCATGTTGAAGACAGCTGAGGACCTTGCGGGTCCGTACGTGTGGGGCCAGTATGACATTCTGGTCCTGCCCCCCTCCTTCCCGTATGGAGGCATGGAGAACCCCTGCCTTACCTTTGCCACCCCCACACTGCTGGTGAGACACCTTACACACATCACAATACCAAATCCACCTGCCTGTATATATATATATATATGTTTTAACCTTCCTTTGTTCCTATGTTTATCTTCTAGGCTGGAGACAGATCCTTGTCCAATGTAAGTAAACACAGTTCACAGGTGTACTTGTCTTCCCAAGTATGTGTTAACCTGTGTCCTCCTCCTGTTTTCTCTCTCCAGGTCATAGCCCATGAGATCTCTCACAGCTGGACTGGCAACCTGGTGACCAACAAGACCTGGGAGCACTTCTGGTATGGCACAGAAAAAAACCATTCTATCCATTTTTCTTTTCTCACTTGAATGAACGGGAATGATATCATGTCAATTGGTGAAATGATCCATAACTGAGTATCGGACTCATGGGATGGAGAGATAGAAAAGGGCAGATCGCTTTCCGGAGTTAATGAGTTCATAATTAGTGTGTGTGTGACCCTTCCTTCTCCAGGTTGAACGAGGGTCACACGGTGTACCTTGAGAGAATGATTGGCAGGTCTATGGAGAGTGAACAGTTCAGACAGTTCAAGGCCATGGGCGGCTGGAAGGACCTGCAGGAATCGGTGAGAGAACACACACACACACACACACACACACACATGCATGAGTACACTGTTACACATACTGGTACACAAAGCCTTGTTCACGTTTGGCAGTTTGAAGTAACTCTAATCACTTTAAAAAATATATAATCTGTTGTTTTTCCGGAAGTTTGAACAGCCAAAACCCACATGGAATCGGATATTTCAAGTCACATTTGAAGTCAGATATACATCTGATTCCTGGCCATGCGACTTGTCTAAACGGTCAAATTGGATGAATTTGCTCTCAAGTGGTTTTTATTTGGCATATCTTGTTGCTTGCTAGCTACTCTATTGACAGTTTGACAAGAACATGTGGTAGCTAACTAGCTTGTTAATTGTTCACCAACAAATAAGTGAGTCAGCGGTAGAGAGCGAAACAGCTACCTAGCTAGCTAGTTGACTGCTGTGGCTAACCAAAAAGGACTTGTTTCTGAAAGTTAAATCGTCTCGTCATTTGAGGCTTTCAAAGTGTTCAAACGCTGTGACTTTGCTCGTTCAAAGTAACTAGGAATCGTCCATGGCAGGCATTGTTGTCACCTTAGATTGTTACTTAACTTCTGAGTGACAGGAAGAACAAGCACCGCCGCCAATCAGCCTACACCACTGTGCCCACACCCTTCGTTACTATAGCAATTAACGTAGACATGTCAGCAAATGGCTCCTGTCTGAACCCACAGAAATCCGATTCTGTCACTTGTAACTTGCTGTCTGGACAGTCAGTGTTTCAAAACGGATTTGAGCGTTGAGGCCTGCAGTGTGAACAAGGCTTAAGTAATGTCTGACTTCACTGAAAGACAAGCCACTTACATGTTCATTTCTACGTGTGTGTGTGTGTGTGTGTGTGTGTGTGTGTGTGTAACTCTGTATGCCCGGCCTTATCTGATCTGTTACCTCTGTCTCCCAGGTGAACACGTTTGGGGCCAACAACCCTCTGACCAACCTGGTTCCCAACATGAATGAGGTGGACCCTGACGATGCCTTCTCCTCTGTCCCCTACGAGAAGGGTTTCGCTCTTCTATACCACCTGGAGGAGCTCATGGGAGGACCTGGTGAGAGAGACACACACACACACACACATTTCATTCCGTCCATTTTTTTTATTGAATACACTTGCTTCGTGTTAATTGGCTGTGTCTCTTACAGAGGTGTTTATGGGTTTTGTGAAGTCGTACATCCAGATGTTTGCTTACAGCAGCGTCACTACTGAGGAGTGGAAGAAGTACCTCTTCACCTACTTTAAGAACAAGGTACAGTAACCGCCACTCTCCACCTAACCAAGCTGCTATCAGAGCCCCGTGCTGTGGCTGTTGAACGTGTCTCTGTTTCACCTTTACCGCTCCCTGTCCGATCTCAGGTGGACATCCTGAATAAGGTGGATTGGAACGCCTGGATGCACACCCCTGGGATGCCCCCCGTCAAACCACAGTGGGTTTACCTTACCTAACCGTTTCACTCGAGAATCACTCACCGTGGCTGCCTTTTACCCCTTTTGAGCCACACTTCTGTTAGTTTGTGGGTCTGTGTCACCGTTTACCTGTCCACACAATCTGAGGTGTGTGTGTGTGTTAAATCAATGCCACCCTCCCCCCAGATATGACACCACCATGGCAGACGCCTGCATCGCGCTGTGTAAGAGATGGGTGAAGGTGAACAACATGCTCCACATTGATAATGCGTATGTTCTAGAACCTCATGATGGTAGAACACAGCATTTTTACATGTTCATTTCTCTCTCCCTCTCTAGACCAAAGAGGGGGATCTGGGGAATTTCAGTGAGGTGGATATGAAGACTCTCTCCACCCACCAGCTTATAGAGTTCCTGTCTCTGCTCCTGCAAGAGGTAGACACGCCTCACTGTCACTCACCTGGTCATCATAGCAACCTTCCATAAGCCATGTGATCGTTCTATTGGATTCCAAAGCAGACCAATGACCCCTATCTTCTCCCCCTAGGATCCCCTCCCCCTCAGCCATGTGAAGAGGATGCAGGAAGTGTACCGACTCAACGCCCTCAACAACGCAGAGATCCGCTTCAGGTGAGTTCCTGTTCTGGGGTCCCATCGTTCAGTATGTACTGGCAAAGTGTTTGTCATTGGCTCTCACGGTTGGCTCCTTTCTTCCAGGTGGCTGCGGCTGTGTGTCAAGTCCAAGTGGGAGGATGCTGTTCCCATGGCGCTGAAGATGGCGACAGAGCAGGGGAGGATGAAGTTCACACGGCCGCTATTCAAGTAACCAGCTGCGCCACTATCTGAGACACGATCTCTGTTATGAGATGCCATGCGTTGTTGTGCTTTCTGGATCAAATTATTTCTAGGCAGCATCTTGTTAAAGACACAAGTCCTATTCTCTTACGTAGGCACCCTTTGTGTGTGTGTTCTACCTAATCCCGCTCTTTCTCCCCCATCTTTCAGAGAGGTGTACAACTTTGATAAGTATCGCGAGGAGGCGGTGCGTGTGTTCATAGCCCACCGGGCAGCCATGCACCCAGTGACGTCTAATCTGGTGGCCAAGGACCTGAAGGTGGACACTGGCAAGAGCACCTGATTCTAATTGGAATCTCCACCGGAAGCACTCCGAGACCGGCATTTTTACCTGGGACACACCCCCCGCCCCATTGCCCAAAACGACCGGAGAAAGCTCGAGAGAAGCTTTCAGTCACACCCCCACTTTTAATAACTGTCTACTTTGCTCGGCCGCTATTCAGAATTGTCTTTTTTCTGTTTGTTTTACATTAAGGTTTATGATACGTCGAGCAGAGTTGTGGTCAATATTGAATTTAATTCAATTCAAACTAATTTGCCACAGCCCACAGGAAGCAGAATTTGAATTGAAGGAAGTAGAATTGAATTCAAACCAATTATACTAAAACATGGAAGTCTCTTAATTTGACAAATCTTTTATAAAAAGCATATGCCACATATTAATACACATAACATTTCAAATACTATGGCTCTATTCAATCAGATCCGCTTTAGCAGACATCTGCATAGCGGTTGTTTTGACAACGGAGGTGGAACTGTCAAATCAACAAGTGACTCCCAGCATTATACCTAAAGCGGACATTGCCATTGGCTGCATGGCGTTGCATTAACAGAAATCCCATGAAGCCTTTTTTACATGTTTGAACACTGAGATGTAATATACACCTCGATTAGGATGATAGAAATCGTCATTATTTTGTTAAATGATTTTAAAATTATTTCTATATAGCCTACAATTTCTTGTTCTGAATTTCTAATGCAATTGAGACTATCGGCGGTCAACGCTTAATCTGATTGAATACAGGCTTTAGTTTGATTATAACTCAAACCAGTATTTTTCTTTGTCATGAGATGTTAGCTTATTCCCTTTCCTACTAGTGTTTGATCTAATGCATTCTGGGAAATGTATTCGGATATATAAAGACGTTAAGGAAATGATAGACAACCCACAACATGATCTTAAGAGTATTTCACACCACTGCAATTATTTCAAATAGTTTGAGGAGAATGTGCAACTCAATTCAGAATTGAGCCCAACTTTGACATTGAGGTATTCATCTCGGGGCAGAAAGGTAAAGAGAAAAAAAACAAGTTATAAGATACATTTGTTTTAATTTGAGGAGGGAAACTGATTTTTAGAATGGTTTACATTTTATCCAGAATCAAATACAGAACCTGTGTGGATTAGTTCCAATATCTCATCCTTTATTTGATGCCATTAAACACCATGATCATAGAGTTGTGAATGTCTCGTGTGTTTTCATGATCAGTTGACAGTATTAGGCAGTTTCACGTCCCAGCATTTGCCCTCTAGCAGTGATCCTGAGAATTGAAGAAAGAATCTGACATGGTTACCAGTCAACACTGGACTCTCTACAGACTTCCATCCCATTCTGCTGGCTTCAGACAGAGAGAGAAAGGCTGGTAGGTAGATGTGCTGGATCTGGGATATGTGCTGTGTAGGATATAGGGCACCCAGATTAAGGCCAGGATTCAATCTGATTGCGGGTTATAGGCATATAACTTGCAATTGAGCCAGCATGCAGTTTTTTACTGTGAATGGGATCTCTGGGAACACGGGAACATTGCTTTTAGAAGCTGCAGTGCCTATAACACATGATCTGATTGAATCCCTACCTGAGTTTGTTGCTCTGGGGTTGCCTTGCAATTATGGGGTTGTGGGTTCAAATCTCCACTCTGTGTTTTGAATGTAGCCTCGGAAATCCAAGACCTAAGGCAACAGCACTAGTATGCTGGTCCATTAATGTGGGGGTCAACCCATCTGCCTGGACTATTTTGAAGGCATTTTCATAGTCTATATGTTAAATATAAATATAGGAAGAGACATGTTTACAGTGTAAACGAGCTGGTGCCTCAGGTGTAAGGAGCTTACCCTCCAATGACAGGTCATGGGTTCAAGACCTGCGCGCAGCACTGGAATGTTGTGATTCAGAACAAGGGGATGCTACTCAGTCAATGAGAAGCGGTCGAAACAATCGGCCAGAAAAAGTGTGCACTTATGTTTTCAATAGAGACTTCTCTAGATTTAGAAGGGAGGGCCCTATACATTGCCTTTAAATTACAATTGGGCTTTAGCTCTGTTCTTCCTCGATACGCATTGATCGCGATTTAAAGAATGTACCCCCTCCGCCTCCTATACAATCAGCCATCATTGTGTGGCAGCCACTCCCTCAGGTGGCCTTGAACCAGTGAAGTCCTCAGTATCCAACCATGTTCCAGAGCAGGCCCCTGGGTTCATGCCTAGGCCCATGTGCTTTAGGGGCCACAGACTCCTTTACACTTTTTTAAGACATCCACACAAAACAGGGGTTTGAACCTACAACTCTTTGGCCACAAGGCAGGGATTTAACCCCAGAGCCATAAACTCCTTCACATACTATATCTTTATACAAGTGGCAGGTTTAGACACGAATCTCAGCAGCTATTTCTGACTGAACACAATAGCCACACCTGTGCAGGAGACGGACTGCTGGAATCCCCAGCCCCAGGTTGTCCTCCCTTCCTCTCCCCTACAGGAGTCCCCTTTATCATCTCAAATCTTCAAACATGATGTCAGAATGTCTTTATTATCCAATGTGTGAAGTAAAACATTATTCATGTCATTTTAAAAAAAGGTTTTAAAAAATCAGTGCTGTTTCTTTTTTACATAATATACATTTTTCTAAATGGTTAATAAATAACAATACAAATCATTCATACATGCCACATATCGCCATAACAACAGCCTGGGTGAGTATAGTGAGCATAGGGCCATCAGTCAGTCAGTCAGGGGTATAGCAAGATGTGTGTAGCAGTGGGGATTGGGGAAACATCTTCAATCCTAAAAACTGATCATCCAGACACTGTCCTGCCTTGATCCTGGTCATAACGTTGTATCAGAGGGGAAGTGACCTCACAACCGTGACCCTGATCGCAGCTTTAGAGGGGAAGTGACGTGTCTGTGCTTGGGCCCAGTTGTTCAGGTTCGGGCCCAGTTGTTCAGGCCCAGTTGTGCAGGCCCAGGCCCCGGGACAGCATGATGGCCTCCAGGTCTCTGTCCTCCTGGCTCTCCTGCAGCCGCTGCTCCTCCAGCAGAGACACCAGAGCATCTCTCTGCTCCACCACCTCCAACATCTCCCCCAGGATTAGCTTCTCCTCAGCCAGCTCTGCCTCACCCTTCAGATGGTCTGAAAGAGAGGGAGAGAGGGAGTGAGAGAAGGCTGAAAACAGACAATATATTACAAGCGTTATGGTACTGTATGACTTGTGTGTGTTTCCTTGCATACGTATGTGTACTTACCATCCACGGCCATCCTCTCTCTGAGCTCCTGTTGGAGACGGCTCTGTCTATCCTCCAACTCCAGCTCCCGAGCGCTGAGGGAGAGACAGTTGCCATGGAGACCACATCAGTCCACAGGGTCGAGCACAAAGACACTGATGACTCAGATAATTGCATACTGCGACCAGGCATACTACATACTGCCATTTCGTCATGAGCGCTCATACTAATCATACATTTGAGTCCAGTGGTGACATATGGGGTCAAAGGTCATATAGATACTCACAATATCATGAGTTCTGACTCATAGCGCATCAGACAGTTCTTCTGCTGGACCAGCTTGAACCACTGCTGCATCAGAGCTGGATCATCCTGCCTGCCCATGACTAAAGGAGGGAGAGGAAGATGGAAAGAGAGGGAGGGGAGGGGGGGGGAAAAGAGGGGGGAAGGGGGGGAAAAGAGGGAGGGAGGGGTAGGGGGGGAAAAGAGGGAGGGAGGGGTAGGGGGGGAAAAGAGGGAGGGAGGGGTAGGGGGAAAAGAGGGAGGGAGGGGTAGGTGGGAAAGAGAGAGGGAGGGAGGGGGAGGGGGAGAGAGGGAGGGAGGGGTAGGGGGAAAGAGGGAGGGAGGGGTAGGGGGAAAGAGGGAGGGAGGGGTAGGGGGAAACAGGGAGGGAGGGGTAGGGGGAAACAGGGATGGAGGGGTAGGGGGAAATAAGGGAGGGAGGGGTAGGGGGGGAAATAAGGGAGGGAGGGGTAGGGGGAAATAAGGGAGGGAGGGGTAGGGGGAAATAAGGGAGGGAGGGGTGGGAGGAAAAGAGGGAGGGAGGGAGAGAGAGAGGGGTGGGGGAAAAGAGGGAGGGAGGGAGGGAAAAGAGGGAGGGAGGGGTGGGGGAAAAGAGGGAGGGAGGGGTAGGGGGAAAAGAGCGGGGTAGGGTGGGAAAAGAGGGAGGGAGGGGTAGGGGAAGAGGGGGAGGGGTAGGGGGAAGGAGAGGGAGGGAGGGGTAGGGGAAAAAGCGAGGGAGGGGTAGGGGGGAGAGAGAAAGAGAGAAGGAGTGTCAGGAACCATGGGTAAGATTGGAGGATAATTAATAGTTGGAGGGAATCACAGGAGGTGGATGGCACCTTAATTGGGGAGGACGGGTTCGTGGTAATTACTGGAGCCGGATCAGTGGATTGGTATCAAATACGTCACATGGTTTCCAAGTGTTTGATGCCATTCCATTTGCTCTGTTCCAGCCATTATTATGAGCCGTTCTCCCCTCAGCAGATCCACTGGATGGAATGCAGCATAGTATGAGGTACATACCTCCCAGGTGCAAGTCCAGCTCTTCACTGTCATTCGACTCTCCCCAGTAGTCTAAAATAAGGACATACCAGGCAGTTGACCACATGACCACACGTACACTGATCATATGCTTAGTCAAACTAACTAAGAGTAATATAGTTGAAACAAACCATGATGTCAAACAGGTTTGTAAATAGTGTGTTCACCTGCTTCCCCTCTCAAGGCCTTCTCCACAGCCACACCCCTCTCCTCCAGCTGCCTCTGCTTCTCCTCCACCTGCTCCAACTGCCTTTGGATCATCTGACAAGGCCCATTTTATACACTCAAGCCCTGCTTATACCTGATTCTTACATGCGTTATTTGTCCTGATCAAGTCCACATTCTGATTGGTGTAGAGGTGCTGACTAACGGGGGAATAAACTGGAAGCTATAAAAACAAAGAGAGTCACACACTCGATGTATAAACTCCCAGTAATTTATTGGGTAAACTGACTCTCAGAATGTGGACGGATATGAGATATTTTAATACCACAACTAGACATATTTCTGAACATGTGGGCACAATCAGAATGTGGACAAGATCAGGACAAAATATGCATGTTAGCGCCACCTATAACATCAATGCGGCTTCAAACAAACCATACGCACCATCACACATACATGAGAAACCTACATCCTACCTGGGCTCTGTGCAGTCTCTTGAGTTGCTCCTGTTTGGCCTGTTTGCGCGCTGCCCTCTGTACCCTGCGTGTTAACCTGGCATCTAGCTCCTCCTCCTCTGGGTCTCGGTCTCTGTGGAACATGGCCTCTGACACATCCAGGCTGGACGGGTCCTTCAGGTCCTTCATGTGCACCAGTACCCCCACCACCTCCGTAGGGCACGATGACTTCCGCTGTGTATCCATATGGGGGGAGCTGTCCAGCTCCCTCTCTTTCCCCACGTGCCTCTTTAGAGAGAGAGAGAGAGAGAGAGAGAGAGAGATCGTCAGCAGCCTACACACAGACACACACACACACCGTTAAGATTCGACCACAGCAGCAAATTCTGAGTATACACACTACTGGGGTTTAGGGACGATAAGGACACAGCACAGAGCACAGAACAGCTTGATGCAACCAATGGGAATGTTCACACTACCTTAATGGCAATGTTCACACCGCCTTAATGGTAATGTTCACACTGCCTTAATGGTAATGTTCACACTGCCTTAATGGCAATGTTCACACCGCCTTAATGGCAATGTTCACACCGCCTTAATGGTAATGTTCACACTG
Source organism: Oncorhynchus tshawytscha (assembly GCF_018296145.1). Taxonomy (NCBI): domain Eukaryota; kingdom Metazoa; phylum Chordata; class Actinopteri; order Salmoniformes; family Salmonidae; genus Oncorhynchus; species Oncorhynchus tshawytscha. The sequence goes on from NC_056445.1 coordinate 9,076,431, forward strand.
CCTTAATGGTAATGTTCACACCGCCTTAATGGCAATGTTCACACCGCCTTAATGGTAATGTTCACACCGCCTTAATGGTAATGTTCACACTGCCTTAATGGTAATGTTCACACCGCCTTAATGGTAATGTTCACACCGCCTTAATGGTAATGGCCTTAATGGCAATGTTCACACCGCCTTAATGGTAATGTTCACACTGCCTTAATGGTAATGTTCACACTGCCTTAATGGTAATGTTCACACCGCCTTAATGGTAATGTTCACACTGCCTTAATGGTAATGTTCACACCGCCTTAATGGTAATGTTCACACAATGTTCACACCTTAATGGTAATGTTCACACTTAATGGTAATGTTCACACTGCCTTAATGGCAATGTTCACACTGGGAACCTTAATGGTAATGTTCACACTGCCTTAATGGTAATGTTCACACCGCCTTAATGGCAATGTTCACACCGCCTTAATGGTAATGTTCACACCGCCTAATAATGGTAATGAATGTTCACACCGCCTTAATGGTAATGTTCACACCGCCTTAATGGTAATGTTCACACTGCCTTAATGGTAATGTTCACACTGCCTTAATGGTAATGTTCACACCGCCTTAATGGGAATGTTCACACCGCCTTAATGGGAATGTTCACACCGCCTTAATGGGAATGTTCACACCGCCTTAATGGGAATGTTCACACTACCTTAATGGGAATGTTCACACTACCTTAATGGGAATGTTCACACTACCTTAATGGGAATGTTCACACTACCTTAATGGGAATGTTCACACTACCTTAATGGGAATGTTCACACTACCTTAATGGGAATGTTCACACCGCCTTAATGGGAATGTTCACACCGCCTTAATGGTAATGTTCACACTGCCTTAATGGGAATGTTCACACTGGGAATGTTCCACCGCCTTAATGGGAATGTTCACACTACCTTAATGGGAATGTTCACACTACCTTAATGGGAATGTTCACACTACCTTAATGGGAATGTTCACACTACCTTAATGGGAATGTTCACACTACCTTAATGGGAATGTTCACACTACCTTAATGGCATACGCCCTCTTAAAGGCCAGGGCATGAGGCACATATGCAGACTTGGAAAGATGAAGACCAAAAAACAATCAAAATAGGGCACACAATATATAGTATGTCTAGTTCACACAAAACGTACTCTAAATCGGAATGGGAGAAGTGTAACCTCGCTCAGCAACTCTGCTGTAACTATCTCTAACTAGACTAGGACACAACAGCCTGCATCGTACTGCCACAAAGTAGTATACCTCCCCTTCCTCATTCTCCTCTTCCTCCTCCTCAATGGTTTCCTTCTGAAGGTCTGACGCTAGGTCAAACAGCTCCAGACGAAGCTGAAAACATTCATCCATTAAGAGATTTACCTGAACCTCTGAAGACAGGAGATGATATGGTAGCCAACAAAGACCAGATATCCCCTAACACATATGACAACAGCCTCCTATAGTGTGAATGAATTTCCTCCAAACAATGACCGTAAAGATGGCTGGCATCCACAGAGCTGATCAAAGGTCTGTAGTGACATCACTGACTCTCACAGTCAGAGCTGTAGTGTAATGTCAGCCTGCTGCTCTGAGATCAGTGGTAGTGTTAGTAGTGATGTTCTTACGTTGGCCTTGGGGTTCATGGAGCATCTCTCCATCACAACAGAGCAGGTGATGTCTGACTCCTCCAGGTCCGACCAGCTCTGGCGCTCCCTGAACTTCACACCTGCACAAACACAGAGGTTCACCTTGGGAATTCACTACACCAGATCACCAGTGTGTGTGTGTGTTACCTCTTCTCTCTGCAGAAGTTTTCCTCCTGCCCTGCTCTTTGGGGGCTGGGGCTGTTGTCGAATTGGGAAGGGAAGTCCTGCCCTTCTTCTTCCTGTCCCTCTTATAGCCAGAGATGACAGCTCTCCACAGGCCCAGGGGTCCACCCTCTCCTATGCCCGCTTCAGACACACTCTGGCTGGGGGGCTGGTTGTCCCTGCGGCACTTACGTGAAGGGAAGATGAAGCCCCCCTGGAGACGGAGGGGAGGCAGGCTCTCTGTGAGTCTGCGGGGGTCCAGACCTTCTCTGCTCTTCCCTGGGAGAGGCTCCCTTCCTAGGGTGATTTTCATGTCCTCCCAGCCCACCCCCATGGCTGCTCTCTCTATCTCCCTCCTCCTCTCCATCTCCCTCTTCCTCCCGATTTCTCTCTCGTCTCTGGGCACTGCCTTAAGGGGCTTCAGGGGGGACAAGGGGGAGTTGATGTCCTCTAAGGGGTCTGTTACTTCACCCTTACACAGCTGCTCCCCAAGAGACCCCGCTCCAACAGACCCTCCCGCAGCAGGCCCACTTCCCCCACCCACGTCCCACGGATTCAGTTTCTTGCCCCCGACCCCCCGCACAACAGCCGACGCCATGATAGGTGCGGGGACAAATCGAGGGGCAGGGCGAGGGGCGGGGCTCTGCAGTGACTCCACCTCCACATCAGGGTGGGGCAGGCTATCCCAGCATGCCCTGTGCTGGGTGGGGGGAAGGATGCAGGGAGGGGTGAGAGGGTCCGAGGTAGAGGTGGTGGAGCTCCCGCCCACACCGATCCCCGAACTAGTGCTGGGGTCACGCACCCTCTCCCCTCTCTCCCTCTCCTCTTGCTCTTTTCTCTCCTTCCTCTCTTTCTCTTCCCCATCCTCCTCTCCCACTTCCAGATCGGGGAAGCAGCCCAAGGTGGTGGAGGAGTTAGGGGAGGAGTAGGTAAAGACAGAGGAGTCTGGAATTGAGACAGAGGACATTGATGTGGGTGCATGTGACGTTAAGGGGGTGAATGGTGTTGAGGCAGTGGCTGGAGTGGAGAAGGTGATATTGGGTACACTGGTGGGGCTGTGTGGACCGTGTGTATCGGGTGCTGTCGAGTCAGGCGTGAGTGTGTCTGGAGAGTGTGTATTTTGAGAGTGTGCGCTCTGCTGCCACTCGTCCAACGAGGCTACCTCCTGAGCAGTGAGGGGGGATGATCCGTCCTCTGAGAGAGAGAGAGAGAGAGAGAGAGAGAGAGAAAGAAAGGGAGGGGGAAAAAGAGAGGGATGAGGAGAGTAAGGGAGACGGAAGGGAAAGAGAGAGTAAGGGAGAGGAAGTAAAGAGAAAGTCAGAATCTCTACAGACACTCTAGATAGCAACCTCCTGTGTCTTACAGGAAATGTTGCTTGTGAGCCACAGTTGGTATTGAGCTAGAGTAGGTATTAGGTATGTTTGCCGTTGGCTGGCAACACTGTAGACTTGATGAGGCAAATGATATTATTAATAAGGTTTGGGCAACCACAGCCACCAAAACCATTGGACAGTGGGTGACCGAGTTGCATTCGTTTTCCACCTGGGAGGGCCCCTGTCGGCCGGCCTTTAGCCGGTGTTCAGACAGACGGTTCCTCCCGCCCCATGTGGAATTGCCTCTATCGGGGGAGCCCCTGTCGGAGACCGTTATCCCCGTTTAATGACAAGCTCCAGCCGCGCCCCGTCTGTGCGAGACCCAGCCGACCCAGTGGCCCTACATTGGTGTTCCGGTGCGGGGAGTGAAGTACCCAGGCAGCGATGCCTGTGGTGATGTTCACCCATGCTGTACCGGCGCCAGAGACACGTATTCTCAAACACTGTCTTTAATAAGTACCAAACCCGGCTGACCCAGTGGTCGCTGCTGGCCGGGTCTGGTGCACAAAACCACAAATATCTCAGAAATTAAACCAGATAGAGACATCCCGTCCCTTTTGGTCCGACCCAGTTCCCCTACACTGGGAGTGGCTCACCCAGGCAGCGACCCAGTGGCTGGTTCTGGTATACAGAACCAAAAATCACTTGTGTAAGTCCATGGGGTGCAATAAGTGAGGAAGTTACTGTAATTTCTGCCCGCTAGTGTTTCATTATTCTCAATGACACAACAAAACATGCTAAATGGTTAGTAACAAAACAATTACCATAATAAGAAGGATAAACATGTTTTGTTAGCTTTCTCTCCTGTGGCGGTGCTATCTGTCTCCTCCACCTCTTCTAGAGGGAGGAGCCACAGACCTGAGTGACGCTCCCTCTCCCACGGAGAGTACTCCCCTTCTACCAGCAGGGGGAGACACCAGATAGAGAGACGGACAGGGAGGGAGGACACACATACACAGACACCGAGAGAAAGAGGGTTGAGAGACCAGAATGGAGAACAAAAGAGAGGAAAGGAAACTAGTCTAGAAAGAAATCTTTCTGACTGACAGCACAGAGACACACACACACAGGAAAACAGAGAAAAAGGCACAATTACCATCACTAGATAACTCCTCCTCCTCCTCATCAACCTCTCCTTCCTCCTCTCCTTCTTCTGTCTCTTCTTCGTCGTCTCCTCTCTCTCCTCGGAGGCGTGCGTGTAGTTCCATGGCCTTCCTCCAGGAGTCTCTAGCCAGGTCATTGGTTTGAGCCCGCTGCCTCTCCCCCTCCTCCTCCGTCTCTGATTCCGAACTATGAGGAGAGAGGAAGGCAATTAGTGTGTGTGTGTTCGTGTGTGTAAGTGTGTGTGCAAGAGAAAAGGGGGAAGAGACAGAGGGAGATAGAGGGAGATAGATAGCGAGAGAGAAAGAGCGGGAGGGATAGAGAAGGAGAGAGGGAGATATATTGCGAGAGAGAAAGAAGGAAAGAGAAAGAGTGAGACAGAGGGAGAGATAGCGAGAGAGAAAGAGGGGGAGAGAAAGAGGACACGCTAGATAGAAATAAAGATACATTTTTGTTTTTGTAATGCTGACCTGGAGCCCTCGTTGCTCTTGTCCCACAACGGGCTGCGCTTGTGATTGGCCTTCTTCTCCTCTGTCACCAGCAGACTGAGGTTGTAATTGGCCAGCGTCTCCTCTGGCACCTCCTCCGGCTCATCTGTTAGCTGTTCAGTCTCCAGGCTCCCCATGCTCACATGGTAGTTCTCCAGCTCTATACGTTCTGGCGTGCCATGCACGCGCTTAGCCAAGCCACACTCCCTCTCAATCAGAGATGCCACTGAGCGCACACACGCACACGTACACACACACACACACACATAGAAGCTTTACCAAGCCGGACCCACTCCCAATCAGAGACGCCACTGAGACACACACACCAGCCACACACACACACACAGACATACACTTAGCCAAAGTCAAACTCAGGACATTCTTTACACACTCAGCGGCGTCACTAAGACACACATTCTGTGCACAAACACACACACGTCACACGCATTACGACTGAAAACACACACACACGACACAGATACATGAACCTCTTGGCTTACCTGAGGACTTGCGATCTGCTGTCACCACAGTCACTGAGGAGCGAGGGTTAGTGGACAGAGCAGCTTGGGACTCCTGGAAGGAGGGGTCAAACAAAGAAAAAAAGAGCATTTTAACAAACATTTTTCCAAGGACCAGTGTATTGATCCACAGAAAACCTCATACATACGTGATGTGTTCTCCTCAAAACAATATAATAAACAGAGAGAGAGAGCTCGTCATTAACTGAAACCTTAATTGCTGTGTCTATACAAATATCAGGAGTTAAAACCCCAGATCAGCCAAGAGCTTCTATTTCGCCAGAGTACGAGGGGAAAGGCAGAAGTCCTTACCAGGAGGGTCTGCTGAGAGGGGGTCCGTTCGTAGGGGGTTGGGGGCTGATCGGAGGTCGGGGGGGCTGCCCTCTTCCTCTGGACCGGCCCAACCAGACGGACGTCATAGTGCGGCTTACAGTAGAACTTCCCTACACACAGAACCAATGAGTTAGAACACGAGACACCGAACCGCCCGACACACAGCAGCAGTTGAAGAACCGTGCTACAGAGATCTGCAGCTCCCATGCATCTTACAGAAGAACTTTAAACAAAAAACAAAGTGTTATCTAACTACAGTAGAAGTACAGAGAAAACCGTGTTAAATATCGTACAGGTCTCCTCCTCAGCTAAATCTCATTCACATTTCCACACAAAGAAAACAGTGTCCCTCGACCTTGAGGAAAAGCTACATCTCTCAGCCTCCCGGGAAAAGAACGGGGAGAATGAAAGAGTTGTGTCTTACAGTGGGACTCCTCCATAGAAAACAGCGCCGGTCGACAGACCGACAGGAAGACACACTTGATCTGGTCCCTACACTGACAGACCACTTCATATATAGTCTACCCTACACACACTTCTCTCCCGCCTCACACTCAAACGGCTATCATGTGACACCTCATCCCTGATTGGTTGAAGGGTTTGAATTAAACTTAGAAATCAACTCCTGACATGATAGACATCTTTTGTATCTGCCCCCCTCCCTCCCTTTACAAACACACAGCACATCTCTAAGAAGTACAATACACACACACACACAGTTACGCAAGCAGGCATGCACACACACACCATAGCTTTTTGTGGGCCCTAAGTGAGATTTGGTTGGGGGGCCACCCCCACCTCGTGGGCAAAACATTTTGGTGGCCCTCCTATTCACGGCAGAAATAAACATTTAAGTTTTACATTTAATTTCCTGCAGTTCTACACATTTTGCCATGGGGCCAAAAGAAAATTGTGCAATTTTACAGCAAATTTCCTGCAATTCTACCCAATTAGGGGGCCCCGTTATTGGGGCCCCCTAATCTAAAGAAATGTTAGCTGACATGGCTAATTGAGTGACTGACATAAGAAGAGAAAAACTGCTAATGTCCAACCACATTTTTTTCTTGCACCTTGTGTATTCTACAGTAATCAAAGATAAACAACCACGCAGTCGGTCCAGGGAGCCCCAGGCCCCAACGGTGCAGTAAGCAACACACTGAGTTTGTGTTCATCATGTGTTAACTGAGTTGGTCTCTGGTCTGCTGATAACCTGGAAGCTTTACAAAGTGATCACGCGGTGTAACATCAACCCAGCCCAGTGCAGATTGGAGACATCTGTATAAAAACAGCGTGATTGAGTGTCACTAACCCTCATTAACTGTAGGTCAGAGCTGCATTCAATATAACAAGTTGTGGTAGAGCATATAAAAAGTTGTAGCAGTGTTTCGATGCCAAGGCCATGCTGGTCGTGGTATTTTCAGTGTGTGTGTGGGGTAGGGCAGCCCATTTTTACCATTACTCTCCAACTCCATGGAGCTCAGTGACACCCTCTCCCTGCCCTCACCCCTCCCAGGTCTCTCCCCTTTCTCCACCCTTAGACCTGGTCTCACTCTCCTCCCTCCTCAGGGGCTCACCGTTAGGCCGGTCGTAGGCGTAGGAGGCCAGGCGGATGGTGGAGCTGCAGTGGTCACACTGGAAGCAGCTCCGGTGGAAGAACAGTCCCTCAACACTGAGTCTCTCCATCACGTACACGCGCTTACTGCAGAAGAAACACACATCACTGGCCCCTCCTGACCCTGCCAACACAGAGCGAACAGCAGCCTGAGAGAAGGAGAGAGAGAGAATAGAGAGAGAGAGGAGAGAGAGAGAAGAGAGAGAGAGAGAGAGAGAGAGAGAGAGAGAGAGAGAGAGAGAGAGAGAGAGAGAGAGAGAGAGAGAGGAGAGAGAGAGAGAGAGAGAGAGAGAGAGAGAGAAGAGAGAGAGAGAGAGAGAGAGAGAGAGAGAGAGAGAGAGAGAGAGAGAGAGAGAGAGAGAGAGAGAGAGAGAGAGAGAGAGAGAGAGAGAGAGAGAGAGAGAGAGAGAGAGAGGAGAGAGAGAAGAGAGAGAGAGAGAGAGAGAGAGAGAGAGAGAGAGAGAGAGAGAGAGAGAGAGAGAAGAGAGAGAGAGAGAGAGAAGAGAGAGAGAGAGAGAGAGAGAGAGAGAGAGAGAGAGGAGAGAGAGAGAGAGAGAGAGAGGAGAGAGGGAGAGAGAGAGAGAGAGGAGAGAGAGAGAGAGAAGAGAGAGAGAGAGAGAGAGAGAGAAGAGAGAGAGAGAGAGAGAGAGAGAGAGAGAGAGAGAGAGAGAGAGAGAGAGAGAGAGAGAGAGAGAGAGAGAGGAGAGAGAGAGAGAGAGAGAGAGAGAGAGAGGAGAGAGAGAGAGAGAGAGGAGAGAGAGAGAGAGAGAGAGAGAGAGAGAGAGAGAGAGAGAGAGAGAGAGAGAGAGAGAGAGAGAGAGGAGAGAGAGAGAGAGAGAGAGGAGAGAGGAGAGAGAGAGAAGAGAGGAGAGAGAGAGAGAGAGGAGAGAGAGAGATGGGGGGGAGAATGAGCTGTAATAGATGGATCACCTCACTTCAGAGTTAGCTTACTACCAAAGAGGTTACAGCATTGCGCAGAGATTCAGATTTTTCACTAAAAACATATGCCAAACATTGATTTCAAAAGTCGATTCAATATCTGATAAATTAAGAATCAAGGATGTCTGGAGAAAGAATCGGGTGTCAACTATGACATGACACATTGACTTTGATTTTTGTGTTATTGAACAACTGGTAACAGAATTGCGGAAACGGAATTTCATTATGGGTCCCTGATCTGTACTACATAGAAATGTATAATTATGGATATGAATGTCATTCTCTTCATGGTGATGTTTCCTAAATAGGTACACACAAGGTATAATCATGGTGCTGATTACGGGAAGCCAGAGGGGGGCTCAGTTTCCCTGAATGAGACATTTGTTTGCCATGCGTCCTTGACAAAAAAACAACAACTTATGCCTTTATTCCAATGCATTAGACTTCTCTGTTGATTTACAATGGTTTGATTTCGTCAGTCAGCTGTTCAGAACGCTCATTGCTTTGTTTTTCAGGTTGGCGGGGGCACTGGTGTTCTCCGTGCCATCCGTGGGCAGAGGTAGTAGACCATTTATTTAGCTTGACTATTTCCTATCAATAATAATTGTCTTTCCTGGATCAGCGGATGATGGTCAACAATATCACTAGACAACTCGCCTACAGCTAGACCCCAATGCGCATCCAATCCATCCAACAAGTAGGCCTATAGTTGACTCTTTCGGTTAGAAGCATTCGATTTTGCAATGGTATAGGACTACATAATTTGGGATTTGTGTGCCCATGTAAACTGTTTTCACCGCGAAACATAATGAAATGTTATGTAGCCATAGTTACACATACAGTGCATTTCCCGAGATCTCCAAGATCCATGATTTGTACAGGGTTGAAGATCACCGTTCTAATTCAAATGTTAAATGCTTAATAATGACAAATAACACGGTCATTCATGTAAGGAAATAAAGGTCGTGTTTTGTGTTTTGTCACACGATCTGTGAAGACTCAAAGCATTAACTCATGAATTGTGGACACCTCAAAACATATTTTGAATCAACGCATGTATTATATTGAATGTAGGCTACCTATTCTGAGTGTGTTCATGTGTTTAAAATGGCCATGGCTGAGAGGGTAGGCTACCGGGCAGTAGAGTAGGCTTAGTGGAGGGCAAACGCAAGTAAACGTTGTTAACCCACCTTAAAAAAATAATGCATTGAAAGTATAGGGCGCGTTTCTTTTTCCACCACGACAGGTGTTTTGCCGAAAATCTCCCCTCACAGAATCCCCCCTCGCGTGAACGCGCACACACTAAATTCTTTATTGCTGTGAGTGGCTTGTTAGTTGAGATTTCTGCTGTCAGTTTATCCGTTGTCAGTTTATCCTACATTTCACTGATTTTAGTAGCAGAATTTAGGCTGCGTTTCATTAGATTTTTTTTTAATGGCTGTTTTATCGCCGGGGAGGCACTAGTAATGTCTGCAGTTTTCGGTATGGCTATTTGTTTCAAGTGTATCAGTCTATAAATAAATATCTTTGCCAAAATTCGACATCTCTCCAATGTCGTATTCGACTAGTAGTTGTTCTGAAATGTTTATTGCTTGCCTACATTTTACTCCATCCTCTATGTTTAATTTAACACGCATAATTTCGGTCGTGAAGTTTGTACTTTCTATAGAACAATCATTCCCCTTCTAAATTACTTAATTTTGTTGCTAGAGTCAAATACTTTCTGTGGCACACAGAGTCAAATACTTTATTTTTAGCTCGGGGATTCGAACTTGCAACCTTTCAGTTACTAGTCCAACGCTCTAACCACTAGGCTACGCTGCCGCTGATCATTGACAGCTGCCTTGAAGGACACAAATAGAAAATGCTTTCTGCTACTAAAATCAGTTAAATGTATGCTAAACTGACAACGGAGTGAAGGGCAGAAATCTCAACTAGCAAGCATGTCACAGCAATGAAGAATGGCGTGTGTGCGCGTTCACGCGAAGGGTGGGGGAGATTTTCAGCACAACACCTGCAATCAGAATTTACTCACCTATTTTTTTTTACCACTACAGACTGGCTACGGGTCAGCCTATTTGATGTTCATGATAATACACCCTCCCGTTTTCGGCTGTTCTTATGCACGACGCAACACTGGAGGAAACCGCCCTTAGCCGTGGTATATTGGCCATATATATCGCAAACCTTTGAGGTGCCTTATTGCTATTATAAACTGGTTACCAACACAATTAGAGCAGTAAAAATACATATTTTGTCATACCAATGTACCACGGCTTTCAGCCAATTAGCATTCAGGGCTCGAACCACCCAGTTTATAATCCACAGATTACCACCGGCTAAATCTATGAAATGAAAATGACTATGTACTCTGTTCCATCTGATTGCCAGTCCACTGTTTTATCAGCCCAGGCAGGGAAATTCAAAACTTGATCTCCAATATATAAAAAAAGCATCTAGACATTATCTCACATTTCTTTTAGACTAAATTTGTTTTTTTTAAACAGGAGATTTGTATAAACCTTGCTGTCTGTCTCTCCCTCCGACATTTGCAACATTGTTTCAATATTCAAATTAAATCTCCAGCTGTCCCATTGTAATGAACGTGTAGGAGTCGGGACGAGAGAGAAGCAGGCAGCGTTTCTCAGCCAGTCGAAATCATGAATCAGCTGGCATCATTTTTATGGATATATACAAAGAAATGTCAATTGAAAAAAAGGTCAAACGAAACGAAGTGCAGCTAGTTTGCAGTCTTTCCCGCGTCAGTTAGAAGTTATTGTTTTAGCCGTGTTGTTGTCTAGCTCCCCTGGACAACAGTGTCCTAACGAGAGAGCACATGTTCTATGCCAGGCGAAATCGTGACTCATTAGCTCATTTTTATGGATGTATCCAAATAAATGTCACTAGAAAACAGCTTAAACAAATGCAGCTACTATTATTCTGTCTGGCTGCACTGTTTGACGTGACTGTACGTTAGTCGTAGTTGGCTAGCCAGCAAGCATGGGATAACAACGTTGCCAGCCAGTATGGCAACGGAACATTTAGAACGAACGACTGGGTCGCGTCCGTAGATACAGAACAAAAAGACTGGCAACCGAACCAATAGAACTAACGATCAGTCGGCTCGGGTAGCATCCTTAGATTTGTGCCGGGACTATATATTGTGGAATGATGACATATTTTGTTGAATTTATTCATACTAACGTTTTTTAATTCAAACATGTCAATCATAATATAAATATGTACGTAACCCGTTGTATAAAAGTGACAATGCCCTCGAAGCCGGTGATTGGAGGATAATATTGGCACGGTGTGCCGTAACAACACACGTGCAAATATATCCTCCAAAACACCCGGTTTCTCGGGCATTATCATTTAATCATCAAATGGCACGAGTAGGCCTATACATGCCGTTTGGATGCTGGAATTATTTTGGAGTGGAGAGTGCACAGTTAGACTACTTTTTGAATTGATTTGTTTGACAATCAGATGAAAATACAATTTCTGTTAATGCCAAATTAAAAGCGAATACAATTTTACTGTTTAAATTGGCTTTATTATTAGGCCCATAAAAAACGCTCAAGCGTGTGCACTCAATACAGAGTAGACCCGGATGTCATGGAGTAATTAAACATGCAATATCCTCCTTTAGATATTTGGGTAGTACTGTATTTTTTTAAATGAGCGCTGCCCCCAAACAAGAACAAATTTGGTGATCTGGACCCGACCAAATTTGATCCAATCATCGATGTCTATGTTTCACAAGTTTGGAGATCAAAGCACAGCCCAGTAGAGCACAGTGGAGTACAGCACAGTAGAGTTCAGTACAGTACAGTACAATAGAGTACATTATAGTGCAGTACAATACATTATAGTGTACTCAACTCTAGTGTGCTCTTCGAGATGGGGAAAGGTCTGTCCATAATAAAGAGATTGTCTGCATTTTTGACACCACACTCCACAAAGCAAGTCCTGCCAGCTCTAGTATTATCTTATCTTGATTATTGTACAAGTCCTGTGGTTGAGTCCTGCAAGGAAAGACCTAGTTAAGCTGCAGCTGGCCCAGAACAGAGAGGCAAGTCTTGCTCTTCATTGTAATCAGAGGGCTAATATAAATACTATACATGCCAGTCTCTCTTGGCTAAAAGTTGAGGAGAGACTGACTGCATCACTTCTTATTTTTATAAGAAACATTGTGTTGAAAATTCCAAATTGGTTGCATAGTCAACTTACACACAACTCTGACACACACACTTACCCCACCAGACATGCCACCAGGGGTCTTTTCACAGGCCCCAAATCCAGAACAAATTCAAGAAAGTGTACACTATTATATAGAGCCATTGTTGCATGGAACTCCCTTCCATCTCATATTGCTCAAATGAACAGCAAACATGGTTTAAAAGAAAACAGATAAAGCAACACCTCACAACGCCTCTCCCCTATTTGACCTAGAAAGTTTGTGTATATGTATTGATATGTAGGCTACGTGTGCCATTTTTAAATTGATGCAGTTCTGTCTTTGAGCTGTTCTAGTCTATTAATGTTCTGTATTATGTTTCATGTTTTGTGTAGACCCCCAGGAAGAGTAGCTGCTTCGTTCGCAAAAGCTAATGGGGAGCCTAATAAAATACCAAATACATACTGTGTACTGTACTGAACTCTACACTACTTTTCTTTACTGTACTGAACTCTACTGTACAGTACTGAACTATACACCACTTTTCTTCACTGTACTGTACTGAACCATACTTTACTTTCCTGTACTCTAATGTGCTGTATTGTACCTTACTGTGCTGTGCAAACTTGTGGGGCTGTAGGTAGCCTAACTATTAAGAGAGCTGGACCAGTAACCAAAAGGTTGTTGGTTCGAATTTCAGAGAATGCTAGGTGAACATCTGCCAATGTGTCCTTGAGCAAGGCACTTAAACCTAATTGCACCTTTAAGTCGCTCTGGATAAGAGTGTCTGGCTAAATGACAAATGTAATTGTGAACCCAACTGTGGTTTGTGACCACTATGGTTTCCATTGTAGCCAACTCAATTGCAGAAATTACATTACCGATTGATTTACTGGTACTGAATTGATATCAGTAAAAACCAGTGGTGGAAAAAGTAACCAATTATCACACTTGAGTAAAACTAAAAGATACCTTATAAGAAAATGACTTAAGTGAAAGTCACCCAGTGAAATTCTACTTGAGAAAAAGTCTAAAAGTATTTGGTTTTAAATATACTTAAGTATCAAAAGTAAAATTATAAATCATTTAAAATTCCTTATATTAAGCAAAACAGATCACACCATTATTTTAGCCAGGGGCAAACTCCAACACTCAGTCATAATTTACAAACGAAGCATTTGTGTTTAGCCCACCAGATCAGAGGGCGTGAGGATGACAAGAGATGTTCTCTTTATAAGTGTGTGAATTGGCCCATTGTACTGTCCTGCTAAGCATTCAAAATGTAATGAGTACTTTTGGGTGTCAGGGAAAATGTATGAAGTAAAAGCACATACTTTTCTTTAGGAATGTAGTTAAGTAAAGGTTTTCACAAATATAAATAGTAAAGTACTGTACAGATACCCCCCAAAATGACTTAAGTAGTACTTTAAAAGTATTTCTACTTAAATATTTTACACCACTCGTAAAAACACTATAACTAATTGATAGGTATACCTTTACTTGTTACTTCTGTGAACTTTCATTATCCTCCCTCCTCACGAGGGAGAGAAATTAGAAAATATCTTCAAAGATATGTGGGTTTGTGGTACAGAATTTCACAGCACAAGGCAATGTTTCTTAAAACTAAATATAACTGTTGATATTAGTTGGCAGCGGTCTTTACTTCAACATTATTGTGTTTTGATACATTGAAAATACATTTAAGATTTTTTCTGGTAGATGTTTTCTAAAGACCCATTTTCCATCTGTTTGTCCAGAAATCAAAGCCTTTGTTTATTCCAATTTTTTGGTATGGAAAATGTTTGAAAAATGTATACCTGCCTTAATATATTTTTTTAAATGGACTCCTAGCTTTAATTCGACATCCAATTTGACATGTTCCTATGAACTTCACATGTTGGTGCTCATGGGTACTTTTACATGGAAATTACCTACTTCAGAACAAGCCTAGATAGGGTATAATCCAATGCTGGATGAGTTTCGGCCTATCGACAGTATTAGTATGGGTGAGTCGACTCACTCAAATAAATTCTTACCGTTTCCTTCCTATCAGGAGTGTGCTGGGGTGAAGGTGACTCCTGACTTTGAAGCTGATTGGATATCTGTTCAGCCAATGAGCTCACTCCCCCTGTGTACATCTGAACATATTTCTAAAAGACAACAGGAGAAAAGATAGACGGGATGAGGACGAAGGACAGAACAAACAGACACAGACACACTCAGTAGGGATGACACAATCGGAGCCATAAACAGAGCATGTTGATGTGGTGTTATGGATGTGGAAATGGACCACAAAGCTAGAAGCATCAAACCCCTATTGGATTCTATCATTATACTCATTTAACCCTCTTTCTGTTGCAGTGTAATCGTTGTCCAAAATAATACATATAAATGTTATCATTAGGCCCTTATCTCACACCAATCAAACTGAATTTGTAGGCAAATAAGAGAGTCAGAGGAAAGAAGGCTGTGCAAACATTAGCAAAAACCATTCACAGGCCTCTGATTTTTTTTATCTTAAAAAGGAACATGACATTGGCAGTGTTGTCACATGCCACATGCCCTGCGGTAAATTATACAAATATACTTTCTTAAAAGACCAAACAAGATGTACTCTGACTCCAGTTCAGTCCAGTTTAATCCTCTTTCTCTGAAACAACAGTTGTTAATATGATTTACAGTATCATTTAACCCTCTGGCACTGCCCTGAGGCCCATAGATTGAACTCAATGACTATAGGTCAAGTTGTAGCCCACTTATGGTCCACACTAGCCCAATAATGGACAAATGGAGCCCCACGTTACTCCTTATAGTCCAAGGATCTTACATATTCTGATTAAAGTTTGAATTGGTTCTGGAAGCCAAAACAGCCAAATAATCCATCTAAATGTGAATCAATTCTCAATTGCGGTACGGATCTAGAAAAACAAATCCCTTTCATATCACATCAAAATAATTTCAAAAATACAAAATCCAGTTGCAGCCGACTGGATTTTTCAGTGACAACACACTTGAGGCGTCTGTCTTCAGTTTACACAGAGGTGTATGGGGACACAGATAGTTAATTGGCACAGGTAGTCCACTCTGTTTTCCACAAACAAACACTGCAACATGGAAATGGCTGTGTGAGAACACTAAACCCTAAAAAGGTGTGTAAGAAATTTAACAAATGTGATTTTTGAAAATTGATTTATTGCTTATATGAAAGACGGGTTTCCATATGTTTCCAAAACCGTACCGCAAGCGATGCGGGTTAATGTTCAGCGCGAGCCTCTGGGCTTTTCTATCGTCAATTGGCGCTAAAAGGTAGTTAGAGTGTCTATGAATGGGGTAAGTCCACACTAGGGGTATGGTTAAAGCTTTGACCGCGGGCAACGCTTACTGCCAACGTTCACCATGCATCTGTCCAGATCTAAACGTGGATTTGATGTGTTCTCTCAGTCTATTGTTTTCACTACACTGCTAGAACAATTCATTGTCTTACGCCAGATATAGCAGCAACATTCGTCTGTTGGTTGACGGACTGCGAGTCGCGTAGGATTGGCGCCACCTGTCGAAAGACAATTCTGACAGTTGGTCTCTTCTGTCCTGGAGATATATCAGGGAACCACTGATGTAGCCGAGAAGAGACCTCAAAAGTCATCACACCAATGACACACAGTCTACAGATGGCTACTGGGAACTTAGGGAGTCTAGGAACATTTATGGGTGGCATGGGACGTCATCACTAGTCTTACATGCCATCTGGTCTACACACAACTACATTACCCAGAATCCTCTGGGGGGGGGGGGCCTACCTGCTCCCCCCTGCTGGGCAGAGTGTGACATTTGACCTTTTCCTTGTACTTGAAACTCATCTGCTCCTGCTGCTGCGTGCGCTTCTTCTGGGGTTAGATGGGTTTAGACGGCATCATGTGAGCGGGTGGTTGACGTAGCAAAATAGTGAAATACTGGAATACCTAGGGAACTCTAAGGCTAAGAAAGAGCTATGACAAAATGCCACGTGACTGAACTACACAGCACACATCATGCACCCCCATGTGGTGACACAGAGAGATACAGCTATATAACTCTACAGTCCTCTAAGAACCACAGGTGAAGCATGAGGGGGACTTACTATTTTTACCTGTTTCCAGGTGGCAGCGGAGGCCACAAGGGCTGGCTGGGCCTGGGGGTCAGGGGACGCTGGAGGAGGTGGAAGCGTGGGCATGGAGTCCCCCTGGTGGTCAGTTAGTAGAGGGATTGAGGGCTGTGGAGCCGGGGACGGCCATGGCTACCTTTATACCATACTACAACCACAGCCTTAAGAATCTAGGGCCTAGGCCAAGAGCTACCGCTGTTAACCCTAACTACCGGTTAATCTTAACCAATATTGCTGCAACCACAGCTGCTCCCTTCAACCAAATCAACCCTTACTTACTGCTCCATGGCTCAGTGAGTCCCATTGGCCCTGACCCAGAATGCCCATCACAGTGCAGCTAATCTGTCTTATCCTCTGAAACCTCAAGAGGAAGTCAGTCGGCTCACACCTGGAGGATCTAAACTACCAACAGCTGTTGATGACAGACTGTGCTGTAGAAGTCGTGCTGCAGAACTTCCTTTATTCAGATTAAAAGCACAGATTTTCAATAAGAATATAAAAAAAAAAAACTTTGACGCTTTGAGCGAGGGAAACCACTCTTAGAAACACCTGAAAACTTATAGCAACTAGGAGTTCTGAATTCCATCCCCTCTCACCTGTCTGCGTAGAGCTGCAGCTGGCGTGGAGGAGGGGCAAGGGGCACTCTCCTCAAACTTGGCCAGCAGCTGATTGGCCATCGAGCGCACTCTGCTCTGGCTTGCTCCACCCACAGAGCACAGGGCAGCCTCTTCCTGTGGAAGGCAGAATGGCGGAGAGTTTGACCAGTGTCACTGAAAGGCCAAAGGTGTTGTGTTGCTGTTCTAACTTCTAAAATACTTCACATTATTGCAGGTCATCTCATTCATTTAGTCACAGAACTACCGGCAGTTTCAATTTCTGTTACCTAACCCAGGGGTAAAGGTTACACCCCCTCACCTCATAACTGTCCTGAGATCTTAATCTGAGATCTTGTTTCACGTCCTCCAGACATGGCCGACTGGTCTTTCTCCTCTTCCCCACCGCATCCTTCTCCTTCTGCTCCTGGTGGGAGGGACACAGACAAATACATGTAAAACACACATGCACCTATACACCTACACAAAGACAAACAGAGTCCCTGCTTAAACAAATAGGGGTGTGTACCTTGGGGTTGCGCTTGCGGGATGGGCTGTGGCCCAGGCGGCTGAGGAGAGAGGCAGGACCGATCACAGCAGCCCTCCCATCTGGGCTCTCAGTCTGGGATTCTACAGAAAAGAATAGAGGAGAAGAACAGTCATGCACAGCCATTCCTCACCTCCTTTCCTTCACAACCACTGACAGGTAATAGGAATAGAAACAGTTTCACCACTTTGCTTTTGCTTAGTAAGGCATTGAAGATACGTGGTTATGAAGGAGAGGGCTGGAGATGAGAGAGGGTAGGATAAGAATAGAGGGTGATGAGGAGAATTGAGCCTTAACAGCTCTTAAGCTGACTACTGTGGTTGAGAAACTCACCACTTGGGGGCAGTGCGTCCTTGAAGAGCTGGTGAAACTGGCTGAGGTACATGACCATACAGAGAGTGTCCGTTTCACTGACAGACGCCATCTCCTCGACAGTCATCACAGGAGAGATGCCAAACTCCTTCTCTGCCACCTCCAACCCCAACCTCATATTCACCTCCCCCTCATCCTCCCCCAGAGAGGCAAAGTCACTGCAGAGAGATGGGACGAAAGAGTCAAAGTAAGAGAGTCACACACACACACACACACGTGCAAATAGACACACTTTACGCACGCACACACACACACACCAGAGCAAGAGGACAAAGAGAGGCACTGATCCAATCAGTTAATTAAAAGGGCACTAATCAGGACCATGGTCTTCTGACTCATCAGCCTCACCTCTCTCACACACAAACATGCACCTGAGCTTGCGTGAAAAGGAAGTGAGACTAAGGTTTGAAAGGTGAGAGGTGGGCTGAGAAGTGAGGCATTGGTAACGTTCCAGTCCAACTACATTGCGCCTGAATGCTACCTTTGGGATGAGCTGTATGAGGCGAGAGGCGAGGTGATTTGTGACAAGCAGGAGGCTAGAGGTCAGAGGTGACTCACATGAGGTCAGGGCGGTAGTGGTGGATGAGGGCGCACAAAGCTAGGCCACTCTTCCAGGATGTAGTGAGGTCGCTAACAGCAACGCCACGGTAACCCTGCGTCTGCTGCTGGCACCACGACAAAAGCTTACTGGAGCGAGAGAAGGACTCTGGGGAACCAGATAGAAAGAAAATAAATATGAGTGAAGATAGTGATCAAGCCAACGGTTAGAGTTATGTTAGTGTACCGTTCAGTACTCAGAGGGTCAGACTCACCCTGTCGTAGTAGCTTCGGCAAGGGGGATCGGGGTTGCGGTTCCTGGACCACACCCGAACCTCCATTCTCTCCTGTGTATATTAGATGGCCCACCTACAGAGATTGTCACCATCATCATGATCAGACCTGTGTGTGTGTGTGTGTGTATGTGTGTGTGCCTGTGTATACCTGTGCCGGGCTGATGAGTTGAGGGTTGATGTTAGGGTAGCGGGTAGCTGGGTCTACGGTGTATTGACCAAAGTTTTTGTTGACATTTTCTGGAGTGGTCTGAGGAAGGAGACGATACAGACTCTCTCTGAAAGAAAAAAAGAGAGGAGAGAGAGAGAGGATTATTTAGTTATGGGAATCAGGTGAATGATCATTTCGTTTCCTAGCCAAGGTGCCTGTGTGTGTTTATCAATGATTTTGGCATGTCACGTATGTTTGTGTGGGTTTGGCAGTGTGTGCTTGTCTAGAGGTTTTACAATGTGTATTTTGACAGTGTGCCCATTCCCTGTTTGCTGGTGCGCGTTCTCTCCTAACTGCAGACCTGCCATCTCACCTTTCAGCAAGTAAGTCCAGAGGGGCGAGGCCTTGAGCCCAGCTCCGTACCATCCAGGCAGAATCCAGTGCTGCCAGGAACCCCCGTGCTATACCTGTCCCCATGGGCCAGAATGGCTAACACACACACAAGCAGACACATACACATTACAACCATATGCTACTTACAACAGAATACCTTTCAGAGTACATTAGGATTGCTGACGTGAACATTCTTCTACTCTCCCTCAACTCTGCTCCTCTCTTACTCTCCCTCGCTCCTCACCTCCAGAAGGCTGTCTCCTACCAGCGTGACCAGTAGATGGTGTCCATGTCTCTGTCTGACCAGTGCAGCGTTCTCCGACGCGTACATACAGGTGAAGTCAAACAAGGCAACATCAGGCTGCCCGTAGTGGTTCATGGCAAAGTCCAGGGACGGCAGCTGGTGATTGGTGGAGAAGTCCGCCGCCTCGCGGGCATAGGCCAGCAGTGCATTCTGGTCCACGTTTCCCCGTGAGAGAAGTGTTTCTGTGTCTGCATTGTCCTGATAGGTATGACACAGTAAACATCAGTACAATAGAATGCAATCACTGTTTGAACAATAACACAGTTATACAGTCAAAATCAGGGCAGTAACACAGCAGTGAGACCAACATGAGCAAAATAATGAGCCAATCAGTGCGTCATACAGTATTTGTGTGTGTATGTGTCTGTGTGCGTTGTTTTATATATATTTTACTCCCCAATTTTGTGATATCCAATTGGTAGTTACAGTCTTGTCCTATCGCTGCAACTCCCCGTATGGACTCGGGAGAGGCGAAGGTCGAGAGCCGCGCGTCCTCCAAAACACGACCCTGCCAAGCCACACTGCTTCTTGACACACTGCTCGCTTAACCCGGACGCCAGCCGCACCAATGTGTCGGAGGAAACACCGTACAACTGGGGACCGAGTCAGCATGCATTTGCCCGTGCCCGCCACAAGGAGTCGCTAGAGCGCGATGGGACAAGAACATCCCGGTCGGCCAAACCCTCCCCTAACCCGGGCGACGTTGGGCCAATTGTGCGCCACCTCATGGGTCTCCCGATGCAGTGACTTAGACCGCTGCACCACTCGGGAGGCCCGTCTGTGTGCGTTGTTACCCGCAGAATGACTCCTTTCTCCAGCAGACTCTGCTTCTTAGCTGTCATCACAAAGTAGTGCGTGTCGTCCTTGTAGTACACTATATTCTCCAGGTCCACTCCCGTGGCATCCCGTAGCTCCTGAAAGAACCTCTGGTTGAAGATGAAGGCCACTCCACTGATCTCCTCCACCTTGGCCTCAGCCGTGGTGTTACGGTTCATGAAGTTAGCTGTGATAGCAATGGCCAGCTTGCCTCGGAACTCCTTACGCCTGAACCCTGATTGGACACATGGGAGACAGGATGTGATGGCAAACAGGAAGTCTGGGATCAGAGGGCTAGAAAAATTCCCTTCCTATAAAGGCATTTACTAAGAAATCTGCATCTGACTGATGCTGCATGAGATCTGTTGCTGTTTCAGTTCAGTGTTTCAGTAGGTGCTACTAGATGATTTACCTGGTAGAGTGTTCCGTCGTCCATCAGCTCCGATCACCACGTCACACTGCAGTGTGTTAATAGGGTGAGACATGGGTTTCACCTCCACCCTCCAGCCTACCTCTGAGGCACACACACACACACACAAAGGCATTAAACACACACACACACACACACACACACACACACACACACACACACACACACACGGCAGGTCTTACTCTGTTGCTCCTGGTCCGCAGGTGGCTCCACCAGTCCCTTGAACTCTACGTTGACATGGACTTCCACCCCCAACAACAGAGCCACCTTTAATAACACCAACTGTAGCTGCCGTATACCTACAGAGAGGAGGGAGAGCGAGAGAGGAGGGAGGGAGAGAGAGAGAGGGCGAGAGAAATAGAGATAGGATTCTCTAATGAACATTGAAGCCCCATAGCTGTAACCATGGAGACAGTGGGGCCAAGGGTCAGGGATTATTCCATACTCACTGATGTGGTCAATGGCTCCAGCACAGAACTTTCCGTAGAACTTCTTGGCCCCGAGGCCCCTGAGGTCATGGATGGTGAAAGGCCAGAGGTGGAGGACGTTGTTCCTGGAGAAGGCATCCCTCTTCTCCAGCAGCACCACTCTGGCCCCCAGGAACCCCAGCTCTACTGCTGTACGCAGACCACATGGCCCCGCCCCAATGATCACACACTGGGAGAGAGGATAGCTGGGATGAGAAGCTAGAAACGTACACACTTAAACACACACACACTTGACATCCATATACTATACATATCAGACCTGGGTTCAAATACTATTTCTAATATCTCAATTAATTTCACGTACTTTGAACGTAAGTATTCAGATATCTTTTAATCGAAAAGACAAGCAGTTGAATATTTTAATGTATTTGGAAATACACTTGGAAAGTATTTGAAAATACTGACTCAAATAAACTCCCATGCATTTAACACAGGCATTACAAAATAATATTTGAAAATTCTATTTGGTAGACTATTTCATTTTGACAAATAACCATTCAAATACTCAAATAAATGTACTTGTTTTGGGCTATGTATTTGAACATTATAAATACCAGATAGTAAATGACTAATGAGTACCGTTGTGTTGGCACAGACACGGCCCTTCCCATATTCGTGGTGGGCTGCCCGTTTGTCCAGTTTGGCCCACAGTGCGTTGGCCTTCCAGTAGCTGAGGCGTTCTTTGAGGGTGTGGTAGAAAGGCCGCTGTGGCTGCGTCGGGGGGTATGTCTGTGGCTGTGTGTGTGTGTGTGTGAGCTGAAGGTGCTCACACAGCAGGTTGAAGGCACGGAGTGTCGTTCTGCAGGTGGACGCCTGGACAAACTCATCAAATTGAACCTGGGCGTGGCCCTCCTTCTCCGCCTGCTCCGCCTCCTGGGCCTCGTCGGCAACACCGGCAGCAGCAGGGCACCCTGAGAACTCCATCTCAGCTTCCTGTTCCGGGCTCTTTCATTGGCTGCCTGGAGAGAGAGAAAAGACAGAGACTACGTTCCAGTGTTCCACACTGACTTCCCATGTAGGATCCATGCCTAATAGCCAGTCTGTTTGTGTTATCGTTCCAACTCCTTGCCACGCCAATGACAGCAATGAAGTTGGCATTTGCAAAAGCACAAACAGATATGTGATCAGGCTACATGCGTAATAAATTGCTTTTAAAACATCTAAGTACATTTCTAAGTTTGCAAGTAGCTGTGTGTGTGTGAGGTGTTCTCGGTCTGAGCTGGCTGCATATCAGATGTTAGGTCCCCTGCTAGGAGGTAGGGCTAGAGAGGTTCTTATACTGTTTAGATCCCAGATAAACCAGCTCTCCATGCTGTGCACTGGGCTTATGGGTAATGTAGTATATCTGCTGCTGAGACTGGTTCACACAATCAAAGCACTCAGAAAAGTGTACTATATCCTGCTATCGCATTATTTTCATTGCACGCAGGTGTGTGAACATAAAGCGCATTATACAGTATATTCTGTATGGTATAATCAGGCAACATTATCTCATATAATTTGAATACACGATCAACATATTCCCCTTTTACACAATACAAATATAGGGTACATAAGGACTTGGGGGGGAGGAGATAGAATATGTGCCCACATCCCAAGATTGGGACAATAACCAAAGCATTCACCAGACAATACAAAAGAGAAAGAGGGAGGGAATGTGTGTGGTTGGGGGGGTTGGGGACACAATGCACCTCATACATAGTGGAGCCAGCCGTACCATGCACCGAGAGAAACCCACACACATACTCCAGCACCCACACACACTGTCAGCATAGCAGGGGGAGATGTACAGTATGGTAGTTTATTAGATTGAATTAGAACATTTGATAGATACTCTGTTAATCCACCAAAGGGAGAGAAACAGCAGCATATGACCCCACAAGACTAACAACCTTACAGAAGTAAGACAATCATCTAAAATGGACCGTATAAGTGTCTAAGACATGCTACATAATTACCTTCAACATCGACAAGCTTTCCTTCAGTCATTCAGTATTGCCCGTCCGTTATGTCCACACGATACGTTCCAGATAACACATTCAAGTACACACACAAACATTGACAGAAGAACACACACAAACTGCTTTGTGGGACTTACTGAATGCTGTGTTGTCTTCTGGCCTGTACAGACATCGTCACTCCTCGGCTCAGCCACGGGTTGCCAGGTGTCCCTCAGAATCCTAATGCAAATCTCTCTTCAGCCACAGAAACAACACCCCACAAACCTGCACTGCAGTAGCCTATACTGCAGCCCCCATGGTCTCAGTCTGTCCCCCTCCCTTCCTTATAGCTTGATGTGCATTATGTTGATGCCAAACTCTCCAAGTCTGTCTTTCTCGCTCTCTCACACCCAGACACTTTTGTCATCCAAGGTCAGGGAACAGCAAAGTACAGACTCCTCCCACACAGCATGTTAACAGGCTACACACTCAAACGGGCACGCCTGCACACACACACACACACACACACACACACACACACACACACACACACACACACACACCTAATCTCATGGTGTCCCTGGGAAACAGACTGGGATCTAACAAGCTTAAAGAGGAGAGGGATCAGAACAGAGAGATCATTCTGTAAGAACGTGGCGCTGAGGGAGAGAGATCCCGCTCATAGCCACACAAAAACAGTGGGTGTGTGTGAACAGAACACACAGACCGAGGCCCATTTGTGCACATGGCCAAGACCCAAACCCACTAGTGTTGTCAGAGAGAAACGGTTGGGTTACACATTCGGTCTGTGTAGAGGTACCTACACATGACAGAGGAAATGCACATTTATAGGCCTACCCACAATGTTCAACTTACGGTCATATGAATCTTTGCTAACCCAAAAGGATCCATGTTTTCCATAGCTGAAGACCCAAGCCTAATGAGAGGGTGGGTGAAAAAGTCACACAGGGCTGAATCTATGGCTGGACACTGTGGCTAACCCCTGACCCCATGGCTTAAGCTGCAGCTAATACCTGATCACATTCACTGATCCATACTATATTCCCAGTAACTACTTCAGTATAATGCCCGCTCCCCACCACACACACACACCACTAAGCTGCGGGTGGTGTTAAAGTCTAATTTGAACATGAACCTCTCCATGACTGGGCTTCTCAACCTTTCCAATGAAACCCAACCAAGTCTCCCACTGTTTGCTTAAGATTTCACATAACCCCATTGGATTAGAACGTTGTCTTATAATTTATATAGATGACAGCGACATCTCCCTACGGGGTAATGTCATCATCTAGTGATGGGAAGTGAGACTGAATTCCCCTGCCTGACTAGTTATTTTCACTCAAGTGTACATGCACACTTTCTGAAATATCAATATCTAGATCATTTAAAACACAAAAAGACAGTGGTCAAAGTATACAACTTTTAATGTGTAAATATGCAATGACATGAATGTGTTGAGAATCACATGCACACAGTCAGGAACTTTGCTGTGAAGAGAAGAAAGTGAATCGAATGAAATAAAGTAACACAACCATGACTTGTATATCACACAATAACACAGACAGTGTCGTACCAGTAGTGCTCGTCCCTTTGTCTCGATAGGCAGTAGAAAGGCTCCAACGGCACAAAGCACACAGGCCACAGTAAATGGCAGCAAAGCTAAAATCACTGAGTGTGACATCAACACCTACAACACACAAAGTCAAACATTAAAACAGACACCCACATTGAAGGATAAACACTTGTAACACACATTCACATGTTAATACAAACACACACAATCATCAGCCAACATGAACCACACACAGTCACAGACCTGTGCTATGAAGGGGGCGATCATGCCTCCGATGCGGCTGAAAGAAGTGCAGAAACCCATCCCGAGAGAACGCACCGCAGTCGGGTACACCTGAGAGACCCGAAGGAGTCATCAGACACACACACGGTATACACCTGAGAGAGGTCTGTACAACACATTGTTATACACTCACAGTAAATCTACGGCTGGAATGTAAAAGTTGTGTCCACATACCTCCGCAGTATAAATATAAACAACATTGAAATTCATGGAGACCAGAGACCTGATCAGGAACAGCAAAATGGTAAAACCAAACCTGGAAAGAGAGAGAGCGAGAGAGTGAGTGACAGAGAGAGAATCTGATGAACAAAAGTATTGATACTGTATTTGAAATTATTGACCAAATTAAAAAAACAGTCAAATAACTACACCCCCACCCCAAGTGTTTACAGTGCATACATAGTAGAGCAAATGTTGACCAGCATGAAGAACAGAGCTGCCATGAGCTCCAGCAGAACCATGCTCAACTTCCTCCCAAACACGTTCAACAGGAATATATTCAGAGGGATGACTGGAGACAGAGAAAGAGACAGAGAGCGAGCACAAAAACGAATCAGACTTACACACGAATAGTACTATTATTCAGATGGCAAAACAAAAAAAAAAAGAGTTAATCTGACCACAACTGTACACACACATACAGGGTTTCCACTTGACACTGCAGAAATATGTATTTCTACTGGTTGGTTAAATTTACATATCAATAAGGTGTTAATGCCATTGGTTACGCTTGCAGAGATAGCGAAAGTAAATACCTTCCCGTCTGATATTTACATGCAAGCGGTAGGTCATGTTCTGAATTCTATATTCTATTTTCATATTTACAATGTGTATGAGTTCACTATGTCCTGATGTGTGTGTGTGTGTGTGTGTGTGTGATATACAGTGGGGAGAAGAAGTATTTGATACACTGCCGATTTTGAAGATTTTCCTACTTACAAAGCATGTAGAGGTCTGTAATTTGTATCATAGGTACACTTCAACTGTGAGAGACGGAATCTAAAACAAAAATCCAGAAAATCACATTGTATGATTTTTAAGTAATTAATTTGCATTTTA
Organism: Oncorhynchus tshawytscha; assembly: GCF_018296145.1. Classification (NCBI taxonomy): domain Eukaryota; kingdom Metazoa; phylum Chordata; class Actinopteri; order Salmoniformes; family Salmonidae; genus Oncorhynchus; species Oncorhynchus tshawytscha. Next base: position 9,102,750 of record NC_056445.1, read on the forward strand.
TTGCATGACATAAGTATTTGATACATCAGAAAAGCAGAACTTAATATTTGGTACAGAAACCTTTGTTTGCAATTAAAGAGATCATACGTTTCCTGTAGTTCTTGACCAGGTTTGCACACACTGCAGCAGGGATTTTGGCCCACTCCTCCATACAGACCTTCTCCAGGTCCTTCAGGTTTCGGGGCTGTCGCTGGGCAATACGGACTTTCAGCTCCCTCCAAAGACTTTCTATTGGGTTCAGGTCTGGAGACTGGCTAGGCCTTTTTACGGAGCCACTCCTTAGTTGCCCTGGCTGTGTGTTTCGGGTCGCTGTCATGCTGGAAGACCCAGCCACGACCCATCTTCAATGATCTTACTGAGGGAAGGAGGTTGTTGGCCAAGATCTTGCGATACATGGCCCCATCCATCCTCCCCTCAATACGGTGCAGTCGTCCTGTCCCCTTTGCAGAAAAGCATCCCCAAAGAATTATGTTTCCACCTCCATGCTTCACGGTTGGGATGGTGTTCTTGGGGTTGTACTCATCCTCCAAAACACGGCGAGTGGAGTTTAGATCAAAAAGCTCTATTTTTGTCTCATCAGACCACATGACCTTCTCCCATTCCTCCTCTGCATCATCCAGATGATCATTGGCAAACTTCAGACGGGCCTGGACATGCACTGGCTTGAGCAGGGGGACCTTGCGTGCACTGCAGGATTTTAATCCATGACGGCGTAGTGTGTTACTAATGGTTTTCTTTGAGACTGTGGTCCCAGCTCTTTTCAGGTCATTGACCAGTCCTGACGTGTAGTTCTGGGCTGATCCCTCACCTTCCTCATGATCATTGATGCCCCACAGGGTGAGATCTTGCATGGAGACCCAGACCGAGGGTGATTGACCGTCATCTTGAACTTCTTCCATTTTCTAATAATTGCGCCAACAGTTGTTGCCTTCTCACCAAGCTGCTTGCCTATTGTCCTGTAGCCCATTCCAGCCTTGCACAGGTCTACAATTTTATCCCCAATGTCCTTAAACAGCTCTCTGGTCTTGGCCATTGTGGAGAGGTTGGAGTCTGTTTGATTGAGTGTGTGGACAGGTGTCTTTTATACGGGGAACGAGTTCAAACAGGTGCAGTTAATACAGGTAATGAGTGGAGAACAGGAGAGCCTGTGAGAGCCGGAATTCTTACTGGTTGGTAGGTGATCAAATACTTATGTCATGCAATAAAATGCTAATCAATTACTTAAAAATCATACAATGTGATTTTCTGGATTTTTGTCTCTCACAGTTGATGTCTACCTATGATAAAAATTACAGACCTCTACATGCTTTGTAAGTAGGAAAACCTGCAAAATCGGCAGTGTATCAAATACTCCCCACTGTGTGTGTATGTGTGTGTATATGTGTATATATATATATATATATATATATATATACAGTTGAAGTCGGAAGTTTACATACATCTTAGCCAAATACATTTAAACTCAGTTATTCACAATTCCTGACATTTAATCCTAGTAAAAATTCCCTCTTAGGTCAGTTATGATCACCACTTTATTTTAAGAATGTCAAATGTCAGGATAATAGTAGAGAGAATGATTTATTTCAGCTATTATTTCTTTCATCACATTCCCAGTAGGTCAGAAGTTTACCCACACTCAATTAGTATTGGTAGCATTGCCTTTAAATTGTTTCACTTGGGTCAAACGTTTCTGGTAGCCTTCCACAAGCTTCCCACAACAAGTTGGGTGAATTTTGGCCCATTCCTCCTGACAGAGCTGGTGTAACTGAGTCAAGTTTGTAGGCCTCCTTGAACACACACTTTTTCAGTTCTGCCCACAAATGTTCTATAGGATTGAGGTCAGGGCTTTGTGATGGCCACTCCAATACCTTGACTTTGTTGTCCTTAAGCCATTTTGCCACAACTTTGGAAGTATGCTTGGGGTCATTATCCATTTGGAAGACCCATTTGCGACTAAGCTTTTACTACCTGACTGATGTCTTGAGATGTTGCTTCAATATATCCACATAGTTTTCCATCCTCATGATGCCATCTATTTTGTGAAGTGCACCAGTCCCTCCTGCAGCAAAGCACCCCCACAACATGATGCTGCCACCCCCGAGCTTCACGGTTGGGATGGTATTCTTCGGCTTGCAAGCCTCCCCCCCTTTTTCCTCCAAACATAACGATGGTCATTATGGCCAAACAGTTATATTTTTGTTTCATCAGACCAGAGGACATTTCTCCAAAAAGTACAATCTTTGTCCCCATGTGCAGTTGAAAACCGTAGTCTGGCTTTTTATGACAGTTTTGGAGCAGTGTCTTCTTCCTTGCTGAGCGGCCTTTCAGGTTGTCAATATAGGACTCGTTTTACTGTGGATATAGATACTTTTGTACCCGTTTCCTCCAACATCTTCACAAGGTCCTTTGCTGTTGTTCTGGGATTGATTTGCATTTTTCGTACCAAAGTACATTAATCTCTACAAGACAGAACACGTTTCCTTCCTGAGCGGTATGACGGCTGCGTGGTCCCATGGTGTTTTTACTTGCGTACTATTGTTTGTAGAGATGAACGTGGTACCTTCAGGCATTTGGAAATTGTTCCCAAGGATGAACCAAACTTGTGGAGGTCTATGATTTTGTTTCTGAAGTCTTGGCTGATTTCTTTTGATTTTTCCATGATGTCAAGCAAGGAGGCACTGAGTTTGAAGGTAGGCCTTGAAATACATCCACGGGTACACCTCCAATTGACTCAAATGATGACAGTTAACCTATCAAAAGCTTCTAAAGCCATGACATCATTTTCTGGAATTTTCCAAACTGTTTAAAGGCACAGTCAACTGGAATTGTGATACAGTGAATTATAAGTGAAATAATCTGTCTGTAAACAATTGTTGGAAAAATGATGTGTCATGCACAAAGTACTTTTCGCACAATACATACTACCTCAATAAGCCTGACTAACAGGTGTCTGTATATAGCCTTGCTACTCTTTTTTCAAATGTCTTTCTACTGTTGTTTTATTTCTTTACTTACCTACACACACACACATACTTTTTTGGGGCACCATTGGTAAGAGTCTAAGTAAGCATTTCACTGTAATGTTTACACCTGTTGTATTCAGGCGCACGTGACAAATAAACTTTGATTTGAAGTAGATGTCCTAACCGACTTGCCAAAACTAGAAATGTGTGGAGTGGTTGAAAAACAAGTTTTAATGACTCCAACCTAAGTGTATGTAAACTTCCGACTTCAACTGTATATATAGTGCCTGTTAGATATTTGGGACATCCTGGGATGTGCTTTTGTATGTTATTGCTGTTTCAAGAGCGAGTTAGCTAGCATGCTCTAATTGTATGTCATTGCTGTGATAGTTAGCTAGCATGCTCTAATTGTATGTCATTGCTGTGATAGTTAGCTAGCATGCTCTAATTGTATGTCATTGCTGTGATAGTTAGCTAGCATGCTCTAATTGTATGTCATTGCTGTGATAGTTAGCTAGCATGCTCTAATTGTATGTCATTGCTGTGATAGTTAGCTAGCATGCTCTAATTGTATGTCATTGCTGTGATAGTTAGCTAGCATGCTCTAATTGTATGTCATTGCTGTGATAGTTAGCTAGCATGCTCTAATTGTATGTCATTGCTGTGATAGTTAGCTAGCATGCTCTAATTGTATGTCATTGCTGTGATAGTTAGCTAGCATGCTATAATTGTATGTCATTGCTGTGATAGTTAGCTAGCATGCTCTAATTGTATGTCATTGCTGTGATAGTTAGCTAGCATGCTATAATTGTATGTCATTGCTGTGATAGTTAGCTAGCATGCTCTAATTGTATGTTATTGCTGTAAGAGCGAGTTAGCTAGCATGCTCTAATTGTAATGGTTGCATTAGCTCCCTGCTAATTCACAGTTATTTCCATGCTAACAGACGAATCATGAATCTACAGCCATCAACACACTGTTGTCCTGCACATCTAATGTGCTTCCTTAATGTCTATTGTCAGAATAAACACCAAATAACTGGGACCGCAGGCTGGGTATTTCTTTCTTTAAAAACAACGCAAGAGAGTTACTAAGAACGATCTGTTACACTGGTACCGAGACCAAATCTTCTTGTCTTCACTGGACATGTGTTACACATGCACACCCATAGTTCTCCACCTCCAACCCCTCACTCACGGGCAACCTCCCCTAGACAGCTGATGAGGAGGGTCTGGTAGTCGCTAAAGCCGAAGGGAATGCAGTAGCACAGCCCGTCCTCTGGATGGCTGTGTTTCTGCTGGTGCTCTGCGTCAGCGTCTGTCACACACAGCAGGTTCTTCTCCAGCAGCTCAGAGCTGCTCAACACAGAGCCATAGTAGGAGAAGGACGCCACAAACCTAGACACACATAAGTCAGTAAACAACCACACACACACACACACACACACACACACACACACAGTTAGAGCTTCACAGCGCAGAGCTGCAGTAAGAAAAGGACAAACCTAGAGCACACGTATAGAGGTTGAAAAATAGAATGTCATTCACCCTTCCACACCACACCGTCCTCACATACTCAAATACAAACAGGGAAGTAGGAGGAGAAGGAAAAGTGTATGGGGCATTACCATGAGTACCACAGTAGTAGGGAGGTCCTCCTGAATGCTGGACTGACCAGGAGGCGCCAACTGCCCCTGTCTTTCTGAAACACATACACCACAGAGACAACAATAAAACACACACACACACACACACACACACACACACACACACACACACACACACACTACTCACCACCACAGGTTCCACGAGGCTCCCTGGTGGCATGGAGGCCCTGTTCATCCTGGCAATACGCTGGAGTGTTTCCACGGCAGCCTGCACGTTCCCTGCTGACACGTTGTAGCGAGCCGACTCCGGGATAAGCTACAGACACATGGGCACGGGCCAGGAAAGTTAACCAGGATGAGAGTGTCAGAGAGGCTAGTCTCAACACTATTCTGAAGTTGGGGAGTCATGGGGAGAGAAGGGGGGTGGAGGGGATAGAGAAGGAGTAGGGAAGGAGAGTCCCAGAGTGTGAGGGGCGTGTCAAAGAGAGATGCTGCTGAGACTCAGAGGAGGCGGGACTCCTACCTGGAAGAGAAGGAGGAGGATGACACTGGGGATGACGGACAGGCGGATCATCCAACGCCAGCCCAGCGTTGGAACCACAGTCATACCCAGCAGGATGATGAGCATGGAGCCTACCATCCAGAAGATCTAAAGGGGAAGACAAAACTAAAGCTGAAACAACTGTGATGATGATGGCTAAGTGAGGCTATGGTGACTTACTGAGGCGAGAGGTAGTAGGTAGGATCTGTAGCTTGCAGGGATAAACTCGGTCTTTAGGACAAACCTAGGAGAAAGGAGAGTGACATCAGTAACAACGTGTCACAGAACAGGGAACTAGGTGCGCCTGTGTGTGTGTTGATGTGTGTGTGTGTTGATGTGTGTGTGTGTGTGTGTGTGTGTGTGTCATTCTTACCCCTGGGAGCACCCGGCCACGCCACAGCCCACCATTAGGCGAAGGAAGATGAACCATCCGTAGGACGGAGAGAAGGAGGTGAGCAGGGAGAAATACGCTGCCCACAAAGAACCTCCAAACACCACCTAGATAGATTGATAGACTGTCAGACACATCTACACATTCACTCCGACACAGATGGTTAAAACCGATAAAAAGTTTCCGGAAGATTTCATCTTTAGTTCATCACATAAATCTGTAAAGGGACATACCTTCCAGCGTCCATATCTATCGGCCACGTATCCACTCAGCACTCCACACACCATGAACCCTGCAAACACCATCTGAGACAGAGACAGACAGGAAGTTATATCATATACATGTTTAATAGGTACGACCACATATTTAAATATATCTGCATGCTCATTGGTGTATTTCCTCACCGTGGAGACCAGAGCCACCTCCCAGTCGTCCAGATGCCATTCACAGCGGATCTCAGGAGACACCACGGCCAGCAACATGATCTCCATGGCCTCCGCTATCTACAATAAATAAATGCACGCTTATATGCTTGTGCACATCCTTTATCAAGAGTCTTTTTCACTTACATACTGACAGACAAATAGACAGACAGCTAGACACACACACAGACACTCACGCTGGCACTGCCCATGATGATGAACAACAGAATATGGAAGCGACCAAAGCCGATGGTCTCCACCGCTTCCTCCACACTGTACGTCTGCGGCTCTGAAACACAAGGTCAAAGTTCAAATCCCACACACTTCGCCCCCACATTATCCATTCCCAGCACATGACCAAACACTCTACCCACTGGGTGGTTTATGAGCGGCACTCACCTTTGACCTCTTGGTGTGGTTTGTTGATCTCTTGGTAAAGGCTGTTGACCTCTTGGTGTGGTTTGTTGATCTCTTGGTAAAGGCTGTTGACCTCTTGGTGAGGGTTATTGACCTCCATCTCCACTTCCTCTAGCTGGATGGCACTAACCAGCTGAGTCTTCATGGAGGACCTCCTCTGTCTCCCTACACTGCCCATAGACACTGCAGTCTACACCATTACCATACTATTAATATAAAATCTTATGCACAGACAGAGCTATGGATGCAAGGACCCATGAGATCAAAATGATAGCTTTAATAATGTTTTGAGGCTATATAGTTTGTTTACAATTACATTGTTTACAAACAACAGAGTTAAAACAAGCTTATTTTGAGTTCTGAGGGGGTCAGTTGAATTTAGCTCATGAAGCATGTCAAAGTTATTTTGTTTAAGAATCAATTCGTTTTACTGTGCAAAAATAGAAGTAGAAATCGCAAATTGTCCCTTTAATATTATTACAGATAAGATGTCCTGCCAAAAACCTACCACAACATATAACATCGTCAACTGGCCATAATGTAACATAACCAACAACATTAAGTCTACCTGTCAACTAGCTCTCAAGAACATAAGGGGGCCCAAGCGGCCTTTACAGCTTTCTTCTCTTGGATTCTCAGTTGAACATAATGGACCACAGCTGACTCCATGTTAACTACAACCGACACTCTGAAATAACGTTTAGAAACGCTAAAATAAAACTACAAATATTCGGCAAAGTTTTCAATTTAAAATATATATATATACTGAACGTTATCATACATTGAACAGCGCATAGACTTATTATGCGACGTTAACCGCACATCAATAATAATGCACTAAGTAAACTATGCGGTAAATCACAGCACCGCGGGGAATCACTGTTACCTGCTCTTTGTGATGAATTCGCAACTTTATTGAAGAAGGCTATCTTTGTCCTGATGAATAACTTTTCATATATTAGCCATCTTGAGAATCAATGTCAACGCAGAAACTCGGCGGGTTCTGCCAACCTTGGGACAGGTAAATCAGGAAGTTGATGACAACACCCCTAAAAAAGTCAGACGACACGTTTTCAGGTTCCGCCTAACGACGTCTGTAACTACATGTGATAATTAGTATTCAAATATTGTAAAAGTTAATAAACAACCCTATTCAAACCGATTTCGGTTTTCTCATAAGTAAAATGATCGCTAAAGTTTGCTACTTCCTTTTCTGTCCACGATAAATTACATTCAAACAGGACTACCCAACGAGAATTACAACTTGCCTTGGACATTAATATATTTTAGCCTACCTGGTATTGTTGAGATAGATATCTGCCGGTGTGTGTTGGTGAGAGCAAAGCTACAGGAGAGAGGTTGGGTTGCAGGTTATGGGTTGACAATAGTTGAGGCATTATTCAGTCAGGTTTATCCTGTTGTTTCTCCCCCCTCTGTGTGTGTGTGTGTTGGAAGGGACAGAAGGGTTAGGTATCAGTTATCAGAATTGGGAAGGAGGTGCACAACTAAACAAAAAGACTTCTGTTCCACAGCTGCACTCACCTGTAAGCCTTAGCCAGTCTTGACAACAACAAAAAGGTACCAGCAACTAAAATACTATCATTACACTTTTGTAGAGAAAAAAAGCTGAAGACAGCAAAGGCTGAGTTTAAACACATTTCTTTAATGTTTGATTTACACATCATTCAGACTCAATCCACCACGGGGATGCAGCTCAGAAGGAGAGAGGTACGAAGAGTGGGAAGGTGAGAGAGCTGTAAAAACAGGTATTGGTGGTCCTGCCCAACAACATTGCAGACACATGCCAGACCTCACAACAGCTGGATAGGTGTTTAACATACCAGTTAACCACAACATGTGATTTTTGACTGAGCAGTCGATGACGTGGCATGCGACCATTGGTTGACGCAATGCAGTGTCTGTGAATCTAGTCGGGCAGGAACCCCACCCTGGTCTGACATTTAATACACCCGAGCGTCTACTACAAAGACACACCCCATGGTGTGGCCTATAGATGAGCCCGCCCCAGTCTCAAAGGTAAACAAAACACATACCCTCTGGGGACAGAGTATAGGCATATGATATCAGGGCCAACAACACACCTGCTCTGACACTCTGGAGACACACACAGAGAATCACAGATCTAGAAAACACAGAACTATGAAACGCAGATCTAGAAAACACAGATCTATGAAACATTCATGAGACGCCCGCAGCTACTCAAAGTCCACAGCTTGAAGTGACAAGAGAATCCTATCTTTTTAGATAGGAATATCAATCAACATCAGTGTGTGTCTGTGCTCCCCATGTCGGTATGGGCTGTGTGAGAGATGCTGTTAGACTGAGGAGACATCAACACACTCCAACCCCCTGTACAGAGGGAGAGAGGGGTCTGTTATTGTAAGTTACTTAGTAGCACCAGGTGAATCGGTTTGTCGTCCGCGCACACACATCTGTGACTCTACTCTCCGTATAATCCCACAGCCTTATTGACATGTACTAGGTCCAATCAGGAAGGTTATAAGTCCCAGCAGATGAAGAGTTCTGAATCAGGATTGGTCCACAGGGAAGATGATGTGTTAGCCTTCCAACAGAAGGACTGTCCATATAATTTAGCAATCACAGATAAAATAGTTTGACATATTTTACGCTTATATTCATTTTCTTTTATATACTATATTTATTGTTATCAATTTTCATTTAGGTTCAAAAATATTATTAGAAAAAGCAAAACAAGAGAATAACACCAACATACTGTATATTTTCTACTGCTTGATTATTATGATGTGTTATGTGCTTGGATGGATCATGTTCGGATGGCACTTCTCACTCTTTACTTGTGTTACAACTCTTCAGTTGAACTTTTGTTTATTTGTTTTCTTCTTATTTTAGCAGCATGCCTGAGAGAAGACAACAATTAACTGTCACATCACTAATAGCTAGCTAGCCGAAGCCTCAAACGTAGTCAACATGCTGTAGATAGCTAGAGCACAGAGCTGTATGGGCAAACCTTCTCTCCCCTGCACAAACCCACACATTACTGACCATTGAACAAACCCAACAAGACCACAGAGAAAACAGCCTGAAGCAGAGATGGAAGCCAGCCATGCAGCCATACCACCAGCAGATGGAGACAAAGAGCACTTCATAACCACCACCAAACCCACCAACTACTACAGTATAGTATATGTCGATTTGTCCTAAATAGCATTGTTTCCTAGATCCACCTCCTTCGAGAGGTTCACCTTTACATCCAGTTGGATAAGAGCTGACCAAGGAAAGGAGATGAAGAAAGGAAGCCATTTGGGGGAAATTAGACATAGTGTTTTTCACTCGCTATAAACCACCCCATCAAAATCCCCAAATTCAAAATCACCTTTGCAACACGTTTGTCGATGTTCATACCATTGTATACAATCATTCCTATTCCAATCACAAGAGAAACACTATCACAATTTGACAGAGTCAATCATCACCCCAGAAATGCCTTTGTTCTGCCGCAGAAGGTCACATTGGTGGTGGATGCGATGGGGCTAACCTATGTCAAGTCTTTTGACACCTACTGAAAAGAGCTATATATATATATATATGGATTTGCAGATATAATGTGTGTGTGTGTATGTATATATATATACACACACACACACATTATATCTGCAAATCCATGTTTTTTCCATTTTTGTGCCGTCAACACACGAACACACGGGCAGGGAGCGACTATGCTACGCGACGTCTCCACTGCGATAAACAACGGTATGATCAGCTCCACGGCAACAGTGAGCGCCAACACAGGGAGAATACAGCCATAGAACATCCAAACAGTATTGGTCTTTTTTCATCTTCTTTTGAACAAAATAAAGGATTTAAATAAAGTATACTTTCAGAGCAATAAAAAAGAAATACAATTTCAATACTCCATTGGTCACCCTTATTAATTCATATTGTGCTCATTTGGGATTTTTATATCTACTTATATTTTCATTTTTATATACTTTTTTCATCTGTATATTCAAGTCCCCCGTGCCCAAAGTATACTATACTCCAAAACTCTCTACAGTGCAAGACCTCACCAATATGGCTGATGAATGGAGAAGACCTCACCAATATGGCTGATGAATGGAGAAGACCTCACCAATATGGCTGATGAATGGAGAAGACCTCACCAATATGGCTGATGAATGGAGAAGACCTCACCAATATGGCTGATGAATCACCAATATGGCTGATGAATGGAGAAGACCACACCAATATGACCACACCAATATGGCTGATGAATGGAGAAGACCTCACCAATATGGCTGATGAATGGAGAAGACCACACCAATATGGCTGATGAATGGAGAAGACCACACCAATATGGCTGATGAATGGAGAAGACCTCACCAATATGGCTGATGATGAATGTGTGTTGAAGGCAATGTGTGGTTAACTTAATGACAGGAGACATGAGGCTGAGGTTTAGCACCACATACACGAGGTCAGGAAGGGTAGAGACGGCCCCTCTCAAGGAAGCATTTCTATGGAACTGAAGAAAACAAACTCGATCCTCTTGTCCAGTGGAAACACTGTGCTGTTGAACGGGGAACCTTTACAGAGAGAAGAACCCTGTAAAGAACCGTGATGTTATTGTTGTAAGGAAATCGTATCTGTTGCAGACTGGTTCAGTCTTGTTCAGACCAGCTTATGAATAGTTGTATGAGCCTCTTTACACCAGTTTAGGGAAAGTGGTTCTGACTGTTTCAAACTAGTTTGGGGTAGTGGATCCGGTCAATCCATACTTGCTTGAGGATGAGTAGTTCAAACTGGTTCGGACCAGTTTAGAGTCAGTAGTTTTGACCAGTTAGGGGGTAGGGGCTCACACTGGTCTAGGAATAACTGCTGGCCACAGCAACCTGTTTCTGGGCGAGCCGTCGTAGCTCCTCCCTGATGGCCTTGATGAGGGAGGCGGAGCTTTGGGCTGAGGGGGAGGACTCGTCTAGGGGGAACTCTGGAGTGGGAGGGGCCAGGAGCATTGGGGGGACAGAATGGTCTCCCAGAGAGGAGCTGGGCATCTGAAACACACCGGAGGAGGAGAACTCAGGGAACGACAGCACCTAAAGAGAGGGAGATAGATCCGAGACAGGGGTAAGAGCGAGAGAGATCAAATTACTTCTCTGTAAACTAGATGACTCCTCTGGAAAACAAAATGTTTCTCTTCATCTCTGACATATGGTCCACCCAGTACAGTCTCATGCTGTCCCTGTTGGTCATCATGTAGTCTGGACTCACAGTCTCCCTGCTGGCTCCGGGTCTGGAGAGGTCCTGGTCTAAAGGCTGCTGGTTCCAGCTGGAGCCTGTTGGCCCAGAGACGCTGCGGCCCACCCCAGGGTACGCACTGATCCGGCTCGACAAGCCCACCTGAGTCAGGTGATGCAGCTGAGCACCTGAGAACACAAACACACCATATGTAACTAATCATTAGCTACACACATTAATCCCAATTAACACACACACACATGGTGCCTTTACCTGTGCTTCCCCCAACAGGCCGAGGTCTGGAGGAGGAGGGGGGCTCTTCATACTGCCCCCTGTTGGCGTAAACAGAATCCTGCAACTGCTCCTCTTCGGTAACATAGGCCCCTGAACCCAGGCCCTGCCTGAAACACACACATACACCAGATTTGAGAAATGCTGACATTCACCGAATGTACTTCAGCTTGGGTAGTATAGTAACATCTGTCTCACCTCTGCGACAGGCCTTGTATTGACGAGGGAGACATCCCCAACTCTGCATACCTCTGGACAGGAAGAGGGGAGAGAACATATATATATATATATATATATAGAGAGAGAGAGGAGAAACATGTAGATGCAAAGTAGTAAAGAGGGAGAGAGAGAAGCTGAGAGGTTGATAGAGACAGCACCATTCATACTTCACAGAAGAGACCCTGGGAGTACACACAAACACACACTCTTACCGCAGAGAAGGGGCTGTGTGTGGGGGCTGCGGGGTAGGAGCCCCACTGGCGTGATGGGTGTGTCTGTGGGGAGGGAGAGGGGCTTGGCAGGGCGGGGCTGACCTGCGTGACCCCGACACTGACGCTGCCCTGGGAGGAGGGCGACACCAGGGCGAAGGCATCGTCCAATAGGGAGTGCATCTGTTGCCGCGCCTCCTCGATGGACGGCTGGGGGGGCACATAGGGGGGCGGGGGAGGGGCGTGGTCAAACACCTCGTCGTTAGGGGAGGGGCTGCCGTGGTCTGGAGGTAGGTCTGGGTCAGACTGGAGGAGAGAGAAGAGGAGGAAGTGTGAGTGAGCATGTATATGGTGTGTGTGTGGCCTACATGGTGAGACACACATACTATGCGCACCTACACACACACAGTATGCGCATAGTATGTGTGTCTCACCATGTAGGCCACATTGTTGAGTCCAGGGTATTTCCTGTAGGTGGCGCTGTTGTCTGTGAGCAGGCGGTCTCTGTCCGTCAGTCTGTCTGTGTCTGGCAGACTGCCGTTCCCCTGCTGCCTCCGCCGGCTTCGAGGAGAGCGCCTCCCCCTGGCAGGACAGGGAAAGACATCGGCACAGATTAGTCACAGACACATTCATACAACGGAGTCACACAGAACCATCTAATTCAGTCACAGACACTAATACAGATCGGTCACACATATTCAGCGTGACTATTCATTGGCATCTACAGGGAAACCGTGTTCAAGGGATGCAAATATCTTCTATCGAGAGGTCGATGCAGAAGAACGAAAAGGAGAATCTTGATACAAAAAATGCCCGTTCAACCACCTGATGCTAGTGGGAGGTATTTATGAAACAAGTTGACCATGGAGGAAAGACGAAGAGTTTTGAGTATATACGACCATCTCACCTCTTCCTGGATTCCCCTGGGGTGGGGGGCGAGGGGTGGTCGGGGTGCAAGATGCTGTCCATGTGGTCATGGGCTGAGCTGTAGAGGCGCTGGGGACACCCTCCCTGCCCCGCCTCCTCTTGAGCCTGCCCGAAGGCATCCAGGATGTCATCCATAGAGGGGAACTCACACTGGCCCCGCCTCTTAGCCCGCTGACGCAGCTTGTTCCTGTGGTGCTCGATCTCAGACTTATGTCTCAGAGCCACCTAGATAAACGCACACACCAAGGTGTTAAGGAGTTTTAAGGTGTGTGTGTGTATAATAGTGTGTATTCTCACCTCTGCGCTGACCCTCTCTGTGATGGTAGGGCTGTGTGAGCGTTGTGGTGGGCTGGGCCGGGGCTGCATGGCAATCAGCTGGACCTTGTTGGCCTGGCGACCCCTGCCGTCAGACGAGCCTCGGGACAGACGGTCCACATGGTCAAAGATGGAGGAAGAGGAGAGCAGCTCATCTGGACCACTGCCTGCGGGAGGGACTGGGGGGCGGGAAAGAGGGAGAGGAGGAGAGAGGGGAGGGGGGGGAGAGGGAGAGGAGGGGAGAGGGAGAGGAGAGAGGGAGAGGGGGAGGGGGAGAGGGAGGGAGAGGGAGAAGAGAGGGGAGGGGGAGGAGGGGGAGAAAGAGAGGGGAGGGGGAGAAAGAGAGGGGGAGAGAGGGAGAGGAGAGAGGGAGAGGGAGAGAGGGAGAAAGAGAGGGGAGGGGAGGGGGAGAGAGGGAGAGGGGGAGAGAGAGGGAGAAAGAGAGGGGAGGGGGAGAGAGGGAGAGGAGAGAGGGGAGAGGAGAGAGGGGAGAGGAGAGAGGAGAGAGGAGAGAGGGGAGAGGGGAGGGGAAGAGAGGGAGAGAGGGAGAGAGGGAGAGGAGAGAGGGGAGAGGGGAGGGGGAGAGGGGAGAGGGGAGGGGAGAGGGGAGGGGAGGGAGAGAGGGAGAGGGAGGAGAGGAGAGAGGGGAGGGGGAGAGAGGGAGAAAGAGAGGGAGAGGGGGAGAGGAGTGAGGGGAGGGGGAGAGAGGGAGAGGGGAGAGAGGGAGAGGAGAGAGGGGAGAGGGGAGAGGAGAGAGGGGAGAGGAGAGAGGGAGAAAGAGAGTAAGGTAAACTGTAGTAATATTGTAGCACTAAACTGGGTTCTTCCTGGCAGCTGCAGCTTTACTGAACCACTCAACATGAAGCGAGGACGTTCCCATCTTATTCCTCCCTATGATCCAGGCCAGAACAAAAAGAAAGGAGGCCAGAGAGAGAGAGACACAGAGAGAGAGAGAGAGAGAGAGAGACAGAGAGACACACAGAGAGAGAGAGAGAGAGACACAGAGAGAGAGACAGAGAGAGAGGGAGGGGGCAAGAAGCATTATCACTTGGTGATCAGGGAGAGTGATTCAGGACATGTTCACATTGCAAGCTTTTTCCTCCCCTCCGTTTCTGCTCCCTCCCCCTCCTCCACTCGCTCTCTATCCTGTGTGCTTTCCTGCACTCCTCTTTCCCCTCTCTCTCCCTCTCCCTCTCTTTTTCCCTCTGATGCATCTCCTTTAATCAGTTGTTCTCCTGCTGATTCAGCGCATAGCTCTATCTAGGACACACACACGTACGTACACGCACATTCACACACACAAATATATACACACTCGCACTCTCTCATTCACACAATCTCTCCCTCTACCACTTATTCTCCTCTGTGTTTCAGCATGGGCATTGTAGATAGAATAGTATACATGTAGAGATGACCTGATTCCTCATTGTAATCTACCTGACAAAGAATCCAGTTTGTTCTATTATGGTACATTTCTATCAGAATGTTCTGAATAAGGCCTCAGGGTAAAGAGAAAGGGGCGTGTCTCTTGCCATTCTTGGGCGTTTTGTTTCGATGCGGTTTCCCCTCGTGGGGCGTGCCCACATGTCTGGTGGTCTCCTCTGCAGACTCCCTGCCACTCGATTGGTCGCTACCTAACGAGTCACCATCTGACGGGGACAGTCTGGCCAATCAGAGAAAAACAGCGGTTAGTGTGGGGTTGTGGATTAGTGTGGATGTATCCCTGCGTGTGGATGTGTTTACCAACCTCCCCCTACGGCGGTTAGCGCGGGCCGCCTTGGTGGAGGAGCCCTTGGATTTGGGAGTGTTGAGATCCCCTCCCTCAGAGGGGGTGGACTCTTTGATGGGCACAGGGAGGGCACCAGGCTCCTGGATCACCATGATGTCATCCTTACTGTGCTGCCCCAGGTGGAGCTTGGCGAAGTCAAACCCTTTCACACTGGAAGCCTGCAGCTGGAGAGAGAGAGGGGGGGGGTATAGAAAGGGAGACAGAAAGAGGGGAGAAAGAGAGATGGGGAGAGAGAAAAGGGTGGAACAAGTAGAGATCCAAGCACATCAAGACCTGTATGTATGACTACAGCCTTATGCCCTTCTTATTTTGATGCAATTCCGGTCAGATAACAAATCCAGTCCCTCATCTAGGTCGACCCTCGACCCCTAACCCTTCACCCCTGCCCCTGACCTTCTGTCTCTGCTGGATGGTGTTGATGGCGTCAGGCTGGAACTCCAGCTTCTCCGAGCCGCACAGTTTCCAGTAGAGGATGATGATGATGAAGATAGCCAGCAGGACAGGCACCACCACCCCCACAATCAGCCAGATACTGCTGCTCTGAGTCTCAGACGGGGGCACCGTCAGGGTCTCCACAGCTACAGAAGACAAGTACATTATGTACATATACAATCAGCTTACACTTTTATCTAAGCAATATATGCTACTGTACATTAGGAAATGAGCGCAGCCAACCTGCATGGGCATACAATTGCGAATCACTGGATACTACTTATCGAAATCCCACATACACAAGTGCACATGCGGCCACCCGCTGGTGCACGGACACACACTCGCACACGCACGCTCGCATGCATAGACTCACGCTGGGCAAGGGGTCTCTGGACGCGGTGCCCCAGTACGATGGCAGCCCGTTGCAGCTCCAGGCGGTTGAGGGTGGCAGCGGTGGCATCAGCAGGGACTCTCTCCCCCTCTGGTCCCTCCACGAAATACACCACTTCCAGAGAACGCCCTGAACCTGCCAGCCTCGACACACGCACCACCTGGAGATAACGCCGTGGAGTCAGAGTGTGTGTGTGTGTGTAGTGTGTGGGGGGAGTACAGCATGTGCATGTGGTAAGGATGCTACAAACAGCACCCGTAGTGGGTGCGAGAGTGGATAAGTGTGTTGAGTACCTGTAAGCTGTTGTTGCCCACGGCCGTGGATCTTTTCCAGCGGGGTCGTTGACTCCCGTCCCCCAGCCCCTCCTCCAGCAGCAGGGCCAGACGGCGCTCCAGACGAGCCTTGAAGCTCCGCTCAGTCACCGTCTGCTCCTGGACACCCAGTAACACTGCAATACACACACTCAACACTAATGCACTTCTCAAAAACGGCCGTCGTGACTGCAACACATGCATGCAGCTCTAGCGCGGTAATTCTCTCCACATTCGTACCGGTGCGGACCCAGGAGGAGCGTAGATGGTGAGAAACGTTCAGCTCGGGGTAGTGGAAGGCTGGAGAGACAAACACAGGACAGCAGGTTACTTCACTGATGTCCGTGGGGCACGCAGCTCATTTAGAGTGGGTATGTGTGGGAGTACAGTACATGCATATGGTCAGGATGCTATAAACGGCACCCAGGTGTGAGAGTGTATAAGTGTGTGCACATGCATGTGTGGGATAGTAACTGGTGTATAGATGGGGTGTGCGTGGAGTGTCAGTGAGGGGTAGATGAGATGTGTGTGTGTGTGGTGTGGTGTGAGACTTACGTTCAGCGATCTGCAGCGCGGGGAAGCCCAGGTAGAAGCTGAACTCCACCGTGCTTAGGTGTCTCAGGTGACCGCTAACCTCTGACCCCAACAGGTAGCCCCGCCCATCCAGCAACGCAAACGTGATGTCCACCGGAACCTTCTGGTCACCCTGCGGCTTGGCCTGACCCATGGTGATGTTCAGAAGCTGGAGGTAAACACACACACACACACACACGTTACAGATTGACAAACTTCTTGATTGATCTGAATCGTTTTCCTCAGCTCCGCTGAACCTACCCAAGTAAATGGCTAGTACACACACCTTCACGGCTACGACTCTTACCTGTACAGTAACGTTGCCAAATTCATGTGCACGTCTGCGTGTCTCTGTGTAGGCCATCAGCAGTCCTCTCTCCACTCGCTCACTGAAGTTACACACACGCACATCCACGTGACCGGGCACAAACTGCAGCACTAGAAAACACACACATTATAGATTATCACACTTACAGTACACACACATTGTACAATGCAGCACTAAAACACACACACACACACACACACACACACACACACACACACACTAGTGATGGGAAGTTCAGCTCAGAACTTTGACTCGTTCAGTCAAAAGAACAAATCTTTCGACTAATTCAGTTCATTTGAGGTAGTAATGCCCAGAGCATGCAGGACCGCCTACCAGCCAACGATGAACTGAAAACTCAAGTCATGATTCTACAAGCCTCTAGTTCACCATAGCTTATTGGAGCTGCATTTTGTGACAGACTTGTAAAAGTTTGATTTAAACTATGTCTATTTTGTAGATTGCTAGGCATACGACTCCTGGGGGAATGCATTGCTTGACTGCCATGAGCACAATATCGTTATAGGGAATGATGTAAATGAACGACTCACTCAATCTCTTTCACTTCTGAGTGACTCGTTCATTTTAGTCGTTCGTTTGATCTGCTGGTCTCAATGAGTCCTATAGCAGGATTGATTCGTATATATATATATATATATATGTGTGTGTGTGTGTGTGTGAGATATATATATGTGTGTGTGTGTGAGAGAGAGAGAGAGAGAGAGAGAGAGAGAAGGTTCCTACCAGAGTGTATCTGGTACTTGTGATCAGGTATGCCATAGAGAGGTGAGACAGTGGGGAACAAGGAGGAGCTTCGTGTTGATTGGCGCAGAGCGTTGACGACAGACATGGCGGTGAAGATCAGAGGTCCCGCCACAACACGGAACGCAAGGCTAGACGGAGTTCTCAGGAACTGGCAGAAGGAGAGAGGGGGGGGGGGGGAGAGCGGAGGAGAGGAGGTTGGGAGGGAGAAGAGAGCAGAGGGAGGAGTGGAGGAGAGGAGGTTGGGAGGGAGAAGAGAGCAGAGGGAGAGAGTGGAGGAGAGGAGGTTGGGAGGGAGAAGAGAGCAGAGGGAGAGAGTGGAGAAGGAAGCCAGGCATGATTGGCTTTCAAGACATTTGTAAAGGGCAAATTTGCACATTCCTGCAATGCATCTCATGATTACAATCATGCTCTTTCCCCAAAGCTTCCCCAGTGAGTACTGATAGTAGGCCTACCTGCAACTCCACTGAGCGGTTGAATTCCCTCTTCAAGATGTCCCTGACCTGGCCAAAGCCCACAGTGGAGCCAGACTTTGGCAGGACTAGGAAGAGACAGGTTTAACCTCAAACAACCTGCATTCAACTATTGCCAACGCATTCCCTGAAAACACACTCCTAAGCTATATGTTAACCAAGGGATGTGCTCCCTTTAAAACAGGTGACCATGAGATCCCAGCACAACACAATTGACAGGCCAGAACAGTGCAATGCATCCCCATCTGCAATATTGGCATACAATTGCCTCTCATATGTACCTCCATCTCTAGTCTACTACGAGTTCTACTGGTGTTGTCTTACCCACTCTGACCAGGTACATGTCAGGCTTGGTGACGTTACACAGATACTGGCGTCCTGGAGGGGCTGGGGGAGTCCGGGTGATGCCCGCCAGGGTACCAGGGGTTGTCGTGGTAACAGTGGTTGCCTTGGTAGTGGTCGTCGGTCGGTTGCTGGGGACCTCGGTCACAGGTGGTGGTGGTTTTATGGGTTCCCTCCCTGGAGGTCGCAGCATGGGGGGGCGAGCCAGGCTGGTGGTGTTAGATGGGGGCAGTGGAGGGTGTCTGCCAGGGGTAGCTGGGGGGACTCTGGGCCGCGGAACAGGAGGATGAGGGGGTACTCTGGAGGTGGGTCTAACTCCAGGGGTGGAGGTACCCTGACCCTCCCAGAGAATGGGTGAGAGGGTCAGGGGAGGGGTTGGACCTGCTGAGGGGACAAGAGGGTGCTTGTGGTCCCGGGCAGGAGGGGGCCCTGTGCTAGGGGAGGGGGATGGGGGCTGAGTGTGTATGTGTGTTTTTGTGGT
Source organism: Oncorhynchus tshawytscha (assembly GCF_018296145.1). Lineage (NCBI taxonomy): Eukaryota > Metazoa > Chordata > Actinopteri > Salmoniformes > Salmonidae > Oncorhynchus > Oncorhynchus tshawytscha. The sequence continues at coordinate 9,122,165 of NC_056445.1, forward strand.
AGTGGTAGGTGTGATGCCAAGTTTGGGGGTGGTCTTTGGGGGTGGGATAACAATTTCTCTATCTCTGTCTCCTTCTCCATTTCGATCCCTCTCCCTTTCCCTGTCTCTCTCCTGTTCTCGCTCCCTTTCCCTGTCTATCTCCCATTCTCGCTCCCTTTCCCTCTCCTCGTCTCTCTCTCTGGCCAGCAGATTGGTGTAGTACTCCAGACTGTTCATATCTGGCAGCAGCAGCTCCGTGGGCTCCAGAGGAAAAATGTCCCCCAGGTCATAGTCTTCTTCATCCCAGTGAGGGTATCCCTCAGGCTGGGCAGGGTGAGTGAAGGGGAGACCCTCCCGGAGGGGGGAGGTGGGGGACGTATAGGGTCGGAGGAGGCTGGAGGACAGGGGGAGGGTTGGGCGGGAGGGGAAGGAGGTGTCATAGGAGGCCCCGTCGTCAGGGTCGTAGGTGTGACTGGGTAAGGGTGTGGCCAGGGCCAGTTCCTCCCCCTCTGGGCCCATGAAGGAGAGCGTTTCCAGGTAGTCACCGGACCCCCAGGCCTCCTCTAGGGAGGGGGCGTGTTCCCAGGGCGGTGGAGGGGTGAGGGTGGGCTGGCTGTGGGGGGGCAGAGGAAGGGGGTGGCTGGGGGACAGCAGGTCCGGGGGTCTCAGGAGGAGATGTATGCCCTGAGCTTCATCGTCCACTGAGGCAGCATCAGTGTTACCATGGGGACTAGTGTCTTTGGGTGGGGTGGCGCCTGGCCATCTGGAAGAGGGTGACGATGACGACCGCGATGACGACCGTTTTGCTGTCGTTCCGTTGGAGTCCACACCGCCTGTGGAGAGATAAACTACCGTCACAACACGTGTGACTGTCCAGGCCAGAATGGCCCATAGTGCAGGAGCCTCTCCTGTTTCTGTAGCGCGAGGCAGCTTGATGTACAAGTACACACCCTGGACAGGACGCTCGTTTTTCGCAGGGCCGTGTACATGTGTGCGTGGTTAAAATTCATGTATGAACACAGCAGACTGAGCAGAATCCCTGCTGGTGGCTGAGAGACCTAGTTAAAGCTGAGCTCCATCTAGAGAATACAATGAGCAGAGGATAGAGGCCAGCACTGAGCTCTCTCTCTCACACACACACACACACACAAAGAGAGAGTCGACCCTAGCCTTTTAGGGGCCCTAAGCGAGATTTGCTTGTGTGACTTCTATCTCATGGGCAAAACATCTGTGTCTCCCCCTCTTGGCTCATAACAAATTTTAAAAAGTACTGCAATTTTCCACATTTTGTCATGGGGCAGAGAGAAATTTTGCAGTTTTAAAATCCAATTTATACACATTTAGCTAAAAGGTGAATATTTTCTGTTTTAATGCCAATTTCCAGCAATTCCACATATTTTGCCATATGACTTAAGCCATGTTAATACAATATCTGGGTGAGTGACTAACAAATCAATGGGGGCCCCCTGGAGATCAGGGCCCCTGGGCACGTGCCCTGCATGATTACTACATACAATTTTTAGATAGCTGGCTAAAATGTTAGCCGACATGTGATAATTGAGTGACTGACATAAGAGGAAAACTGCTGATGCAGTACCACATTTCAAAATGCCACCTTGTGTATTCTATCATTCTAACTCTCAGCACTAAGTTGAGACCCCGACTGTCGCTTATTTGGAGGGTCGGCCCTGCGCACACAATCGTCACTCAACAGGACATAGGCATTGAAAAACACCCAGTGCCACAGTGCATTTATCATGATTTTATGCACAATATACTGTATCACAATACAGATGTATCACAGTACAGACGTATGATAATCATTCTGGGATGGTTACCTTGACTCAAACAGAATAAATGAACAATCGCCTTGCTCTCCCTGCTCCTCCATCCCCTCCCTCTCCCACACACACACACACACACACACACACACAGCAGTATAGTAAGTTACATTATGGCGAGGACCCTGCCTCCTCCTCCTAGCCTTGACTAGGCTCTGCCGTGCATTGCGGCAGCATCACGTGCTGTGTGGCGGCAAGCTCATTGGTATGCTGCAGACACGGCACACAGCTCAAGAGGCGTCCCAGCCAACAGCAGGATCAAATCGCACGCACGCATTACATTGATACAGAGAGGGAGTTAGTGATGGAGAGAGCAGAAAAAAATACAGAGAAACAGAATTAGAGAGGGGAAGAGTAATCGAGAGAGAGAGGAGAAAGAAAGAGAGCGAGACCGCAGGAATGAAGATGGGTGAGAGAAAAGACTTCTAAGAATAGCATGCAGCACCCTACGGTCGATCCACATGGCTGTGATGACAATGATCCAATCAGCAGTGCTAAACATCCTTCATCACCGGGCAGCAGTCCGTCTGCCCCTGTCGCACAGCCGCCCACAGATTTTTAAGTCAGGATATATTTTGACTTTGAGGGGGTGCTTGTATGCACCGTGTGTGTGTGTGATGCCTCAAGGCCGGTGAGTGGGACAGACTGAGGGATGACTGTGTGTGTGTAGGCATCCACTGTCCATCTGTCCCCGACGACATAATCGAGTCACAGAGATGGAGGAGGATGAATGGACAGAGTTAAAAGGATGGAAAGACACTAGGTGACGAGATGGGGGTGAATATGGAAGTTGGTGCATTCAGCACCAAGGCCAGCTCCAAAAGTCAATGGCAAGTCAAATACTGGGAAAGTCAAATGAAAGTCAAATACTGGCCCTGTCTCAGTGTACCTTGATGAAACCAGGTGTGAACAGTAGTTCTTATTCTGACTCAAAGCTATCAGCCATCCATGACTATGAGGGGTAAGACAAATGTCACGTACCTGCAACAGGTGAGCTTGACATCGTCATGGACACCAGCAACGATGCTACCAGCAGGTGCGCGCAATTAGTGCGCAGGCCCTGAGAGACTCCGGGGCACATCCTCGAACACGCGCTCATCAGAATCTCCATGGCACGCTAGTTGTCACATCACACACGTGCGATGCCATCTCTCCTCAATAGCATCATCACTGCATGCTTTCAGGCGACCCTATATGCAAATATCTAATAATACAAATCTATTGAGATAAAGACCTAATAATACCAACATCTTCATTGTATAGGTACATTGAATGGGTTAATGCCTCTTTTTAACTAGGCTACTAAAGCAACAGACGCCTTACCAGTGTCCTGACACATTTGATAGCTGGCTGACCCCATTATTGGGAGGCTTATACTAGGCCACGGCTGCCAACAAACATCATGCATCTCACACATCCGACGGCCACCGTGCAGTTCCTTTATTTATTAGGTCTATTTGAGATAGCCAACGGATTTAGTTGTATCATAATTAACCTATAATACTGTCGGACATGACAATTCCAAACGTATTATCCTATCTTTATCATTATGCTACCTCGTCTAGCGGACATTCTTACAGTTTCCCACAGTATGCCTACACTTTCGCAGCGATAGACAAATTGATACATTTCAGTGATAAAAAGGGCGAGCTGTTAATAGCTCAAATTTGGAAGCCTTTTTTAGACTGAATGCTGACAATCGGCTGATAATGTTAAACCAACCTAATTGTAACTGAAAGAAAAGAAAAAAGCCTAATCAAAATATCTCAAACACACAGTTAGCCTATAGCATTCGGCGCATTTCTTTCTTTCCATAGCCTTATTTTTTCACAGCGATGTGATGGAGCCTACCTGCCATCCAGGAGATGCGGTACAGGCGCGTCACGCCTCTCCCAGGCCCATGCAGCCACGCGCTCCCCGGCAAGGAGAACGAACACAATTACTATATTACAAAATGCAGAAACTGAAAACCCGTTTTTTCCGTTAGATAAATAACTCCCAATGTCGCCAGTAATGACTGAATCTGTTCGCGGCCGAGCACTTGAACGTAAGCCGCGCCGTGTTCATCTCGCGGTGAAACGTCACACGCTCATTATTGGAAAACCTGAGATTCTGGACACGTCTCAGTATCATACTGTCCGCCTCAAATAGGAATATATCATAATGTCTCTAATTTTGTCCACAATACCCGAAAATGACATTCGATTCCACACACAAATCATGAGCACGCTATAATTCGGTTTATTATTGGGAGGCGTGCATCGCTTAGATGGTTTTGCAGCAGAGCGTTCTCTGCAACACCCCAGCATTCCTCAAATTCGTGAGCCAACATACCTGGTCATTGGCTTGGAGAATAGCACTCAAAATACCGGTTAACTTGTCCTGCTTGGTGCAAGGCATAGGCCCTTGTGAATCATGGATCTATATGGATTTCATGTAGAATATTTGGGCCAAATGATCTTCAAAATAAGGTTTCTGTGTAATTAATTATGATAAACATGGGGATACATGCAAATGATAGTTTGAGTATGGTCTTGAATAACATAAAATAGACAAAACTATTCCACAAATAAACATGGCAGACCAGTCTATAGTTTATTATCACATCTTCACACAAATATAGAGATGCATGCTAGGAAATAGAGTTATATACTACAGACCGCGATTAACTCATAACTTGATAGATATTCTAAATGTTAAAATATACACACAAAAAAAAACTTACTCATTTGTCTACAGTCAGACAGTTTGTACATAAAAGATGAGTTGTACCTAGATATTGATTACTTGCTTACAGGAAACGTAAAAACAGACTTCAGTTGAGGGCACCAGGTTTCCCAATGAACCCCCCAAAAAATGATTGCAAACAAAATGCATATTATATCACTAACATTATTTGAACACACGGACTTCCCATCGCTGGCTCTTCCTGGCTGTACCTGGTAGTCGTCCCTGTGGTATTGAGTGATTTACATACTGTGTTGTATTGGGGTGACTGTCAGCCAGTCCAATTTATCCCCACTCACCAGATCCAGAGTAAAATGTACTCCATTCATTCAGAGAGGAACAGATCTGCCCATTTATTCCTCCTCTTTATCTTCTCTCTCTCTACGGTGCAGTCTTGTTCTCCACTTCCATGATGGAGATGAAGCGTGGTCGGCGACGCACCCTCCTCTTGGTGTTGTGTTTGGGGTTCCGCTGGTACATGTCTACAGGAAGGTTTGAAAGTGGAGGACAAGTTGATGAGGAGAGGGGCAGAGGAAATGAGGGTAGAGAAAGGAAGGGTACAATAAAAAAAGAAGGAAGGGAGAGGTCAAAGATGAATGACTCCTCGTCCTGGTCCCTGTACGTTTTTGATATAAACATATTGATCAGGTTCATTTCTTACACAGCTATTTCAGTGCAGGCACATGTTGGGGGTGTAACAAGGGCTTTACCTTGAAAACTGAGGTAGTAGTTGCGGTGACCTTTCATAATGGTGACCTCAGCAGATCTGTCTGCCAGGTACGCTTCTTCCAGCTCCCGGGACGAGAGGGATGTCGTACGCTGTTTATCGTCCTGACCACAACACCAGCACATATTTTAGGATTCAATCCAAGGCGTTTTATAGAGCAGCACACTGGACTGCCGACAATGCGCCCTTTAATGGTAATTTCCCCGACATTCGTGGAGATAGCATTCACAGTAAACGCTGTGCATGTCGGCTCATGCTAAATTAAAACTTGAGAGTAATGTGCTGCTCTATAGAGCGCCTTGCATTGAATCTTGGCCCTGATCAATAATGAATGCTCTTAAACCATAACAGCACCAATACAACTTAACATCACTGAATCCTCACAACCATATCTCAACCACAAAACAACCACCACAGAACTCAATGCCTCCCCTTCTCCCTCCAGACTCACGGGTCTTCCAAACTCAATCCAGTTCTCGTGGTCGCCCTTGTAGTACCACAGCCACTCAGTGGTCAGGATGTAGTGAGCCGGCTTTGTTACCGAGGAAACCGTGGACAGGCGCCGCACGGGGTCTGACTCCTGTGTCATCGTTAGGAAGTCTACTGGCCGAGAGCCCGGACTGAGAGAGAGAGAGAGAGAGACATTCATGGATTGTTTTAATTTTACAGTCAGACTTACGGTATGTTGCCTGTAAAAACAAATCTGCTCATGTTTATTAGAACCCAGTTCATACCGTTCTATTTTTACCACATTCTTGCTTGGATAAGCCTTTTATATCTCGCGTGCACATGCCGGCAAGTTAAGGAGAGAGAGTGCATGTTGGCCGATATGGGGGGACGTCAGTGGTGGTCGATGCCGTTTAAGATGAGGGAGGACGTTTTTTACTTCATGAGCAGGGCTTTATTTCTATTACACCATATTGGATGACTGTCATTCATATTCCATTCACCCAGCTAAATGGAACATCGATAGGTTTAGGATACTACTAGTGCTTAGCGATTAGTGCTTTTTGTGGTAAGTTCGGTTTCGTTTCAATAATTTAAAAAATAATCACAGTTTTCGATTTCGCATGCTTATGTCTATAACGTGAGCTGCTCAGTATGTGTAAATGATCCTTGTTCCTGCAGCTTTTTTGAAAGACATAACGTTGTCAATGGAGAACTGCAAAAGTGTTGCTACTGCTCTCGAAAACAGTGCCCTGAATGTATTTTATTTTTATTTCACCTTTATTTAACCAGGTAGGCTAGTTGAGAACAAGTTCTCATTTACAACTGTGTCTGGCCAAGATAAAGCAAAGCAGTGCGACACAAACAATTACCACAGAGTTACAAAAAAAAACATACAATCAATAACACAATAGAGAAAAAGTCTATATACAGTGTGTGCAAATGAGGTAAGATAAGAGAGGTAGGCAATAAATAGGCCATAGTGGCAAATTAATTACAATTGAGCAATTAAACACTGGAGTGATAGATGTGCAAAAGATGAATGTGCAAGTAGAGATACTGGGGTGCAAAGGAGCAAAAAAACCACACAAAAAAACAGGATGAGGTAGTTGGATGGGCTATTTACAGATGGGCTATGTACAGGTGCCGTGATCTGTGAGCTGCTCTGACAGCTGGTACTTAAAGTTAGTGAGGTAGATATGAGTCTCCAGCTTCAGTGTTTTTTGCAATTTGTTCCAGTCATTGGCAGCAGAGAACTGGAAGGAAAGGCGGACAAAGAAGGACTTGGTTTGGGAGTGACCAGTGACCAGTACCCACCCTGGAGCGCGTGCTTCGGGTGGGTACTGCTATGGTGACCAGTGAGCTGAGATAAAGGTGGGGCTTTACCTAGCAAAGACTTATAGATGACCTGGAGCCAGTGGGTTTGGCGACGAATATGAAGCGAGGGCCAGTCAACGAGAGCATACAAGTTAACCAATTTAGCAGGCGCTATGACAAAGATCAGAGGGAAAAGTTGTGACGGACGACTTTCTGCACACGGTCAGTGTGAACTGGAGTGACTTGACACAATGGGGGCCAAACAAGTTGTAATGGAGTAAAAAGGGGTTCCAGTCTGCCGTGGAGCATTCATCCATGTATACGGTAAGAATCTAGCTTCATTTTTAGATATTATACTGTACATTTCAAATTTGGTCAGAAAGTCATTTTCATTGCAAGTTAAAGCGTACTGTTAGCTAGCTAGGGAACAGAACAGTAGCTTGCTGGCTCGCTAGCTAATGTTACAAGTATAATTTGTGTAGTAATATTACTAGTATCTCAGAAAACTATTTGCATTGCTAGTTGTAGCCTAATGTTAGCTAGCTAACATTGAACCTAGCTGGTAAGCTTTAGCTACCTGCAGGTTCATACTACAGCATTTCATGCATGGTGGCTAGCTATGACAATCAGTTTGTAATGCTAACGGTATAGGTTGGGATTATGGTTCATCTGTTGCTACAGGTCTAAACAAAAAGACTCCACTTTGCCAGATTACATGACCCAGCAAGTTAGCCAGGTGTGTCTGGGAGTGATTACGACCATCTATTTATTGTATTTCATGAACATGTCTAGACAATAGTGACCAATCCAATTAGGCAGATGTGGCTGGCAGGTGGTTATAGCATTTGTTTCACATGACCCATCAATTTAGACAAGTGTGTCTGTCTGGGTAAGCATCATCTAATAATTATAAAAAATGTATACATTATTTTTGATAACCATTTCACTGTACCGTTTACACCTTCTATATCCTGTGCCTGTGACAAATATACTTTGCTTTTATTTGATATAGTGTGTGTTTGCCAGAGACTGTAATGTGAATAACAACATGACCTGCACCAAAGTCAGATTAGGATATAGGCCAAGGACTAAATGAAGTGTATTTCACCTGGAGTTTTTCCTTTATTGTAGGCCACTACTTTCACCACTTTTAGTCTACATCTTTGGTTGTTTACTACACTGCTTTACTCACACTGTTCAGCACATGGCCTCACATGTGAATCATTAAAAAGAGATGGGTGGAGCTATGGCTTAAGAGGGTGTGAACAATAGACAAAGAAAAAGGTGTACCAAAACATTCAAGGGACATTTTCTCAAAAGTGAGGTTACAAGTTTATCAACTTTCGAAAAACAGAAGTACTTTCCCATTGTTCGATTTACCATTTTGTGGCTCTGAGTCTCTACTTTTATCCAATGTAAAAAAAAAAAAAACGCTATTTTACATTTTGCTACATAAGGTTGTCGGTCACATTTTTGTTCAGTGTATTTTATAGTACGAACGTATAAAATACAAAGAATATTTTTCCCACACAACTTCCGTCATGGCAAAGTGTGGAACCGCTGTCATATAAAAAGTTTTATTTTGAAACAGAGCCCAAGGTAAACCCACGTTTCATCACTTTCCTACCCTCACTCTGCTTTGTTAGGGAGCAGGCGTAGGGTCTTAGATTGAGAGAATCTTTATCATGAAATCGACTGAAAAAAGTAGCAATCTATATTTTAAAAAGCATGTCTCGTGTTCATATTTCACAACTTCTGCAGGCTTTTGGAGTTAGGCCTATATTTGATTAAGGCTACATTATTGCATGCTAAATGTTTCTATCAGTGATAGATGAGCGAACAAATAGATGAGCTATACCACCTCTACTTATTTTCCCAGACAGAGAATTAACCAAATACATCCTACAGAAAGAAAGATAATCACATTGATTAAGACAAGTCCCAATCTTTTGGTCAGATAGGACTAGGCTACTAAACGACTGTAAGTGAAGAGCAAAATAATCCACATAACATACTGCCAAAATGTTCTGATCAGTGTCAATACATGAGCCAACTAGACGATCATGAGCAGCACTCACCTCAACGTCGCTAACATTTCCACAGCCTAATTGTAGCCTAACAAACATCCAAATGGAGATTCAGTGAAAATAACACTCTGACATTGATTGAATTATTAAGAGGCCCCACGCTTGTCTCAAAGCAGCGCAAAACGGTGCTAAAATAGTTGATCACACACAGGTAAGGCTACGCTTCAAATGTATTATAACAATGATGACTTCCGGAGTTTCAGTAAGCAACAATTTGATGCCTTCAATTGAGTTAGCCTACTTTATTCCAATATGTGCATCATTCAGTGATATTTATTCCCAAAGTAATTATTTATGACTATTTCCAGGTGCGGTTAAGAAAACAGTTCATGTGCTGGGCATGGTGAAGAGATGGGTGAAGTGACATGCCTCGCAAAGTTTGAAACAGCTAGGAGGAGAGTAGTAAGGGCGCTGCCGAGCTACCATCAAGAGCTTAAAGAAAAACTCCCAAAAACTATCTTTTGGTATTTGTTTCATTAGTCAACTGTTGATGTAGTCCCAAATTGTTTTGCATGTCAGCAATCAAGTTAAGATATAGGACTTTCAAAATACAAAAATACAGGTGTTTTGGGTGGAATTTCCCTTTAAGAGCATAGTGCATTACGGCGACATTTCATACTAAGCCGTAGGCAGAATTTTACCGCAATCATGACTAGGTTGGTTCGCGGAAATAAAAGTTAGCAGGATGCTAAAGTTGGAGGGAAAATGTCTTGGTTTGAAAGGTGCGGGAGAGTCCACTTTCAACTTTAGTGGGCAGTGGTGAACCCTGACCTGTGTGTGTTCCGGGGGTCACAGAAGGCTCTCTCGATGTCCTCAGTGTGATGCAGGCGTATCCAGCCGTTCCCATCAAACACCTCCCACTTATAGGGCAAGTTAAAATGCACACGGATACACTGGTCTGGGCACACAAACACATTACACAAACAAGCATGAAAGAACCACAACCAAACATACCAAAAGCATAGAAAATATACCAAAAGGGGAGCGCCAAGTCTAGGTCCAAAAGGCTCCTTAACAGCTTCTACACCGAAGCTATAAGACTGTGAACAATTAATCAAACGGCCACCCAGACTATTTACATTGAACCCCCCCCTCTCCCTTTGTTTTTACACTGCTGCTACTCACTGTTAATTATCTATGCAGTCACTTTATCCCTACCTACAGTACAAGTCAAAAGTTTGGACACACCTACTCATTCAAGGGTTTGTCTTTATTTAAAAAAAACTATTTTCTACATTGTAGAATAATAATGAAGACATCAAAACGAGGAAATAACACATATGGAATCATGTAGTAGCCAAGTGTTAAACAAATCAAAATATATTTTAGATTGTTCAAAGTAGTCACCCTTTGCACACTCTTGGCATTCTCTCAACCTGCTTCATGATGAATGCTTTTCCAACAGTCTTGAAGGAGTTCCCACATATGCTGAGCACTTGTTGGCTGCTTTTCCTTCACTCTACGGCCCAACTCATCCCAAACCATCTCAATTGGGTTGAGGTCGGGTGATTGTGGAGGCCAGGTCATCTGATGCAGCACTCCATCACTCTCCTTCTTGGTCAAATAGCCCTTACATTGCCTGGAGGTGTTATTGAGTCATTGTACTGTTGAAAAACAAATGATAGTCCCCCTAAGCGCAAACCAGATGGGATAGCGTATCGCTGCAGAACGATGTGGTAGCCATGCTGGTTAAGTGTGTAAATAATTCACCAACAGTGTCACCAGCAAAGCACCCCCATTCCATCACACCACCTCCTCTATGCTTCACGGTGGGAACCACACATGTGGAGATAATCCATCCACCTACTCTGTCTCACAAAGACAAGGCAGCTGGAACTAAAAATCTCAAATTTTGACTCATCAGACCAAAGGACAGATTTCCACCGGTCTAATGTCCATTGCTCACGTTTCATGTCTCTTCTTAGTGTCCTTTAGTAGTGGTTTCTTTGTAGCAATTTGACCATGAAGTCCAGATTCATGCAGTCTCCTCTGAACAGTTGATGTTGAGTTATGACTGTTACTTGAACTCAGTGAAGCATTTATTTAGGCTGCAATCTGCAGTGCAGTTAACTTATCCTCTGCAGCAGAGTTAACTCTGGGTATTCCTTTCCTGTGGTAGTCCGCATGAGAGACAGTTTCATCATAGCGCTTCATGGCATTTTCTGTTTCTCTTTGCATTTTTGAGCTGTTCTTGACATAATATGGACTTGGTCTTTTACAAAATAAGGCTATCTTCTGTATACCACCCCTACCTTATCATAACACATCTGATTGGCTCAAACACGTTAAGAAGAAAATAAATTCCACAAATTAACAAGGCACACCTGTTAATTGAAATGCATTCCAGGTGACTACCTCATGAAGCTGGTTGAGAGAATGCCAAGAGTGTGCAAAACTGTCATCAAGACAAAGGGTGGCTACTTTGAAGAATCTCAAATACAAAAATATATTTTGATTCCTGTAACACTTTTTTGATTACAACATGATTCCATATGTGTTATTTCATAGTTTCATAGCCTGGGGAGGGAGGGGGTAGCCTGTTGTATTCGGCGCATGTGACAAATACAATTTGAACAGGCAAAAATAAATAAATATTTCACATCAAGGAGAAGAGCACTCACCCTGGAATCTACAGTTCTTGCGTATGAAATGCAGACAAATCTCCTTCCTGTCCTCTTTCTTGACCACAGGACTGGAGACCAGCTCATGCTCTGAAACACACATATACAGAGGGATTATGCACATATACTGCAGATCAAGCCAAAAGAACACACACACACACTCCAGGTGAGGGATTTACGTACCTTTAGCAGTGTAGGGTGTAGTGGGTGTGTTGAGGCGGTAGAGGTTCTGGTAGACGAAGGGAAGGTCGTTGATGATGTCACCGCTAAGGCCCCTCTCCTCCAGCATGCGGCGGCCATGCTGGTCGATGACATGCTGCCTCTTGCACTTGGGCCCGAACATGCAGTCGTCATGCACAAAGTGCATGCACATGTGCACCTTGGTGCAGCTGTCCCTGAAGGTACATGCGCCGTGGGGCCCGGAGCCCTTGTTGTAGTGAGAGCACACCTGACGTCAGGAACACACGGCAACAACGTCAGAGACAATCATCGTGGAAATGCAGTCACACATAGCCAACCAGAGGGGCTGGGTCAAGCAGTTGCCTTTAGAAGGCTTACATGGTCACCGGCCAAAAAATGATCTAACCTCACACACCAAGAAGTTCTACTTTACCTCTCTGGGTAACGAATACTTCCTGGGGACAAACCCACATCAACAGCGTAAGTTTTTATATTTCCATTTTTTTTTTATTCTTAAAAAAAAATATAACATTCTTTTGTTTGCTCTTTTTTTTTTTGTTCATTTTTTTTTTTTTTTTTTTTTTTTTTTTACACACAAGAAGTCCCACAGGTTCAAGGTGGCTTGTCTTCATCACAGATCACTCTTCACCCACACTGGGCTTTAGGCTGGACGTGATGGTATTCATAGTGTTTTTTTCTTTTGTCTTTTCAACCTTTTCATCGATTTACTTGTGATATTTGTTTAGACTGGATGAGCCAACATTACTCTCGGAAAACTGAACACGTGTTTTTTCCTTTTTCTTTTTGAGAAACTTGTTTGTCTCCGTATAGTTGTCCAATCAGATTACGGGTGCATCTAGTTTGGAGCGGTATCGTCCAATCAGTGTGCAGGATTCACTTCTCACTGGCACTGAACCTGCCTATAGACTTGTCCAGAATTCCCTTCTCTGGAATGCCAGGATGTAAGCTACTCCTGTCCTTCCCTCTTTGGGGAGATAGAATGAGAGAGAGATAAAAAGAGTGAGAGAAAAATAGAGGTCTACGCCTTCTACCCATGAGCTCGTACACAAAGAGCACTCAGAACACTGCTACACTCCCTGAGGGCAGAAACCTGTAATGCAGAAACGTCCCACATTTTACTTAAAGGAGCAAGACAAATTCACACACAAAGAGAGCATGAGACACAGCATTGCCTTTCTACTGTATTCATCTAAGGGAGAAAGGGTATATGAAAGTCTACAAGGGCTTAGGGAGAGGTGCTAGGGATTGGAACTGGGCTCATTTCTTAATGGAGACCGCCAGGCCCTGGTAAGGCTCCATCCAGGTGTGTAGTGGGGCTCTAGTCTGTAGTGGAGCGGCCTGTGCTGTATTTTGTGTGTGTGTGTTTCTGTGAAGCATTTATTTGGGCTGCAATCTGTTGGTGTATGTGTGTATGCGTTACCTCCGGCAGCAGGGTGGGATCATTCTGCAGCAGTAACAGGAACAGGTCATCCTCGTGCAGCTCATGCAGAGTGCACTCCCTCAGGAGCGTGTAGTTATGCTCTGAACGCACGTCATGGGAGAACTTACACTGCTTCCTACAGAGAGAGAACAGCACACACACACAGACCGGAGTAGAGTAGGTAAACAGACAGGAGTGTTCCATAAAGACATCAAGCATCATTTTGTTTTTGTGTAGGCTACTGAAAACTCATGATCATGATATGCCTTGTCCCAAATCAATTAATCTAAGCAAATAGGCAATTCTGCATCATATGGCAATATGTTGTATTTATAATATACCTGATGATATTAATACATGTGCTAACACAAGTTTTACATACATTAGTGGACTAGACTAGAGGATGCAGGTGTTATTTGTCCAGATTGATCAATACAGAATAAAAGGGGGCGTGATGGCTATCTCATATATGCTATGCTGCTGCTAGCTAGCCACACCCCTCTTCAACCTAGCAAAAACTACTCACCACGGTCGAGGTTTCTCTTACCTGCCTTTCCCAAATCTACAGTTTCCATAAACAAAATATTTGCAAAGGTGAAGCTCTTGGCAATCTCTGCAATCTTGTTTTGTGTAATTTTTACACAGTCGCAGCGACGTTTTGGCGACAATCACACAGTCAGTTCCCCATTCGTCCGTCCTCTCTCGGTTCCGCACCGCAACAAACCGAGAACACTTCTTCACGATGTACCAAAAGTCGTCCTCAGTTATTTCAACACGCTGGAATACTTTCCTGTGCAATTGCTGGAGGGCCAGGGAACCCTTGTTGCTGCATAATATACTGGTGGCATGATGAATTACTCTGGAGTAGCTGGACATTGTTGGTGCCTCTCTAATTTGCGGATGAGAAGGCGGAAGCAGAAAACCAGCAACAGATTGTCAGTGCTAGTAGTTCTACTTTTCTCCACGCAGGGGCGATCGAGTTCAATTCAGAGCATCACAGAAATGCAATGGCGATTGTCGCCCCGTTGTGGATAAAAGTGGAAAGTGTTCCGATTCTAAATATCAAGCGTTCTATTTTCAATAATATGTTACCAATATGGCACACAATCAGTTTTAGCCCCTATATTATACCATTGATAAACATTATTGGTCGTTGTGGTGTAATTTTCCCCTCTCTCTCTGGGTCTGTGGTCACTGATTACTTCATCCATCTGTGACTGATTAACAGCTGAGATGAAAAAGTGGTCAGTGCTATCCAGTACCCTTGGGACGTCCCTACCCTAACCTTAACAATAACCCTTACCTTCTTCTTGCATGTGTGGCAAAAAAATGTGCTGTGTAAGGTTTTAGCAGATTACATTTTTTTCTAGACTATTGAAATCAGTCAATAATAGTTCATGTCAAATGCTGCTAACACTTACCCCAGCAAATCTGAAGGGTGTTCAAGGATACTTTAACAGCCAAATTATGTTACGTTTAGTGTTTGTTTGCATGTTTTGTACGATAAATCCAGGTGTTTAAAAAAAAAAAAAATTCTTACATCATACAAAACAGAACGCAGGTATTAACGAGAAAAGAAATGGTAAATCCAGGTGGTGTTTCGTTCCGATGGCATAGGGATGACATGACACTCCCTACAACTTGGTAAGTACTTAAATATTAACATAGCTCTATCCAACGAAAATTATGGAATGGAACTATTTATTTTCATATTTCCATTCAAGTGTGTTTCTGTATCTACTTGTAGTTTCGAACCACTCCAAGCCAGAAGAGGGCGCTACAGGTTCAGATTGCCACTCTTCCCATGGTCCCGCCAGTCACTTCTGATTTGCTGTAGTATTGTGATATGAAACCAAGATGGCGTCTACGGAAAGCTTGTTACATTTGTAGACACATTTATATTTAACGCATAATGTTTTTTTTAAATTTAGTTTGTTATATGCCAGTACTAAATGAACAATACATTCTGACAGATTGGGCCGAGAGTGATGTTGCTAAAAAATGGATGGCTAGCTAGCATGATAGCAGTAGCATCTAGCTAGTACGGCAATGACTTGTGAATCGAATAGCTAACTTGCTGTATTAGCTCCTCTAAAAGCATGACGGAGGCTCCGAGTGAGGACGAACTGCGGCCGGTGCCACGTGAGCGGGCGATTCTGGAGAGTTTCTTCACGCAGCTCGGAATGTTCTCGTTCGACCGGGCGAAGGACTATGTGGAGAAAGAGAAGGACAGCAGCAAGAGCGCAGGGGCCATTTGGGCCGCTCTCCTCGCCGCCTTCGCACACCTTTCCGCAGCGGAGAAAGCCTATCACAACATGACGTTCCTGGGACAAAAGCTGGGTAAAAAGTACCCCATGTAAACACGCACGAACAGAAAATGACTTTTTTGTTTCACTACAAAACTCATTCGTGTGGCAAAAGGACACCCCTCAGTGCAATTACTGTAACCTATTACAAGGGTGGGAATAATGTGTGGGACTTTCCAACTTGGAATCTGTTTCAAAAACGTCGTAAATAACAAGGTTGTCAACAAACAACGCATACGAAGTTGTATAGCGGCAGAATAAGATACCAGGTTCCCTACTATAGTGGGCTATTTTAAGTTTTTCACTCACCACGTTTATTCCGTGAAATGTCTGTCCTCACTCTGGTAGCCTATGGACAAACATTAAGAATACGCTACGTGGTGAGTTGATGCCTATTCAGTCAACTAGTTGAATTGATGACGCCACTGTGTTGTTTGTTGGCAACCTTGTACTTTACGAAGTTTTTTGAACAGATTCCTGTTGGAACGTCCCACAAAGTATACCCACCCTATCACAAGTGGGACTAGTATCACCATGGTGTTATTATCCAGGCGAGAAAGTCACGTTCCATAATATAACGTTGAAGTGTAGGTTTCTAACAGCAGGTGGCGATACAAGCCCACAATTTGTATGACTTGTATATTCAGCAGCTAATATCACGGCGATATTATGGGGGTAGGAGGAAAAACGTACAACTGGATCAAGGATTTCCTGTTTGGAAGGTCTATCCAGGTGAGGGTGGGGAATTCTCTATCAAGCAGCTACCTGGTGGATAACGGTACACAGCAGGGGAGTGTGATTAGACTTCTGTTCTCAATTATGGTCAATGATGTTTACTCTCAGGTATGGCCGGATATTGGGAGGTCGTTATTTTCAGATGATGGGGAAGAAATGTGCCATACATAGCCAGCAAGGTACAGGAAGCAATTGACAAGGTAGAGCGGTGGGCATTAATGTGATGATTCAGGTTCTCTGTAGAGAACTCACTTTACCAGGAGGAAGGTGGGAGATGTGGTATGTTTGAGGTCATATGAAAAATAACTTGTAGAGGATGGGGTCCTTCCGGTTCCTTGGGGTGTACTTTGACACGAGACTGACCTGCGCAGAACACATTGACAGCGTGGTGGGAAAGTGAGAAGGTGCTAAATGTGACGTGCTGTCTGACTGGGAAGGAGTGGGGGGCTGGGCGTTCCTCATTGAGGACTGTGTATGTTGCATTGATCCGATCTGTAATAGACTATGGCAGTGTAGAGTATGGTTCGGCAGCTCGGACCTCCTTGGAAAGGCTAGATGTCATACAAGGACTCTATGTAGTGGGATGTTTCAGACGTCCCCAGTGACTGCGCTACAGGTGGAGATGGGGGATATGCCCCCAGTGGCTGGCACTACAGGTGGAGATGGGGGATATGCCCCCAGTGGCTGGCGCTACAGGTGGAGATGGGGGATATGCCCCCAGTGGCTGGCACTACAGGTGGAGATGGGGGATATGCCCCCAGTGGCTGGCACTACAGGTGGAGATGGGGGATATGCCCCCAGTGGCTGGCACTACAGGTGGAGATGGGGGATATGCCCCCAGTGGCTGGCACTACAGGTGGAGATGGGGGATATGCCCCCAGTGGCTGGCACTACAGGTGGAGATGGGGGATATGCCCCCAGTGGCTGGCACTACAGGTGGAGATGGGGGATATGCCCCCAGTGGCTGGCACTACAGGTAGAGATGGGGGATATGCCCCCAGTGGCTGGCAAAACAGGTGGAGATGGGGGATATGCCCCCAGTGGCTGGCACTACAGGTGGAGATGGGGGATATGCCCCCAGTGGCTGGCACTACAGGTGGAGATGGGGGATATGCCCCCAGTGGCTGGCACTACAGGTGGAGATGGGGGATATGCCCCCAGTGGCTGGCACTACAGGTGGAGATGGGGGATATGCCCCCAGTGGCTGGCACTACAGGTGGAGATGGGGGATATGCCCCCAGTGGCTGGCACTACAGGTGGAGATGGGGGATATGCCA
The DNA here is from genome assembly GCF_018296145.1 of Oncorhynchus tshawytscha. Taxonomy (NCBI): domain Eukaryota; kingdom Metazoa; phylum Chordata; class Actinopteri; order Salmoniformes; family Salmonidae; genus Oncorhynchus; species Oncorhynchus tshawytscha. Next base: position 9,139,850 of record NC_056445.1, read on the forward strand.
TTGCAGATTAGGAGACAGCAGCTGGCAATTAATTATTGGGTCAACCTACAGGGACATGGGGTGTCTCATCCTGCAAAAGGGATTTTACAGGCATGCTGGGAACATGAGCGAGGACAGAATATGAACTTTGGGTGGGTAATACCCAGGCAAGGGGGAGATGGGACTGTATGGAGGGCAGTTTAGTCCAACGTTAGCTATTCCTGTAAATCCACCATGGCTACTCCCGGCTCCAGTAGTTGATCAAGAAGTGTTGGAGAGACTATAGAAAGATATGAAGCGTGTTGATCCATCTGATTTGTCTAAGAGACGTCTGGATACTGTGTGTCGGGATTTTGTGGCCCTTTACACAGATGGTTCGAAAGATCCAAGGACAGGATGCACTGGGTCATCATTTGTAGTGCAGGAATGGGCGGAACGTATGTACAGATCATCTGGCTGTATATACGGAGGAGCTGATGGCCATACCGTTGGACTTGAAGTGTGTGGAGGAAGTCAATCATTTAGCTCACGTAGCAGACAAGACCTGCTTTGAGGTACTACAAACCCATGGCAGGATAAGACAGATGGTTATACAGATAATATCTACTTGTTTCCCAGCCCATGTGAGGTTGGAGGGGAACGAGGCAGTTGATGTACTGGCTAAACAAGCACTTAGTAGTAGGGATGTTTGATGTTGTAGTTTCAATGAGCACAGCAGAGGTAAAAAAGCCTGATATGGACAGTGATGGTGCAGCGATGGCAGGAGTAGTGGAATAGATACTAAGGGGAGGACAGCAGGAAGGGAGACTATTTTTACAAGATTAAAGGTGGGACACAGCCAGTTGAATAGGTCCTTAAATGTGATAGGAAAGCATCCAACAGGAAAGTGTGATTATTGCCAGGAAACAGACAGTTGAGCATGTATTGCTCCAGTCTGGGCAGAATCAGAGGGTAAGAGAGAGGCTTAGATCTAGTTTGAGGGAGAAGGGGATACAGGAAATTAGTTTAAATGCTCCAGTACAGTAGGTGGTGGCAATGCACCATAACGTTGGATGCCAACCTCAGATAAAACCCACCGAACAAAAAGACAGCACATCGTGTCTACCCCACTCTCTGAGGGGTCGGCTGAAAACGGATGTTTCCGGTTTGCACAGATACAGTATTTAACCTAACTTCCATTTCCCCTGAAAAACAGTTGTTGGGATTCCGCTCTGGTGTGTTTTTACGTCAGCTACGTTAGGCTATAGCTCCCCAAACAACAATTTCCAACATGGACTGTTTTCTCTACGTTGCTCCAATATGTTAATCAGGATCATAACCCACTCTTGCAGGGGGCCAGTCGTTCTTCAGCCGCAAGGACTCCATCCGCACCATCTACACCTCCCTGTTCAACGCGCTGAGGAAGGTGGTGACCATGGGGCGCCACGCCCAGCCAGGCTCCCCTCCCTACCTGGAGGGCCTGCTGTCTCACCTGTCGGAGCAGCTGTGCCACTTCACCCAGGCCCGCATGGAGATGGCTGACCTGTACGAGAAGATGCATGCGCTGGGCAGCCAGAAGAACATCAACTCTGAGGAGCTGGTCTCCACCCTCGAGGCGGTGGTGCAGAAATACAGCTCCAGGTGTGTGGGGCGTGTCATGTGGCTCAGCTCAGCTGTGCGTGCAGGCTGTAATAGTGTGTGTGGCTGAGAAATTGCAGGAAAAAAGAGACGGCAAGAGTATGCGGGGGAGGGGCGGGTGGTGGAGCATGACAGGGAGGGAGGGGTGGGGAGCTTTCTGCTGAAATCAGCAGATATCAAATTTAGCTCAGCCGGAACCAAAGCAAGCCCAACACAGAAAAGCCCACTGTGCAGCTGAGGTGCAGTTCACACTGCAGCGAGTCACGATCTGGCACACACGGGTGGTTGTGCAGTCAGGGGTGAAGGTGACTCTCTCGCACAGCAGTCGACACAGCCATGGAACGTAATCAGCATTGAGACTACACAGGATATTAACTGCTAATCAGGGCCAGCACCTCCACACCCAGTTGCCACATCCTTAGCATCAGAGAACACCAGAAACATCCAATACTGTTCCACGGCCACAGTCCATCTCTTACAGTATATTAATCAGCATTAGTACCAATAAGGCTATTTATCATTAGGATAATTGGTCTTGGTGAATAGTGAACACAATTGATTCGTAGTGCAGTGTGATCAGTTTTTAGACTGCCATCTGACACCACCAGCATTTCTCCCTTATATTAGAAATAGCTTGCTCTCCAATGACCCCCTCCATCTCCTCCCCCCCTCCCTCCCAGATTCCACCACCCCATCCTGGGCCGCTTGGAGGGGGGCTTCCAGACAGAGGTGGATGTGGTGACACAGCTCCTGCGCTGCCAGGCCCAGGTGTCAGAGTGGCACTTCCTGCCCGCCCTGCTCAGCCTGCATGGGGCTAGCTCTAAGCTGACCGCCTGGGGACAGCTCTTCCAGCGCCAGAGGGAGACCCGCAAGCACCTGTTCGGAGGCCAGTCCCAGAAAGCCGTGCAGCCGCCCCACCTGTACGTGTGGCTGCAGGGCTTCCAGGGGGCGCTCCTTGCTAAATTCAGCTTCTACTTCCATGAGACGCTGAGCCGCCAGACGGTGTCCGCAGACATGAAGGCCCTGACGGCACGCACAGCGCCCGATTACCATGGCAAGATCTGTTTGTTTATCCGCAAACACGATGCCAACAACGTGTCGCTGGTGTTTGACAACCGCGGCTTGGACAGCTTCCAGGGCCATGGCTACCACCACCCGCACTCGTACCGCGAGGCGCCTAAAGGGGTGGAGCAGTTCCCCGCCGTGGTGTCCCTTCCCGGGGGTGAGCGGCCGCTCACGCACTGGCCCAACGTCATCATGATGATGGGCGATTTCGAGGCGGAGCTCAACACGCCGGACAAGGTGGTACACTTCTATGACGACAAAGTCCAGAGCACTTACTACCTGACCCGACCGGAATCACACTTCACCCTGGTGGTCATCTTCGACGGTAGGAAGTCCGAGAAGGACTCGCACATCACCGCCTTCCTGCAGGAGATCTCTGGCTCACTGAGGAACTCCAAACCATTCAGCACCCTCAAACCTGGCTCCAAGGGCTGAGAGAGAGATGCCCTACTTCATATACTGACTGTGTCCCCATAAGGGGTAGATGGGTGTGTGCGTGTAACTTTATAACAGAGAGACCAGGCATTGTTCCATAGACAGGATGAACAAGTTGTCTAATCATTAGGAAAGCTTCCAGTGACATTGTTGCAACATTCTGATTGGTTTTAGCTTCTTAATATGGGCGGCCAGGACCTTTTGCTTTACTACTTGAAATATAATTAGAACCTCAACATTGGCTTGTTTTAATTCAGAGAATGGCTTCAACCCGTGGTCCAACTGCTTGTTCTGTTGAGCATCATGATTGGAATCTTTTAGTTTGTTTTGTAAAATCAGTTCTAGACCAAAAGAGATGCGTCACTGACGCAGTGTGGCCTTCTCACAGTGAACTGACTGAGACATTTAACCTGATTCTATTCCAATCACAGGCCAGACAACTTCCTACCCGTCAGAGATATAATGGTGCAATGTACTGAAAAAGCCTTTGCTTAATTTGTATACTTTTGTTAACATTGATGTTTGTTTACCGTCAACAGAAGTGCTTAATTTGTTTTGTTTTTTCCTCGTATGTCATCCTCTATTTAGTTGTACTTATTCATCTGTTTAATTCCCAAATGACTGTAGAAAAAAAAGCTTAATGTGTGTATAAGATGTGATTTCACACTTTTCGGGAAGCTTCTTAAGACTGAGGGTTCAGACGGCCAACTGTAGCACATCTCCATCCCGGCCCCACACCCAGCAGGTGATAAACAAGGCAATAATGAAGGATCGACTATGCAAAACGCACTTGTTAATTTCTTCCCTTTTTTTATTTATAATATAAATACAACATCGATACTATGCATTTGGCTATAAGAGCTCGTCTTTAGGAAGCTCAGGCGTTTCAGATACAGCAACACTAACAGACAAAACCATTTCCTTTAATTATCAGACACATTCAGAGAGAATCCAACATCCCTTAAAATGCACCTGTTCACATGTTATAATGCTACATGCCAAGTACACAATTTTTCCTATACATCAAAGTGCAATGTCACAATAGATTAACTCTAGGATTCATAATTCAGTCTTCTACTAAAACATTTTGATTATTTCATTCTAAGTGCTGCTGCTCTTCGTTCAGGACATGCGTGAGTGGATTACAACTCCCCACAAAGACGAGGGTAAAAAAAAGGCACTTTCACATTGACACACACATCCCCAGGACTCCTCAAACATGCACACACACCAGTTCCCAACCCAGTAAAGAGGACACATTCAGTGTGCTGTTGTTCAAGTGTATTTTGGGCATTTACACCCAAGAGCCCCACCCGGTTTGCTTACTGTGAACTTAAGGTTATTTAGTGACTTCAGTGTAACACAAACAGACACACTATATTCCCACATACAAACTAAGTGCCAGCACACACGCACCCCTGTCCTGCACATGTTCTGGTACTAAAGGCAGACATGAATAATCCATTTTATCCACCATCGCACTTACAAAGGAACAGAACGAGGGCAGGCAGAGGAAAAACACACACAGACAAACAGGGCAATGGGGAAAGAAATCACACATACCCAGGCTGAGGGAAACGTACTCTACAAACTCCTAACCCACTGTACCTCCAAACGATTTCCCCTGGCCTGAGTGCGTGTATCGGTTGAACACAAGAGAAGGCTGTTTTCTAGTAGTGAGGGTTAACGCCACCGCCGGCCCTGTGACATTAGTGCCCACTGAACATTCGATAGAGAGCTGAACGTAATTAAATACGGGAACATTGGTTAAATAGAATGTGATTTTTGTCACCAATGCCTCGAGAGGCTTCAGTTGAGGCATTAGCGAGCTTAGCAGCGGAACCAAGTGAAATAGAAAATAAAAAAGATCAGACATCCGCCCTTGTTTACACACTGTGAGCCTCCCTTTACCCATCAGGCACCTCATCACTCCGCATCGTCCCTTTCTTTTGCTTCGCCAATGAAAATCGCTTGTAGATACAGCAGCCAATTTAACTACACTAAGAATACAGCAGCCTTTTGGTGATAGACCTTCATTAGATGAAGAGCCTATTGTCATTACATAATCAACGTTCACATCACTGAAACTACATTTCACTGGAGAACTACACTTCCCACACATCTGTGACTACATCTCTTTTACAGGATAGGGTTCTGCTTTCTTTAGCTTATACTTTTTTCTTGTACTTCTCCCATTCAGCAGTCCCATTTTACATAGCTACCCTTTGATAAATGCTTCGATACATGGAGAAAGTTAACTCCTATACACCAACAAGAGTACACACCAACCTGACAACACACATAAATATCATGGTATATCATGTATTATTTTGTATTACTACATAAAACCCTTTTCGTTTCAGATCTGTCCTACTGCTTTCAACCCTTGTTCAAGTTTCGAAACAGTAAGCAGGTACCCTGTTCTCCTATTCTTTATTTTGGCCCGGGTTGGCCTGGTTTGGCTCATCACATGGTGCAGGACTTGTCCAGCAGAGGGGGGGTGTTACTCTTGGGGGCACCAGGGGTTTGGGCCTCAGGGCTGGGGGCGAAGTGGAGCCCCCATACGGAGTGGAGTCCCCACTACAGGCTTGAAGGAGCCCAGGGTGTCGGGGGAGGGGTTGGTGGATCGGACGGGTGCGGGAGGGGGCCAGGGAGAGGAATGAGGGGGCTCAGAGGGCTAAGGGGACTCGGGGTACCAGGAGTCCCTGGGGTGGAGGGGGTGCTGTGGGGGCTGGGTGACTCGGAGGAGCAGGCTGTGATTGGGCTGTTCTTAACCTGCTCCAGAGTGTCCAGGACCACGTCTGGAGCCGGTCTGCAGCCCCCACGCTCCATCTGCTTCAGCTGCCCCAGAGCCACACTCACACTCTCCTTTATATCCTACGGAGAGATGGGAACGAGGCAGGGTGGAGGAAATAGAGAACATATAAGATGAAGTGTAGTTTGATGTGTGCAGCAGGTGTCTGTCTGCAAGTACAGTTGATGTCGGAAGTTTACATACACCTTAGCCAAATACATTTAAACTCACTTTTTCACAATTCCTGACATTTAATCCAAGTAAATATTCCCTGATTTAGGTCAGTTTGGAGCACCCCTTTATTTTAAGAATGTGAAATGTCAGAATAATAGTAGAGAGGATTTATTTCAGCACATTCCCAGTGGGTCAGAAGTTTACATACTCAATTAATATTTGGTAGCATTGCCTTTAAATTATTTAACTTGGGTCAAATGTTTCGAGTAGCCTTCCACAAGCTTCCCACAATAAGTTGGGTGAATTTTGGCCCGTTCCTCCCGACAGAGCTGGTGTAACTGAGTCAGGTTTGTAGGCCTCCTTGCATGCACATGCTTTTTCAGTTCTGCCCACGCATTTTCTATGGGATTGAGGTCAGGGCTTTGTGATGGCCACTCCAAAACCTTGACTTTGTTGTCCTTAAGCCATTTTGCCACAACTTTGGGGTCATTGTCCATTTGGAAGACCCATTTGCGACCAAGCTTTAACTTCCTGACTGAGGTCTTAAGGTCTTAAGATGTTGCTTCAATATATCCACATAATTTTCCAGCCTCATGATGCCATCTATTTTGTGAAGTGCACCAGTCCCTCCTGCAGCAAAGCACCCCCACAACATGATGATGCCACCCTTGTGCTTCACGGTTGGAATGGTGTTCTTCGCCTTTCAAGCCTCCCCCTTTTTCCTCCAAATATAATAATGGTCATTATGGCCAAACAGTTCTATTTTTGTTTCATCAGACCAGAGGACCAAAAAGTTCCGTCTTTGTCCCCATGTGCAGTTGCAAACTGTAGTCTGGCTTTGTTATGGCGGTTTTTGAGCAGTGGCTTCTTCCTTGCTGAGCGGCCTTTTAGGTTCTGTCGATATAGGTCTCGTATTATTGTGGATATAGATACTTTTGTACGCGTTTCTTCCAGCATCTTCACAAGGTCCTTTGCTGTTCTGGGATTGATTTGCACTTTTCACACCAAAGTACATTTATCTCTAGGAGACAGAACTTGTCTCCTTCCTGAGCGGTATGACAGCTGCGTGGTCCCATGGTATTTATACTTGCGTACTATTGTTTGTAGAGATGAACGTGGTACCTTCAGGCATTTGGAAAATGCTCCCAAGGATGAACCAGACTTGTGGAGGTCTACAACTTTTTTCTGAGGCCGATTTCTTTTGATTTTCCCATGATGTCAAGCAAAGAGGCACAGAGTTTGAAGGTAGGCCTTGAAATACATCCGCAGGTACACCTCCAATTGACTCAAATTATGTCAATTAGCCTATCAGAAGCTTCTAAAGCCATGACGGAATTTTCAAAGCTGTTTAATGGCACAGTCAACTTAGTGTATGTAAACTTCTGACCCACTGGAATTGTGATACAGTGATATAACTGAAATAATCTGTGAAAAATGACTTGTGTCATGCACAAAGTAGATGTACTAACCGACTTTCCAAAACTATAGTTTGTGGAGTGGTTGAAAAACAAGTTTTAATGACTCCAACCTAAGTATGTAAACTTCCGACTTCAACTGTATGTGTGTGTGTTAGAGAGTACCTGTGCCAGTGTGTCTGGGTCCAGGGTTCTGGAGCTGAAGCCGTGTTGCCCGCTGCTGGAGCGCCGGATGGGCGTGTCTTCAGGCCGACGCAGCGAATCGTGGCGGCTCACGGTAACTGTCACCGCAGCAGTGGAACGGCGACGACGCTCGGGGCTGTCAAGAGGCGGGGTTAAGCCAGTGCTCCGCCCCAGAAGGAGCTCCCGCGGGCTGAAGTGACCAGTGACGGGAGGCGAGTTCCTCTCCAACACACCCACGTTACCATGGTCTTTAGAGCGACCGAGGGGGCGGCGGAAAATGTCAGTCCGCTTCCTGCGGTGGCTGCTGTCGAGAGACGTATAGTATAGACCGTTAACTAAGATTAGCGCTTGACTTAATCTATACACTCCACAAACCGCTAGCTTACCTTTGTGCAAGTTATAGATCGGTGGTGTGTTATTAACTACTGACCTGTTGTAGGTCTCAGGCAGGGTAACTACTGACCTGTTGTTTTTTTTAATGGGGTGGATCAGCTTAATATTGCTGATAGGTTGTCGCTTCCAATCCCCCATACCATACATAAACATATACAGTGCCTTGCGAAAGTATTCGGCCCCCTTGAACTTTGCGACCTTTTGCCACATTTCAGGCTTCAAACATAAAGATATAAAACTGTATTTTTTGGTGAAGAATCAACAACAAGTTGGACACAATCATGAAGTGGAACGACATTTATTGGATATTTCAAACTTTAACAAATCAAAAACTGAAAAATTGGGCGTGCAAAATTATTCAGCCCCCTTAAGTTAATACTTTGTAGCGCCACCTTTTGCTGCGATTACAGCTGTAAGTCGCTTGGGGTATGTCTATCAGTTTTGCACATCGAGAGACTGACATTTTTTCCCATTCCTCCTTGCAAAACAGCTCGAGCTCAGTGAGGTTGGATGGAGAGCATTTGTGAACAGCAGTTTTCAGTTCTTTCCACAGATTCTCGATTGGATTCAGGTCTGGACTTTGACTTGGCCATTCTAACACCTGGATATGTTTATTTTTGAACCATTCCATTGTAGATTTTGCTTTATGTTTTGGATCATTGTCTTGTTGGAAGACAAATCTCCGTCCCAGTCTCAGGTCTTTTGCAGACTCCATCAGGTTTTCTTCCAGAATGGTCCTGTATTTGGCTCCATCCATCTTCCCATCAATTTTAACCATCTTCCCTGTCCCTGCTGAAGAAAAGCAGGCCCAAACCATGATGCTGCCACCACCATGTTTGACAGTGGGGATGGTGTGTTCAGGGTGATGAGCTGTGTTGCTTTTACGCCAAACATAACGTTTTGCATTGTTGCCAAAAAGTTCAATTTTGGTTTCATCTGACCAGAGCACCTTCTTCCACATGTTTGGTGTGTCTCCCAGGTGGCTTGTGGCAAACTTTAAACGTCACTTTTTAAAGATATCTTTAAGAAATGGCTTTCTTCTTGCCACTCTTCCGTAAAGGCCAGATTTGTGCAATATACGACTGATTGTTGTCCTATGGACAGAGTCTCCCACCTCAGCTGTAGATCTCTGCAGTTCATCCAGAGTGATCATGGGCCTCTTGGCTGCATCTCTGATCAGTCTTCTCCTTGTATGAGCTGAAAGTTTAGAGGGACGGCCAGGTCTTGGTAGATTTGCAGTGGTCTGATACTCCTTCCATTTCAATATTATCGCTTGCACAGTGCTCCTTGGGATGTTTAAAGCTTGGGAAATCTGTTGGTATCCAAATCCGGCTTTAAACTTCTTCACAACAGTATCTCGGACCTGCCTGGTGTGTTCCTTGTTCTTCATGATGCGCTCTGCGCTTTTAACGGACCTCTGAGACTATCACAGTGCAGGTGCATTTATACGGAGACTTGATTACACACAGGTGGATTGTATTTATCATCATTAGTCATTTAGGTTAACATTGGATCATTCAGAGATCCTCACTGAACTTCTGGAGAGAGTTTGCTGCACTGAAAGTAAAGGGTCTGAATAATTTTGCACGCCCAATTTTTCAGTTTTTGATTTGTTAAAAAAGTTTGAAATATCCAATAAATGTCATTCCACTTCATGATTGTGTCCCACTTGTTGTTGATTCTTCACAAAAAAATACAGTTTTATATCTTTATGTTTGAAGCCTGAAATGTGGCAAAAGGTCGCAAAGTTCAAGGGGGCCGAATACTTTCGCAAGGCACTGTACCTTATTAGAATTTACCTTCCTTTATTATTCCCCACAAACCCTACCACCCCTCCCCCAATTGAAGTAAACTATTAAACAACACTTAGGCTTCTACTTCCAGCTTATACATACTATACACATTTTAGACACAATAGTTATATTTTGATTGTTTTTAGTCCTGGCCTTCCTCTATTTCTGATGTCCATCAAGTTTGATTTCTATTTGAAACTGTTATTTCAAAAGTTCTGAACCTAACCATTTTATAGACCCCGTATGTTTTACATTTATCTTATTAGTCCCACCCTTCAGCTCCATTCAACCCCTCCCATCTATCTCTTAACACCATCCATATTGGATTTCTATTTGCCATACATTTTAACTGTGCCGTGATGCTTCACAAATGTACTAAACCTTTCTATTCTCATAGTTTCTAAAGATTGAACATTTTTCTTAAAATAATTATATTATTTATCAATTGACTGACTTAAAAATCACCCAGTATTTGCAGTGTTAGCTCTAGGTAAATGGACCTGTGACCAAAACGAGCTACATATGGACAGTACCAAAATAAATAAAATGACTGCCTCCTCGCAGCAAAATCTGCATAGCTGGGAAGATTGTATCATATATATATATATATATATGATACAATGAAGATCTGTGAAGTCATTTGGATTTTAACGAAGTATCTTTGAAAGACAAGGTCCCGAAAAAGGGCCGTTTCATTTTATAATTTATTCAGTTTATCATTTAAAAAGCAGGTCGCTTGGTGTAGGCAAAACCATAATCAAATAGGTAGGCTAGTATATGACCAAAGAGTTAATCAGGGTGATTTTTTCCCACTGTATTTTTGCTAACTTTCAGCAAAAATGTATTGTAGTCAGATCATTTATTTTTATTTTTTTTAATTTTTATGTCCACATCCCCATCAGACCATTTTATTTGTAAACTACACAGTAATGTAAAAGTAGCATTTTTTTGGTGATCCAATATGCAATATTTACCTATCATAATTTGGTTTTAATCCAGAGAGGTTAGAAAAAGTATCTTGATCCTCTGAGGCTGTGGAGGAATTCTAATTGTGGATTTAAATGAAAATATGAATCATCAGCGTATAATGACACTTGTTTTTAAGCCATGGATTTCTAATCCCTTAATATTATTGTTGGATCTAATTTTTACCGCTAACATTTCGATGGCAATAATAAATAGATATGCTGATAGTGGACAACCTTGTTTTACTCCTCTTGACAGTTTAACACTTTCTGAGATGTAGCAATTACTTACTTTTTTACACCTAGGGTTACTATACATAACTTTAACCCATTTTATAAGAGATTCTCCAAAAATTTTAATATTCCAGGCATTTATATAACTCCAGTCGTACTTTATCAAAAGCCTTTTCAAAGTCAGCTATGAAAACCAAATCTGGTTTTGCAGATATTTCATCGTGTTCTATTGTTTCTAGTACTTGTATTATCTTCAAAATATTGTCCATGTAAAACAACCTGTCTGATTAAGATTAATAATAACTGACAAAACCTTTTTAATTCGATGATCTAAGCATTTAGCTAGAATTTTTGCATCACAACATTGAAGTGTAAGATCCCTCCGATTTAAAAAAATAATAATAAAATGGACTGCATCTTTATATATACTACTTGAATCCTGTTTCAGTAATAATGAAATCAGACCTTGTTGAGTGTCCGATAATCTACTATTTATATAGGAGTGGTTAAAACATGCTAATAATGGTCCTCTGAGTATATAAAAAAAAAGTTTGGTATGCCATCCAACCCTGGAGTTTTCCCAGAATTAAATGCTTTAATTGCATCAAGAAGTTCCTCCTCTGTAATTTGGCCTCCTCTCAGGCGAACTAGCTACTGACCTGTTGTAAGTTTCTGGCTGTCTGTCAGTAGGAGAGTTCAGCTCACTTCTGGCTTTCTTGTCGTCATTGCTAGTGCTCCCACTGTCGCTGTCCACTGTCGATGCAGAGTCAGGCCTGAAACACCACACAGCACCTCTTATCAAATAATCAGCACTAAACAGAATCTGCTCCCTAACCAAATCAGTTTTAAACAGAACCTGTTACCCAACCAATCAGGGCACTGTAACTAATCAAACAAATGATCAAATCAGTCAATCAATACCAGTGTCCAGTAATTGTTCACTGCAATTTAATTAACTTAGGTCGTCAATCCATAAATCCCCCAAAATAAGTTTTAAAAAATCAAAAAATGGGCAGTTCCTTTTGATACTTCAATTCCTCATTCTACAGTTAATTTGATAACAGTCCACAACGGGATGCCGCTGTAGGCATATTTTACAGACATCTTCTCTTGTCATGGTTGTGTTACTTAGCGTGTATGCTATGTGCTAGCTGTGTACTTGCCTGTCCTTCAGTGTTATGTACTGGTGAGGCACCAGGCCATGGGTGCCGTTGAGTCGCCCCTCCCACCAGTCATGTGACGCACGCTGGAACAGCTGCAGGGTCACTCCCTTCTTAAAGGAGAGCTCCCGCCCCGACCGGCCTGTATAGTCAAACCTGGCCACCGCTTCTACTGCTTCCCCCTCTAAGATACCGAGAAAAACGGAGAGAGAAAGAAAGATGGGGAGGGAGAAAGAGAGAAACAGAGAGAGGGGGCAGGAAGCGGGAGGCAGAAGGACAGAGAGAAAGGAGCGATAAGAGCCAGATCGTATGATCGGGACCTGTCAATAACTCATCTCCCGGCAAGACCTTGCCCGAGCTCAGCCAATGAGGAACGAGGTGGACACGAAAGAGAAATCAGAGCATAAGAGTCTTAGCTAACCATCACCCCTTCAATGAGAGAGAGGGGGGTCTCTATGCTAGCTGTTGCCATGGAGACAGCTCTATCCATTGGTGGATGAGAGAGAGAAGCCCACTGGGTGATTGTGTAGAGGTCAAAGCATACCCTCCTCACTGGTCTGAGTCTCTGTGCCGCCGTCGGGCTCTGCCTCCCCACCCGGCTCACTGAAAGGACTCTCGCTAGAAAGGGAGAGGGGGAGAGCGCGAGAGAAAGAGTTTGGGTGTGGGGGAGGAAAAGGAAGAAAAAGGCAGTGTAAGTACCATAACTGCAGCAGTCAGCAATACTAGACAAACTTGGTAGAACCGGGCCCTCTTGATATTTCACAAAATGGATGAACAGAATGATAAAAAGCACAGATGGTTGCAAGGCTTGAGTATACAGTATAGTCCATCTGTCTCACCAGTACTGGTCTCCAGTCATGCATTTCTCATAGACGGGCCCAGGCAGCTCCGGGGGGTCGGGGAAGATGTCGTGGTGCAGGATGACCGTCTTGATGACCTCATTAACATGCGCCTGGCAGGCCACCTGGTCCAGGGCGTCGGGCGTGGGCAGCAGGGTGGGGCCGAAGACGATGGCCAGGTTCCCAGCATCCATCATGTTCTCATCGCTGTACTGGGATAAGCTGTGCAGGGGGCACAGGGCAAATGTTAGTACTTAAACACATCACTTTATTTTTTTCCCCTTATTTGTTCTTTAAAACTTTATTTAAGTCACATTGAGATTCAAAATCTATTTTACAACAGAGCCCTGTATACATATACATTGTGTATAAAACAATAAAATTCAGCACCAATAACAAAATAAACGTATTGAATAAAAGCAATCACATTAAACTAGAGAGGTCCTCAATCATTAGTGTAAACTGCCTAAGTGGCACCAGCACATGTAACTGCAGTGAACTCGACAGACTGTTCCACAGATTAGAGGCAAAAAAACTAAAACGCAGATTTTTCCAAATCCGTTGAGACCTATTGTTATCCATTCCTGAGAAGGGATTTGGTCATTTATGATTCTTAACTTCATGAAGTTACATATGAAGGGAGTGTCTGTCAGATTGCTTTGGAAATCAATAAGAGAATGCAGCTCTCTTCCATCCCACATTTTTATACAGACTACAATGAGTCCTAAAATTGTCCCCTGTGATAAAACGTATTGCGGCATGGTAGACTGCGTCCAAAGGTCTCAAAATAGAGGCTGCCGCGTGCATGTAAACAATATCACCAAAATCCAATACAGGGAGAAGCGTTGTTTGAACAATCTTTCTCCCATTTTCAATACTGAGGCATGATTTATTTCGATATAAAAAAAGCAATCTTAGTCAGATTTTCAATATGCGTTACGAAGGACAACTTGTCATCAGTCCAGACACCCAGGTACTTTATATTGAGAAACAAGCTCAATTTGGACTCCATTTGTAGCGCAATTATGCAGGTCCTCAGGGTCAACATTTCGTGACCTAGAGAACAGCAGGAGCTTGGTTTAACTTGTATTTTAACACCAATTTATGATCTGTAAGTGATTTCTGAATTGAAACAAAGTCATGCTGAAGTTCACGAATGGCCTGCTGCACCGAGGTGGCACAGGAATACAAAACTGTCATCTGCATAGAGATGAATGTTCCAAGTATTAACAGTGTTTCCTATGTCATTAATATAGGTGAACAATATTGGACCCAAAATCGAACCCAGAGGAACACCTTTTTGATTATCAAGAAATTCAGATTCAAACCAATCTGTCAAGATGGCCTGAGTTCTGTCGCTAAGATAATTCTGAAACCATAAAACTGGCTGTATATCCCAGGCCTATTTTTTAAATATTTTTTATAACTTCTTCAGCAAAACAGAATGATCAACCGTGTGGAACGCCTTTGACAGGTCAATAAACAAGGCAGCACAGCTCTTTTTAGCATCCAAGGCATTGACAATATCATTAACAACTAGCATGTTTGCTGTGGTAGTACTACACCCAGGCCTAAACCCTGATTGGTTTATATTAAAAATGCAATTATCAGATAAAACGGAACAAAGTTGTACATTAACCAAGGATTCAAGAATCTTTTCTAAAGAAGGTAGTATTGAAATGGGGTGACAGTTGTCAAGATCATTTGTATCCCCACTCAGCACATATGTAGATTTCCATGCTTGTGGAATACTTCCTGATAACAATGTTAAATAAAACATGTGGGCTACTGAGCCAGCAATAAAAGCAGGAAGTAAAACACTCCAGGATACAAATAGAAGTAAACTGAATGTCCATCATACTCGTACCGAATACTGTAATCTAATATTCTGCAATCTAACATTCTCTGCTGTGGTAGATCACACCAGCACCTCACACTTCTCCCTCTCCTCCCGTTCACACTTCCTCCTCCATCTCTATTTGGAGCTGCAGAGATGAGACATCGTGTTCAGCCAAATACAGACAGACCGTGTTGTGTGTGTGATCTAGACTATTGCAGACCTATATGTTCTAGACTAACCCGGTACTGGTTCTCTGTGTTCTCAACTAACCCAGTACTGGTTCTGTGTGGTTCTCTGGGTTCTATACTAGATCAGACCTGGTTCTGTGTGTTGCTATGTTTTTCTATGTTATAGACTAGTCCAGACCTGGTTCGGTGTGTTCTTGACTAGTCCAGACCTGGTTCTGCTTGGTTCTAGACTAACTCATTACTGGTTCTGTGGGTTCTATATTAACCCAGACGTGGTTAATGTGTGGTTCTGTGTTAGTGTACAGACACTCACTGGTTCAGGAAAGCGAACAGGTATCTCATCACGACCAGAGTCACCCGTGGAACACCCAGTAGAATCTTACGAATACACTGAGCTCTGTCATACAGGCTCTCTATACCTGTGGGAGCACACACACACACACACCAGCTGTCAGTAATATTCCCAGGAACTCATGAGGTGTAATCCTGACACATTCTGAAATATAAGCAGCCCACAGAGAGGCGGCTAGCTCTGTGTGTGTTTCAGAAAGACAGAAAGAAACTGAGTTGAAGACAAAGAAATGGGACTGGGAGATTGTGTGTGGGAGGAAGAGAGAGAGAGGGAGAGATAGAGGGACCCATTTTGACAGTGCCAAAATGGAATGTATTACTCATAAGACTTTTTATTACTGCATCTCAAAACTGCTCTTTTTGTCAATGAACAGCCGCTGATCATTTATGGAGACCTAAAACAAACAGTTGCATTTAAGTGAAGCATGCAAAGCTTTTGGAATCTGTTGCATTTTAAATAAGTTTTGATGGGCCGTATCGACTGCTGATGAGGTCGTTTTTGCAACACATTGCATGTTAGAGCTGTTCAAATGTCACTGTAAATCACAAAACCTTCACAGCTGTTAATTTTTTTCAAAACACACACACTAATTGCATACACACAAAAAAATGAACATCCCCCCCCGTTAAAACAGTGACCCCTGTCCTCCTGTCTCGCCACCTCCCCACAGCATAGCTACTCACGGACACAGGAAATTAGGTCGTTGAACCTTTCCTTGGGAAAGAGGGGGTTCTCCAGCCCCCGGAAGTAGAGCTTCAGTACACCGGCCACCGAGTTGATGTCATGGTTATTCTCCTCGTCAATCAGGGGGTCATTACCTTGACAACAGAGAGACGGACATGGTCAGTTTCCTCTCCGCTGACCTGGAAGCACAAGTATGATGACCTCACAATGACCTCTCACCTCTCTCAAATGAGTTCTTGATGTCATTGACCTCCACCTGTGACCCCGACACACGGAATATGCCCTGGTGCTGAAGACCTGACGGAGATGGGAGGCGGTTATGAGAGTCTAGTCAGTACACATCAGAGGAACTTGAAAGGGCTTGATAGGTGTAAGCGGTATGGATTTTGCCTCTAGCCCCTAAGTAGGCTAAGTGGAGGATCCACCATGTTATTTTCAACAGTCGGACTCACCATGGAGGTTGATGTAACGGATGCAGCTCTCTACCAGCAGAGGAATGGCTTTAGTCGAATCCTAAAAAAACACATCCAGGCAATTAAGCAACCAGCAGAGGACAACCACACAACCAGCAGAGGACAACCACACAACCAGCAGAGGACAACCACACAACCAGCAGAGGACAACCACACAACCAGCAGGAGGAAGAGTGGAAACATTACCTGGTGTTTGCTATGGGAGTTCTTTCGTCCACGGCTAGAAGGAGAGAAACAAGAGACGAGTGACTCAGTTTTGTTTTGCAGAGCTCAAAGACAAGACCTGAGACAATCTAAAAGATAGAAACAGTGCTTCAGTCAATGATGAGCTGTACCTGGTAGTCAGCGTGTCTGCTATATACCCTGGAGAGACGTGAAAGACAGGCAGACAGAGAGAGAGAGGAGTTTAATTGTCAGACTGGGAGGGCATTAGCACACAAGGCATATTTCTAAGCTTAAAAGAGGCAGTGAGAGAGAGCCTCGTTCAACCATCCTGGTATTGCGAGCTTACATTCTGTTTCACGACATGGATTCAAGTGAAACAAAACGAGAGCGCAGCGTTCAAGATGGTGGACCAGGCTAACAGAGACAAAGAGGGTCGACAGCGAGAAAGAGAGAGTGTCTCTTACCCTCGGCCATGGCTTTCTTCAGTAGGTCGTGTTTGGCCTGTAGTTTGGAGATCAGATTACTGCCCTCCAGATACTCACGGAACTTCTGTGGACCACAGACAGAAGAACATGCAGCTTTCATTAACTGTACATCTACCTAACTGTCTATATCATCTAGCCTGTGTGTGTGTGTCACCGTAAAGTAGAAGAGCTCAGTCTCCTGTTGGTTGGCACGGCGCTTGGCGAGGCTGGGTTTGTTTAAGTAGCCGTCCGACACGCTGGACTTGACTGACTCTGAAGAGGGGCTGTGCGTGAAACTCTGGGAAACATCATAGTCATCCAGCACTGTCATGTCCTGAAGGGTGGTGAGAGTGGCCCCCCATGTCTTC
The DNA here is from genome assembly GCF_018296145.1 of Oncorhynchus tshawytscha. Taxonomy (NCBI): domain Eukaryota; kingdom Metazoa; phylum Chordata; class Actinopteri; order Salmoniformes; family Salmonidae; genus Oncorhynchus; species Oncorhynchus tshawytscha. Next base: position 9,157,430 of record NC_056445.1, read on the forward strand.
TTCACCTGGATGTAGGGGAAATAGAGTTAGACCAAAGTAATCACTCACAGATTGTCTGTTCATGTATTTGTGGATATGAGGTTTGAGCGAGTGTTTACGCACATCTTAAATCTGTATGGTGCAGGTGGTGTTTATTTGTGTATGGTAATTACGGTGTGTGAGTGTGTGTGTGTGCTGAAACCTGCAGATGCAGCTCATTACTCCAGTCTCCAACACTTCTGTGCCCTTCAGGGTGAGACAACAGCTGCCCTCCCATTCCACAACAATGCATATACAATCTGCTCAACAGTAATCCACACTCCAAAAACACACTATACATAACCCAAAAAAGCTATAGCTTCAGGGCTATAGGTCTACATCTGTTACAAAATCAACCCAACCTTCCTCTCCTTCTTCCCACAGCATGTAGTCTGAGAATCAACCAAACTACAGCAAAGCACACTGGGAAACTGAAGTACATATGACTGTGTGTGTGTGTGTCTCACCTCCTCGTTCTCGATCTTCAGGGTGGAGAGGCGTGACTGGAGCTGCTGCAGCCTAGATGTGAGCTCTGCCTGCACCTGTGGCTGGGCGGCTATCTGGGTCACCTGACAGGAAACAGGAACAACACACAGCATGACTGGGCGCTTACCTGGGGGGTTTGTGTGTCACTGGGTGTGCGTATGTCTGTGTGAGTGTATGTATATGTGTGCATGCGTGCTTGTGTGTTTTTGCACTTTTGCGCACTCACCGGGTCCCCCATGTGGGGCTGGAAGCTGAAGCGTAGCGGGGGGCAGAAGGCGGTAGGGTAGAGGCCCAGCAGGCGCTGTCTGTCTCGGGCAGGATCCAGGCCCTCTACGGCCCCCTCCAGTACTTCCAACCCTGTCCGCCTGGAGGCCTCCAGACTCAGCTCTGCAGACAGGTAGGTCTTCAACGCACGACTCAGACTGGAGTGGTACCCCAGGTCACAACACTGAGGGAGGGAGAGAGATGGTAATGTGTCTTTCTTTCTCTAACACTTTTTGCCAACACTGCTTTGGTAAAAGTGAAATCGGCTTGGTTGTGTGTGTGCTCACATCTATGATATCGGGCAGGTCGTGGATGTAGTATTTGAACACAGAGGAGTTGGTGGCCTCCATCGTCAGCAGGTACTCGTTCCTAGCCTTCAGAGACTTCAGCTTGTTCTCAGAGTACTTCGCTTTCCTCTGTAGCAAGAGCAGATAGAGCAAGAGAAGGTGGGGAGAAAATAACAGTTTGAGACTTTTTAGAGACTCGTAAAAAAATCTAAATGAATGTAGGAAAGGAGTGTGTGTCCGTCATGGGCCTCTGTACCTTCTCCCTCATCTTCTCCATCTTTCGGGCGGCGTTGCGTCTCTGGTGGCGTTCCTCTATACGCATGCCGAATAACGGCTCCACTCCCCCACCAGGCCCCACTTTGCCAACCCCCACCTGACGCTCGGCATCCCTCAGCTTGGTCTCCGCATTCAGCGTCTCCCCATGGTACATGTGGTATGTCTTCATCACCTAGCAACCACAGCCCACAATGCATCCATTTGTCAACAAGTCTGCCCAGGCAAATCATCTGGGCCGTGTTCAGAAGGCACTAATGGTCGGAAACGTTTTGACATGAAAGGCAGACAGAATGGACAAGTTCAGGTAGTACCTCCTCCGTTTTGAAAGGGTTCTCTCCTGTTTCGTGCCTCTTGAACGTGACCTTACTGCTCATAGCACAATCACCTATAGAAATGCACCTGATAAATGTTGTACGCCTCCCTTCCCCTGCGAGGTTAGGAACAGATCTGTCCCCTCTCTAAGTTCTTGTTAGCTCATGTGTTTCTTTATTTACACCAGCAGCTTTTAAGGCTGCCAAGCTTTCACTTAACTAAACGCACCAATCAGCAACTTTCCTTTGCAGCATTTTGCTGAAATCACAGAAGCGACTCATTCCTCAAAAGTTCATGTCACAATGTTTAAAATGAAGTGTGGCCGTTTTTGATGTCTTGCTTAAGCACAGGAAAAGTGACAGTAAAAAAAAGCCCTGAAGTTAAATGTTTAATGGAGACTGCGTGTGGCAGTTATAGAGGATGTCACTTACGGTGTAGAGTTCATTAAGGAGCTTCATCAAGTCCTCCTGCAGCTGAAAGGTGATCTCTTTGCTCTGAGAGTGGGGGGAGGAGGAGAGGGTAGATGAGAGAGGGGGAACGGAGGAAGAGATAGGGGAGAGATATTTCATCAACCCAGTGGAGAAGGGAGGAGAACTCTGTACAGTTTAGAAACACACACACAGGTCATCACTGCAAATGAGAAACGTTTCATAATCAGATAAATAAATACATCCATAAATGGATGAATCCATAAATAAAACATATGGTGACAGGAGCTGGGCTGTAGCTCCTGTGTGTGTGTGTGTGTGTGTGTGTGTGTGTGTGTGTGTGTGTGTGTGTGTGTGTGTGTGTGAGAGAGTCCTCATGTATTAAACAGCTCCTTCCAGTTTGGGAGTTTGAGTTATAGCATTCTGTAGAGCATTAATACTGCATTAAGCCAAATTACTCTGAAATCCCAGAATGGATTAATCCCATTCCACTAGCCTTCTTACTGTGAGGCGGACCAGCTGAGCCTGTCACCATGGACACCAGGCTGTCAGAAACTCAGCGGTGTCATGGTCACCAGCCGGTGTCATCCTGGGCACACTCACAGTGACTGACAAGTGTCATCTGTGTTCTAGAGCTTCATACAGGGGCGCAACTTTCACTGGGGTTGGGGACATGTCCCTCCCACATTCTGAAATTGCATTTTTGTCCCCCACAGTTTTATCATTGGAATGATATACAAAACGAGGCAACGATGTGCTTTAGGACCATGCGGACGCATCCGAGGGGTCGGGTAGAGTGGAGTGTTTATCCAATTGTAAAAAAATATACACAAAACATTATGTCCCCCCACTTCTAAAACCAAAGCTTCATAAGCAGTTATAACACAGTTACAAAGCTTATATGTCTAGGCGTACTTTATGTAGCTACTAGCTATCAGGTCTCTCAGCACTTTAGCTCTCATTAATAAAACAGGAGCCACAGAGAGATTAATAATGAACATGATGAGTTGAACTCGGAAGGGGTTTGTGTGGGTGTGTGTGTTTAACGTGTTCTACAGTACTCGGAGGCAGGCTTCTCTGAACATACACAGGGGAAAACACTCAAATACACAGAGGAAAATGTGGGCCGATTCTGTACTTTTGATTAAAGCCCATCAGGTTAACTCTGTGGCCCCTTTTATAGCTCCCTCTCAAACCAAGAGGCTTCTGGGAAAATACACGGGGAAATATGAGCCTTTACCTTTCCTTCGAAAACATTAACTCTTCTAGTCCTCTTCTTGCTCCCTCTCATACTAACAGACTTGTCATTACAGCTATAAAACCCTCTATTCCCTTGGGAAAGTCATCTGTGACACGTGCATGAGAAGAGGCTGTGATTGGCTCACTCTTTTAAGCAGGCGGGCGGAGTCGTCGCTGATGTGCGTGAGACGGGTGATGACGTTGTTCAGGTAGAGGTCACTGAGGGTGGCGTGGTCCTTACTCTCCCTCCTCACCTGAAGAGAGAGAGATCAAGTGTTTACATTGCCTAAACACAGGCAACTATTTAATGAAGAGAACCAACATGTCAGCAATATGTGCCTTCACACATTCAAACAAACACTTTCATTACCTGGTTCAGCAGCAGGTACCAGCAGTTAACTGGAGACAGCAAGTTCTGGTCCTTTCTGTAGGAGAGAGAAAGATCGCAGAGGTTGTACTCAAATCAACACAAACACATGCATTAAGCCACTGTTTATGCGTAACCACATACAGTATGAGCTATGCACACACACACGTCTTCTTACTTGTACTGCTGGTGGTCCTTGGTACTGCGTGTCTTGGCCATGAACCTCTCAGCTAGTTTCTCCAGGTTCCTGGAGTACTCGGTCTCGATCTCAGCCTTCTTCCTGAAGAAGTCCTGCAGGTCCTGCAGCAGCTGCACCCTCATCTCTGTCTGCTGTTCCAAACACCGCTGCTGTTCCACCAGCTGGGCTCGCACATCTACACACAGACACAGTGCATCTCTGATTATGAGTGTATACACACATACGATTATAGAGAGACATACTGTAAACCAATCAAGACATGTTTACACACGTCCCTGCATTGATATGGACACAGGTTACCTTAGCGTTCTTAATGCCCAAGAACACTAAGATAGCCTGCCTAAATGACTACCGACCTGTAGCACTCACGTCTGTAGCTTTGAAAGGCTGGTCATGGCTCACATCAAACCCTAGACCCACTCCAATTTGCATATCGCACCAACAGATCCACAGATGATGCAATCTCTGTTGCACTCCTCACTGCCCTTTCACACCTGGACAAAAGGAACACCTATGTGAGAATGCTATTCACTGACTACAGCTCAGCGTTCAACACCATACTGCCCTAAACACCTCCCTCTGCAACTGGATCCTGGACATCCTGACGGGCCGCTCCCAGGTGGTAAGGGTAGATAACAACACATTCGCCATGCTGATCCTCAACACGGGGGCCTCAGGGGTGCGTGCTCAGTCCCCTCCTGTACTCCCTTTTCACTCATGACTGCATGGCCAGGCACGACTCCAACACCATCATTAAGTTTGGTGTGGTCTGGTATGGCAACTGCTCTGCCTCTGACCGCAAGGCGCTACTGAGGTTAGTGCGTACGGCCCAGTACATCACTGGGGCAAAGCTTCTGCCATTCCGGACCTCTATACCAGGCGGTGTCAGAGGAAGGCCCGAAAAATTGTCAGACTCCAGCCACCCTAGTCATAAACTGTTCTCCCTGCTACCGCATGGCAAGCGGTACCAGAGCACCAAGTCTAGGTCCAAGGGGCTCCTAAATAGCTTCTACCCCCAAGACATAAGACTCCTAATCAAATGACTACCCAGAGTATTTGCATTGCCCCCCTCCCTCCCTCCCTCCCTCCGGAACACTGCTGCTACTCTCTGTTATTATCTATGCATAGTTACTTTAATAACTCTACCTACATGTACATATTACCTCAATTACTTCGACACTGGTACCCCCTGTATTTATCCCCGCTATTGTTATTTACTGCTGCTCTTTAGTCATTTGTTATTCTTTTTTAGCTATTTTCTTAACAATTTGATTTGAAATACATGCTGTTAGAGCCGATTTGGACATATTTGTATAAAAGACTGAACATACTGAGCTCCATGGACATTTGTGTAAATATATTAAATATTAATGTACATGATGAAATATTAGGTACGTACCTTTATGATTTATATTTACCTGATTGAGATAAATATCGTCCCCCCCCACCCCCTTGCCCATTCATTGTATTGTGGTAAGTGTGTTAGGGTGAAGGCAGGAAGTTGGGCCTTCGGGGGGTCCTTGCTAGATGCGGGAGCGGTATAGTTTTTTGACCATACAGACATACATACAGACAGGTCATATTATGTATTTTCCATATCAAGTAATCTATGCTTTAAGTTGATTGGATAATCATTTATTTGTTAGATATAAGAAGAATAAACCTTTTTGTTGCACCATATCCCTGGATGTCGTTGAATGTTTGGCTGTTTGGAAACCTTGAGTGTGGACTGTATGCGTACCAAACAACCCCGCTTCAGGCTTGGGCAGTGGCTATGGTAAGGAAGAAAGGAAGCCACTACAATCAAGTCAAAAAAACTCTGTGAAGGATTAATATCTCAAGGAAATCTCCGGTTCAGACATAGGCTGGATATTGTTCTATTTGTAATTGCATTCGGATCGTAAGGACAGCTCGCTTGGAAGGACTTGAACTCCTAGAATTCGCCAGCCGTGAGTAACCACTGCGAATGAATGAGCTGCCCTGTTCAATGCGATCGTTTGATCATGCATATTATGGAAGCGCAAATGTGCTTATAATTGGAATGTTTGATAAACTTGGGAATGGAATTCAAAACACAGCGCTGTGAAAACAATTACGTAGTTTAAGTTTGGGACACACTGAGATCCTATGCACAATGTAGCCTAATCATATGTCTAATATTTGGCCTAACGTGGAAATGCAATGCATCAACGCAACGAATGCAGCTTAAGGATCTAAAGATACTGTGTGTTTAAACTTCTTTAAAAAGGGACAAAACATATAATGGGATGAAATGTTTAAAACGCATCTGAAATGCCGAACTTGCTCCAGTTCAATTCAAAATGGGTCAATATGCTGAAATGGAGGACTGTGTTTTAAAGCATTAAAGGAGGTCTAAAGGGGCATTACGTTTAACAATCAAAAACCAACAACTGTGTCATTGTAAATTGAGTGAACTAAAAGTAAATGATGTAGGATGAAATCCCAAATAAGACTCCACTGGAGAGGGCAGAGGAGCATCTAAATTCACTCTATGCAGCCCTGAGAAGCAAACCTGGAGTGTGGACATGCAAAATAAATGAAATAAAAGTCCTTGTTGATGGAGGAAACATTGAAACTGAATGAGGGTCTTGAAGCATTTGATGCTGTTCTCAATTACTTTAAGAATGCTCATGAATCTGTGCTAGAGCTGGTCACAGAGGAGGAACAGGAGAGCATGAACTATTATCAACCAAGAATGAGAACTTATGAACATTTCCTGAAAGAGGTGGAAATATGGAAAAAAGCTGAAGTTGAGCCACAAACGCTCATTGAACCAAACGACAGCATTTCCTCAGTGTCCTCTGCACGCCTAAAAGCTGAGGCAGAACGAGCAGGTCTACTAGCTCGCCAAGCATCATTACAGGACAAGCATGCATTGGAACTGGAGAAAGCTCAACTGGAACAACAGAAAGCTCAACTGAATGTTAGGATGGAAAAAATCGTACTGGAAACGGACATAGCAGCATATAATGCCAAACTGAAGGTCCTGGAGAGTGTTGAGTCAACTTCTCAATCCCATGCTGTGGCAGCCCATTTTCTAAGCCAAGAAGATGGAATGAACTCTTATTTTGAGAACCAGGAACCCGAGGTCTATGAGGAACCCGAACCATCACCTGTTGAGTTTGCTGCATTAGGAGCAGCTCCAAAGACCCCATTTACAAAGGGGTTTACAACAACCGACCACAAAGCCATCAAAACCTATTCAGAAAACAGTCACAAACCACACACTTCAGCAGCCAACATCAAGGTCTAACAATCAACACAGAATCAACACTGCGGGTATCAGCCATAATACCAGCCATGATAACCTCTCTACTGTCATGCAAAGGCGGAATGAAATATCTGACCTCCTTGTACTACAGCACAAACAGGACACACTCCCTGTTAGGGAGACACCTATGTTTGACGGGGATCCTCTAAACTTTAGGCCATTTATGCGTGCATTTGAGCATGCTATAGAAGATAAGACAAGCAGTCACAAGCAGTAATCTTCCCTCCAACATAAAGTTGATCATGTCAAAACTTCCCTACAAACTAAGGGAAAAATGGAGGTCTACTGCATGTGATATTTTAGAGAGAAGCCACCGGAGGACCCAGTTCAGTGACCTTGTGATGTTCATGGAAAAATAGGCCAAAATACTGCAGGATTCGTTGTACGGAGATATTCAAGATCCTCTGACCAACAAAAAGTTGTTTTAAACCAAAACAGAAGCTGACAGCAGTTCAAGTCCAAGAGCAGGGGAAACAGCTTTGCCACTGCAGTAGCTGTAGTGGCAGATTGTGACCCTGAAAAACCTCCTAAAAGAACAAACATTCAAAGTCAAGAAACCAGGCCCCTACCCTTCTGATGCTCCCAGTATCTCCTGTGTATTTTGCGCTGGTGAGCATTTCTTGGTCAACTGCCAACAGGTGAAGGCGCAGCCACACGAAGCCAAGGTTGAGTTTCTGAGATCAAAAGGCCTTTGATTTGGCTGTTTGATGAGAGGACACTTAAGCAAAGAATGTAAAAGAAGGATGACCTGTCAAAGAAAGCACCCCACTATCCTGCACATTGAAGGAAGAGAGAGATTTAGATCTCTGAAGGCAGATACGAGTGGTGTAGCAGTAAAGCGGGAGGAGACTGTCAGCAGTGCTCTTGTTTCACTGGAAGCTGGTGAAGATACCGGGGCCGGTACAGATTGTGCACTTGCAATTGTGCCAGTTCAAGTAAAGATGGCAAATGGAAGCAACTCTGCGTTAACCTGTGCATTTCTCGATTCTGGTAGCTCAGCAACATTTTGTACGGAGAGACTCATGAGGCAGTTGCAAGCTAAAGGCAGTGAGACTGAAATTCTGCTACGCACAATGGGGCAGGAGAGTCCTACCAAGAGCTGTGAGATATCTGGATTAGAGGTTGGCAATGTGGAAGGCGACACATTACCAAAGGTCTACACCCAAAATAAAATCCCAGTGACAAGAGAGAATATTCCCACTCAGAAAGATCTCAAAAGGTGGCCATACCTGAGAGGTTCAGTTGAAGGAAATTCATGCCGACGTCGAACTCCTGATAGGCGTAAATGCTCCAAAGGCAATGGAACCCTGGAAAATCATAAATAGTCAAGGCAACGGACCGTATGCAGTGAAAACCCTCTTTGGATGGGTGATGAACGGTCCTCTTAACAGTTGTACCATGGCAGAAGAATCTGGGCATCCTACGGTGATGGCCAATCGTATCTCACTGGCCGACCTGGGGGTTCTTCTTGTAAATCACTACAACCATGACTTCCCTGAGAGAGAGTATGAAGAGAAAAGTGAGATGTCAGCTGAGGATCGTAGGTTTATGGAGATCGTATCAAGCTCCATAACCCTCAAAGACCATCACTACTACTTACTGTTGCCCTTTCGCAACAAAGATGTAGTCCTGCCAAACAATAGTGACATGGCAAAGCAGTGGGCTCTAAATATTATCAGGAATTTCAAGAAGGACCAAGGTTACGCTGCAGAGTACAAAGGCTTCATGGAAGAGATAACAAAAGGTTACACCGAGAAGGTACCACAAGAACAGCTCCTCAGAGAGAAAGGCAAGGTATGGTACATACCACACCATGGCGTTCACCATAAGCGCAAAGGAACGATACGAGTGGTGTTTGACTGTTCATCATCCTATAAAAGGTACATCTCTTAACAGTGAACTCCTTCAAGGCCCTGACCTGGCAAACACACTTATAGGAGTCTTGCTAAGATTTCGGCAAGAGCACATTGCCATGATGGCAGACATTGAAGGAATGTTTCATCAAGTACGCGTCCTTGAAGATTACTTAGACTTCCTGAGATTCCTATGGTGGCCGGACGGTGATACAAACAAAAGATTGGAGGAGTACAGAATGATGGTACATATCCTCTCCAAGTTGTGCAAACTTTGCACTGCGAAAGAAGACAACTGTGAGAGGTACGATGAAGAGGTGATTCAAACAGTCAAGTCCAACTTCTATGTTGATATCTGCCTCAAGTCAGTGGCCACAGAAGAACAAGCCATAGCTTTCACAAAAAACCTCAGGGGTGTGTGCTCTCAGGGTGGGTTCAAATTGACCAAGTGGGTCAGCAACAGCCGCACTCTGCTGGCTTCTATCCCCAATGAACACAAAGCCAAGCAGATAAAAGAATTGGAACTGGACAGAGAAAAGCTGCCTGTTGAAAGAGCACTTGGAATCTGATGGAACATTGAAAGTGATGCGTTTACCTTCTGAGTCACTGTCAAGAACAGACCCCTTACAAGAAGAGGTATTCTCTCAACTGCCAGCTCTATTTATGATCCATTAGGTTTCCTCGCCCCATTTGTATTAAAGGCAAAGCAAATTCTTCAAGTGCTCTGCAAGCTAAAGTGTGGATGGGACGAAGTCCCTGAAGAACACTCTATTTCATGGAAGAGATGGCTCTCAGAGCTGGACCAGCTCTCCAGATTCCCGATACAGGTGTATGATGCCTGAGACCTTTGGTCAAGTCAAGACCACACAGCTGCATCACTTCGGTGATGCAAGTGAACAAGGTTATGGCATGGCAAGCTACCTTAGGTTCACAAACGGTATGGAAAAGGTCCACATTGCATTCATACTGGGGAAATCAAGGGTGACTCCACTCAAGCGGATGACGATCCCCAGACTGGAACTTGCTGCAGCAACATTGGCAGTGCGAGTGGACAGGATGTTAAGGTTGGAGCTCCAGATTGAACTTGACAGACAGCCAGTCTGTGCTAAAATACATCCGCAATGATACCAAGAGATTCCATACCTTTGTGGCTAATAGGGTTGCTATGATCCGTGACAAAGCAAAACAGTGGAGGTATTTGAACTCCAAACACAACCCAGCCAATGATGCCTCAAGAGGATTACATGTTGAAAATTTCCTGAACTCAAAGAGATGGCGCATAGGACCAGAATTCCTGGAGAAGCCAGAAACTCAATGGCCGAACGTCCCCGAGGAGCTTGACTCCATCCCTCCGGATGATCCAGAGGTGAGAAAAGACGTAATCGTAAACAGTACAAGTGTGGAAGAAAAGAGTCCAACCAGCAAACTGATTGAGTACTATTCAACATGGAACAGCTTGAAGAAAGCAGTTGCCTGGATGCTGAAACGGAGACGTCTTCTACAGTTAAGCCAGAAAAGGAAAATTCTCTCTCAAACTGATCCAAGATCAAATCAGAGTCTGACAAACTCACTGAAGGAACAAATTGACAAGTTCAAACTGACGTTTGGAAAAGAAAGTCTGTCTGGATGACCTAGATGAAGCAGAAAAGGTCATCATTCGATTTGAGCAACAACAGCACTTTAAACAAGAAATTACACTAGTTGTGAAAGGAAAACAATGTGCCAAGAGAAGCGGCTCAATCTGTAAGTTTGAACCAATTGTTGACAATGGCATTCTGAGAGTAGGAGGAAAGTTAAGCAAAGCTGCTATGCCCAAAGACTCCTACATCTCCAGACTGATCTTACTCCACATCCATGAGCAGGTTGGCCACTCTGGGAGAGGTCACATGCTTTCTAGACTTCGCCAGCGATATTGGATACCCTTTGCCAACTCCTTAGCAAGGAAGAACCTTAAGAGCTGTGTCTTCTGCAGGCGGATGCAAGCTAGAGCTGGAGAACAGAAGATGGCCAACCTTCCACAAGATCCGGTGTCACCTGATTTGCCGCCTTTCACCCATGTGGGCATAGATTACTTAAGCCCCATAGAGGTGAAGCGAGGCCGCGTTCATGTGAAGCGGTATGGTGTGATCTTTACTTGCCTAGTGAGTCAAGCTGTCCATCTAGAAGTTGCTAGTTATCTGGATACTTATTCCTGCATCAAATGCCCTGCGCAGGTTCATCTGTCGAAGGGGCCCAGTAACAAGTATCAAAACAGGCAATGGCACCAACTTTGTTGGAATACACAGAGAGCTAGGAGAAGTTCTGAAAGAGCTGGATCACAAGATTCAAAATTAATCACAGACGGAAGGAGTGACATGGTCATTCAACCCTCCCTCTGGAGCCCACCATGGGGGGGGGTATGGGAGAGGTTGATCCGACTGAAAAAGATCCTCTATTCAGTCCTTAAAGAGCAAGTACTGGATGATGAGGCTTTGTAGACAGCCTTGTGTGAAGTTGAGGCGATTATGAACGACAGAGCAATCACTACTGTAACAAATGACCCTAATGATTTAGAACCCCTGGCTCCGAACCATCTGCTTCATCTGAGAGCAAAGCCAGTCCTGCCACCAGGACTATTACAGAGAAGAGAACTATACTCACGAAGGAGATGGAAGCAAGTACAATATATCACTGACCTCTTCTGGAAGAGATGGATCAGGGAGTATCTTCCACTTATGCAGGAGCGGAACAAGTGGAACAAAACTAAGGGAAACTTCAGTCCTGGTGACCTTGTGGTCATCGTCGATGACACCGCCCCAAAGAACTCTTGGCTAATGGGGCGTGTGGTGGAGGAGTTGCCAGGGGCCAAAGGTCTTGTCCGGAGCGTCATGGTTAAGACTAAGACCAATATCTTACAGAGACCTATCAATAAATCTTAGAATCACGTGAACCTCTGATTCGTTGATGTCGTACTCTTACATTCTTTGATGTAATAGTCATACATTTTTGGAAGTTGAACACCTTTACACTTCGACTGAGATCTATGGACTATTTTCCTATATGGCACCTTGTATATTTGTATATAGCTATGAACTGTAATAGTGCTCTGGTATAGAATGTTTTGTGTATTGGCTCTACGTTTGAATATTAAGTAATTGTGTGCATTCAGTGCAGTCAACAATTAGGGGCCGGTATGTTAGAGCCGATTTGGACATATTTGTATAAAAGACTGAACATACCGAGCTCCATGGACATTTGTGTAAATATATTAAATAATAATGTACATTATGAAATATTAGGTACGTACCTTTATGATTTATATTTACCTGATTGAGATAAATATAGTTTTTGCCCCCCCTCTTGCCCATTCATTGTATTGTGGTAAGTGTGTTAGGATAAAGGCAGGAAGTTGGGCCTTTGGGGGGGTCCTTACTAGATGCGGGTGCGGTATAGTTTTTTGACCATACAAACATACATACATACAGACAGGTCATATTATGTATTTTCCATATCAAGTAATCTATGCTTTAAGTTAATTGGAGAATAATTTCTTTGTTAGATATAAGAAGAATAAACATTTTTGTTGCACCATATCCCTGGATGTCATTGAATGTTTGGCTGTTTGGAAACCTTGAGTGTGGACTGTATGCGTACCAAACAACCCCGCTTCAGGCTTGGGCAGTGGCTATGGTAAAGAGGAAAGGAAGCCACTACACATGCACACACCCTAAACCAGAGCTCTACAGACAAACACAATCATTCAGTTACACAGACACCTGTAGTAATACACACTCACTAACATATGCAGACGTAACACCTTTCCAGACTACTGGCCCATATACTAATGAATTGTATTCATATAGTGTTTTTCACCAGGTCTCAAAGCCCTTTACAGATGATGGGAACACCTCTCTCCATCACCCACTAATGTGAAGCTAGGCACCCACCTGGGTGATGCACATGGCAGCCATTTTGCGTTAGAACACATGACCACTAGATATCCACTATCACAGTGGGGGACGTGCATGCGTGTACAAACACACACACACACACGCACGAGAGAGCATGCATGACTGGAAATCAGATTCTTCAGGCTAAAGGCCACGATATTATTCTATTGGAATCTTTATGAAGCGTATCTGTGCATATGTATGTGTGTGTGTCAATGTTGATGCGGCAGATCTGAGCTCCGTCTTCACCTCCTTCGTCACATGGTTCACACACAGTGTGTGGTTGCCAAGACAACAGGTAGTGGAGTGGAGAGGGTCCCCTGGAGATTGGTGTGTCTGCGTGGGCGTGTGTGTGTGTGTGTGTGAGAGAGACCGTGTGAAAGGGAGAGACAGAGGTAAGGAGAGAGAAATACATAATGTGTGTATGTGTGAGAGAGAGAGGAGAAGGGGGGAGTGGGAGAGTTATCATTGTGTATTCTCTGCCAGTCCTCTCTTCTCCTTCCTGTGTCAGATCCCTCGCTCTGAAACAGCACAACCACTGAAGTGTGCACTGCCATGCTGACTGTGGGATTGGTGTGTGGGTTTAATATGTGCGTGTTCTTTAATGTTATTGTGGCCAAAGGATGCGGTCCAAGATGACTCCTTAGGGACAGACGTGCTGAGAGAGAGATGGAGGGAGGGAGAGAGGGATTAAGAAAGGACGGGAGAAATGGAGGGGTAGACACAGGGGAGGGAGTGAGACAGCGGGCCTGAGGAGTGAGTGAGATACACAACTTCTGTTGGACATTGTAGAAATCTTCCACAATGATTTTGCTCTTGTTTGTTGTCTAAGATTAGTGGAGGGTGTCTTTGGTATGAATGTATGATTGTGAATAAGACAACTCTGCACAAGCCAGGAACAATTCATTTCACCAATCTGACACTAGATTACCTTTCATGGCTTAGACACCTGGAGAGAGTGAGTGGGTGGGTGTGTGTGTGATGTCACAGCTGAACAGGAAAAGGAATCTCATCCTGGCCCGTTTCCATGACAACCAGGTCCAAGGACACAAGGGCAGAACACCGCTGGATGATCATAAAGGGACACACACACACAGAAGTGTTGGCATTGGCCACCAAATTATTCTTCCTTCAGTCTCACAACCACACACTGTTGAGAGTGCTCTCTCTCTCCTTATTTGCTTCCTCCCTCTCTTCCCTCCTCCCCCTTCGTTCTCTCCCTCCTTCTCTCCCAGGCATGTAGATGTGGGGTCAGTAATCGTACACACATGCAGACGCAGGCAAAAGCAGAGCTCACTTTCACAGCCCCCCTTCACTCTTCTCTCCCACTCTACTTCCATTCCTCTCTCCCCACTCTCTTTCCCTCTTTTGCATTCATCATTCAGGCTTATATGATCCAAGGCATCACTTGATGTTATCAAACATTTGAAAAATCTCCCATATCTTTGCACACAGAGACAGCCAGACATTAGCATGGTGGAATACATAGCAGAGGTCTGAATACCTGGGTATACCTGGGCTTCAGATCAACCCTCTCACTGATGACGTGACACTCAACACTCTCACTGTGACATCATCACGTGAATAGAACTGCCCCCTCATAAACACAGCTGCTCCCGACCAATCACAGCCCGGGGAGGGAAGGCAGACTGCAAAGCCACATAGCGACAATTCAGATACATACAGGTACCTCCGCTAAGACGGGAGAGAGCAGCAGCAAAGCGGCACTGTATCTTTAAGTGGTCATTGAAATGCAGGGCATCCCCAAGTGTTTTGGCCAGCTGCCAGACTGGGGATGGGCGCGCACACACACACGCTCTCCGGTGCTCTCCATTAAATCTAATCACTCAAAGTCACTGTGTCGATGTCGATTCGGTGTGTGTGTGCCCAGGGAAGAGCCTGTGCATTCAGAGTTCCTCAGTGACAGAAAGAGCACCGTAGGAGGGAGAGAAAGAGATGAGAATTTCAGCAATGTGTGCGTGGCTGAACTGAGGATGTATTCATGACCTTTCCTGATCAGAATGCATAAACACACACACACACACACACACACACACACACACACACACACACACACGTCATTTCAGTCCAAACTCTCCAACAGCGTCTCCATTTCCTCCTTTCTCTTTGATATCAACCTGCAGGGGACATCAGGCATTTTCACAATGTGGAGCTCTTTCCTGTGAAAAGTGAAAGCCATTTCCTTTTCTGAGATAAGTGATCACGTGGGCAGGAAGGCACTGCAGGTGATAAAGTGAGAATGTTTTATGTGCTCTGTGGTGCCGTGAGTGAGAGAGGAAGAGTTCATCCCACACAGCCCTTGCAACATGCCCATGTAATTATGATGGGTGTAGAGCCATGTTCAGTTTTGTGGCCTGGCTACCATCTTGGTTGGAATGTCCTACTGTTCTGTGTGCAGTCCTCAGTATAATAATAATACATTACATTTGAATAGCGCTTTTCATAGAATCTCAAAGCATTTCAAAAATCAAAAAACAAACAAGCAATATATCATGACAGGTCAATCAATAGAGGCCAAGTCCTTGACAGCTGCATCCTACGAAGATGGTGAAGGTCAGTCCATGGGTGAATGAAGAGAGCTGGTCACGGGGTGGTAGACGATGGTGATGGAGTCTGCGGATGATCTTGTAGAGGACAAGTCTTAAAGTCACTGCACTTCTCCTCTTTCACTCTGTGTAACACAGTGTAGGATGGTGATGCCTCAGCAGCCCTGGGCGCCAGAACGCTCACCACACAAAGTAGTCAGCCAGGTCACCCGTGATACAAGTCTGTGTCCAACGTCCATCCGGAAGACGTGACATTTAACAGAATTGGTCTCACGTGGAACACCTGCACAGTCAGTCAGTGCACTCCCCAGGTGTCCCCCTCATCGCCTACTGTTCCACAGGGCATCATGGTGGGGAGGGGGGGGGGCAGTTCCATAGTTACAGCACTGTCACTGTCACAGTAACCACATCAAGCCTCTCTCCGAGGACATCAGTGGGGTTGACAAGACGATGAAACCTACGCCGTGTCCCACTCCCACCATATGCAGAGTGCAGTGCTCATTATATACAGTTCGTCACGCACACACACACACCCGGGGGAGCCTGCTGCAGCCACAACCTCTGAGGTAAACCAACAGTGAAACAGAACCAACACAGACAGAGAGAGAGAGACAGAGCTCCCAGCTATGGCAAATACCCACTACTACTCCACTCTATACCCACCTACTACTCCACTCTATACCCACCTACTACTCCACTCTATACCCACCTACTGCTCCACTCTATACCCACCTACTACTCCACTCTATACCAACCTACTACTCCACTCTATACCCACTGACTGTAATGTAGCCTACTACTGTCAAACACCCACACTTCCACATGGCTGAGAATGATCAAGGGCTCTGCAGATTCCGCTCCTCCCCCTCTCCTCTCCCCCTCAGGCACCTTGCAGCACTCAGGATGAACCCAGAAATACTGACGTCTCATACTGAGGTGTCATCCCCACTACACATCCATTCTCCAAACAAATCCGTGTGTGAGGCAGTAGAATCAGACATAACATAGGCAGGTGTAGTGTGTGTTCATATATATATGAATGTGCCTATGAGAGAGGGGTGTATATGTGTGCGTGCGTGTGACGCCTTACTAATAAAACAAATAAAAAGCATACCTTTCACCTGGCTTTCATACTCTGCAATTATCTCTTTGTCCTTCTTGCTCCTGACCAGGTTCGACATGTCGGCGCACTAAGGATGGTCAATCAGATAACGGTCCAAACCTTGATTATTCCGCTCCACCGCGCGTCTACGATGCCCGAGGCGCTATCCCAAACCACAGGTTACATACTAGGGAATAGATCCACTCACTGCCGCAACAACAGAATGTATTATTCCTCCCCAAGGGATGGCGGATAAAACGCTCAATCATCCAGAATCACCCTCTCCATAGAGCCACCAGTGACTGCCTGAGCCATGCTAAGTTTGGGTTCTCTGTGAGCTGTCAACTGGGAAGCAGATAGAAACAATTTCCCATTAGCGAGCTCAAAGAGCGCGGGAGAGGCAGCGGCAGTAGCCTACACACACACACACACACACACTGGGCTGCGGTAAGAGAGGGGTGCACGCCCACTAGGTTTTCCAGCGGAGCACACCCTGGTCTCTCGTTCGCCGGAGTTTCTCCTGTACAAGTCTCTCCCGGGGTGTTTGCGTGAGTACTATGAACAATATGTTTCTGTGATCTAACACTGTAGTAACCTTTCACACAAACTATGGGCTACGCTACTCCGCTCCTGCATGCTGCTCAATGCCATGGGAAAGGGTGGGACTCGGGGGCGGGTACCCAGATATGATTGACAGTAAGGCCTACCGTAACCACTTATGCCTGGTTCATATTGACAGTTTGAAGTGACTCAAATCTTATTTTATTTATTCGAATCTGTTCTTTTTCCTGCAGTCCGAACAGCCAAAAAGCACACGGAATCAGATATTTAAAATAACCTTTTGTAGGTGGTTTGAAATCAGATACAAATCTTTCTTGGCCATGTGACTTGTTTCAAATGGTTAAATCTGAATTATTTCCGCTCAAGTTGTTTTTAGACTGTTATTTGGCATATCTAGCTACTCTGTTTACAGTTAGACAAGAACATGTGGTAGCTAACTAGCTTGTTTATTGTTTACAAACAAAACAGTGAATGTGCTAAAGCCAAACAGCTACTTAGCTAGCTAGTTGATTGCTGTGGCTAACCAAAAAGGACTCGTTCTTGAAAGTTGGCTCATCTTCTCCTTTAAGGCTTTAAAAGTGTTCTAACACTATGATTTTGCGAGCACCACCACCAATCAGCCTACACCACTGTGCACACACCCGTAGTGACAATTAGCGTAGCCGAGTCAGCAAATGACCGCTGTTTGAACACGCATCCGATTTGGTCACTTGTACATTTCTGTTTGGACAGTCAGTTTTCCAAGGCATGCATTGTGGACAAGGCTTTATAGTGCTTCGTGGCTCGGTCATAATAAAGGGCGTCGGATAGGACCCGTGTCCAATTAGGATTTATGACTAATAGGTCATTTATTAAAATCCTAATTAGGTCATTTGTGAGATTCATTCAGAGGGGGTTTGTGTCAGCAGTGCAACACAGGTGCGTGCCTGCAGGTAGCCTAAAATAACTTACCTTCCACTGTAGAGAGGAGACACATTTCAACTCTTTGAGTTAAGTGCTAACAGAGAAAGACTGGATATATTTGAAAGGGGCTCTAGGGGCTTGTATGAAACAGAGAATGAGAAGCCATAATAGCTGCGTTTACACAGACAGCCCAATTCTGATCTTTTGCCCAATTATTGGCAAAAGATCTGATTGGTAAAAATACCAAATAGTGGCAAAAGATCACATTTGGGCTGTGTGTAAATGCAGCAAATGTAGATTTTTTTATTCTTATTCTGAGGACACTGTACTGGATTTCACTCTAGCCAAGCATTAATTAGAAAGGCAACCAAGTAACTGAAATCTACATAATCTCTGTATTTTCCTAGCCCTTGACTTTTTCCACTTTGTTGTGTTACACTGGCCTAAACACAATACCCCATAATGTCAGTGGAATCATTGTTTTTAGACATTTTGACAAATTAATTAAAAATGAAAAGCTGAAATGTCTTGAGTCAAAAAGTATTCAACCCCTTTGTCATGGCAAGCCTAAATAAGTTGAAGAGTAAACATCTGCTTAACAAATCACATAAGTTGCATGGACTCACTATGTGTGCAATAATAGTGATCACCTTTTTAATGACTACCTTATCTCTGTACCTAACACAAACAAGTATCTGTAAGGTCCCTCAGATGAGCAGTGAATTTCAAACACAGATTCAACCACAAAGATCAGCGAGGTTTACAAATGTCTCGCAAAGAAGGGAACCTATTGGTAGATGGGTAAAAAAAAAGCAGACATTGAATATCCCTTTGAGCATGGTGAAGTTCTTAATTACACTTTCGGTGGTGTGTCAATACACCCAGTCACTACAAAGATACAGGTGTCCTTCCTAACCTAGAGAGGAAGGACTTTAAAACAGTTTAATGGCTATGATATGAGAAAACTGAGGATGGATCAACAACATTGTAGTTACTCCACAATAGCAAACTAAATGACAGAGTGAAAAGAAGGAAGCCTGTACAGAATAACAATATTCCTAAACATGCATCCTGTTTGCAATAAGACACTAAAGTAAAACTGAAAAACATGTGGCAAAGGAATGAACATCATGTCCTGAATACAAAGAGTTAAGTTTGGGGAAATTAGAGACTTACCCTGAAAAACTCACAGCTGTAACCACTGCCAAAGGTGACTCTAAACGTGTATTGACTCAGGGGTGTGAATACTTACATACTTTTGAATTCAGGCTGTCACACAACAACGTGTGGAAGAAGTCCAGGGGTATGAATACTTTGAAGGCACTGTGCATATCTACCACAAATATCATAACCCTGCACATTGATATGGTGCTGGTACTCACTGTATATACTGTAGATTAATTTTTGGGTATTATATTCCTCATGTTTTTATTTTCTTATTTTGAACTTTGCATGGTTGGGAAAGAGCTCATACGTAAGCATTTCACGGTAGTCTACACCTGTTGCATTCGGCGCATGTTACAAATCAAATTTGATTTTGATTTGATTGGCTAATGGCAACAAGCTGTGTCAACCATAAACTAAAAGTACAGCTATCATGCTTGTAAACAAATTATAGTGTTCAAAAACTATATTAAACCAAGATTGCTTTTTATAAATAATGTTTTGTTGCATTAAACTGCCAAAAATGCTGTTATCGAGGTAATTGCTTACGTCATAGGTCATGTGGATTTTTCCCAGTCGTATGTGGTAAATACCACCTTCCCACACCTACTCATTCAAGGGTTTTTCTTTATTTTTTACTATTTTTGACATGTAGAATAATAGTGTAGACATTACAACTATGCAATAACACATGGAATCATGTAGTAACCAAAAAAGTGTTAAACAAATCCAAATATATTTTAGATTTGAGATTCTTCAAAGTTGCCACCCTTTGCGTTGATGACAGCTTTGCACACTCTTGGCATTCTCTCAACCAGCTTCATGAGGTAGTTACCTGGAATGCATTTCAATGAACAGATGTGCCTTAATAAAAGTGAATTTGTGGAATTTCTTTCCATCAAATCAAACTTTGTTTGCCACATGCGCCTGAATACAACAAGTGTAGACTTTACTGTGAAATGCTTACTTACAAGCCCCTAACCAACTGTGCAGTTCAAGAAGAAGAAAATATTTACCAAGGAGGCTAAAATAAAAAAGTAATAATAAAAAGTAATACAATAAGAATAACAATAACGAGGCTATATACAGAGGGCACCGGTACTGAGTCAGTGTGCAGGGGTACCGGCTAGTTGAGGTAATCTGTACATGGGGTGTCAATGTAAATTGTCGGGTGGCGATTTTTATGAATTGTTCAGCAGTCTAATGGCTTGGGGGTAGAAGCTGTTGAGTAGCCTTTTGGTCCTTTTGGTTCTTAATGTGTTTGAGACAATCAGCTGTTGTGACAAGGTAGGGGTGGTATACAGAAGATAGCCCTATTTGTTAAATACCAAGTCCATATATGGCAAGAACAGCTCAAATAAGCAAAGAGAAATGACAGTCTATCATCACTTTGCGACATGAAGGTCAGTCAATCTGGAAAAGTTCAAGAACCTTCAAGAAGTGCAGTCGAAAAAACCATCAAGCGCTATGATAAAACTGGCTCTCGTGAGGACCACCACAGGAAAGGAAGACCCAGAGTTTCATCTGCTGCAGAGGATAAGTTCATTAGAGTTACCAGCCTGAGAAATTGCAGGCAAAATAAATGCTTCAGAGTTCAAGTAACAGACACATCTCAACATCAACTGTTTAGAGGAGACTGCATGAATCAGGCCTTCATGTTCGAATTGCTGCAAAGAAACCCATACTAAAGGACACCAATAAGAAGAAGAGACTTGCTTGGGCCAAGAAACACGAGCAATGGACATTAGACTGGTGGAAATCTGTCCTTTGGTCGGATGACTCCAAATTTGTTATTTTTTATTCCAACTGCCGTGTCTTTGTGAGCCGCAAAATAGGTGAACGGATGATCTCCGCATGTGTGGTTCCCACCGTGAAGCTTTGAAGAGGAGGTGTGGGAGTGCTTTGCTGGTGACACTGTCTGTGATTTATTCAAGGCACACTTAACCAGCATACATACATACATACATACATACATACATACATACATACATACATACATACATACATACATACATACATACATACATACATACATACATACATACATACATACATACATACATACATACATACATACATAAACATTACACAACATGTTGCAAGTTGCAATTTCAACAATGAGTGGTTTGGAATGAATCAGTGGCTAACCGCAACAGTTGCAAAGCAATCACTAGCCTGCTATTCAGTGGAGAGGGTGTGTGGTCCAAGTCTGGGTTTAAGCTTAAAATGATAAACAGTCACATGCAACACCATGGGCCAGAAAAGTTTGACTACATTGGTCATGCTGTCAATCCAGCATGACTTCTGCCGTGTTCAAAACAACTGGAAACTGAGAAATGAGACTTTGATGAGAAAATGGAATAAATTGAATAAGGTGCCCAGAGGTGCCCAGAGTAAACTGCCTGCTACTCAGTCCCAGTTGCTAATATATTCATATTATTGGTGTATTTGGATAGAAAACACTAGGACGTTTCTAAAACTGTTTGAATGATGTATGTGAGTATAACAGAACTCCTATGGCAGGCAAAAACCTGAGAAGAAAAATCCAACCAGGAAGTGGGAAATCTGAGGTTGGTCGTTTTTCAACTCATTCCTTTATTGAAGATACAGTGGGATATTGGTCATGTTTCCACTAGATGTCAATAGTCTTTAGAACCTTGTTTGATGCTTCTACTGTGAAGTGGGGCCGAATGAGAGGGGAATGAGTCAGGGCTCTGCCAGAATGCCTTGAGCTCGTGACACTTGTTCACGTGAGAGTTAGCTTGCGTTCCATTGCATTTCTGAAGACAAAGGAATTCTCCGGTTGGAACATTATTGAAGATTTATGTTAAAAACATCCTAACGATGGATTCTATACATCATTTGACATGTTTCTACAGACTATAACGGGACTTTTTGACATTTCGTCTGCTCCTAGTGAACGCGCTACGTGACTTTGGATTAGTTTACAAAATGTGAAAACAAAGGTAGCTATTTGGACATAAATGATGGACATTATCAAACAAAACAAACATTTATTGTGGAACTGGGATTCCTGGGAGTGCATTCTGATGAAGATCATCAAAGGTAAGTGAATATTTATAATGTTATTTCTGACTTCTGTTGACTGCACAATATGGCAGATATCTTTTTGGCTTGTTTGGGCTCTGAGCGCCGTACTCAGATTATTGCATGGTTTGCTTTTTCCGTAAAGCTTTTTTGAATTCTGACACAGAGGTTGCATTAAGGAGAAGTGTATCTATAATTCCGTGCATAATAGTTGTATCTTTTATCAATGTTTATTATGTGTATTTCTGTAAATTGACGTGGCTCTCTGCAAAATCACCGGATGTCTTTGGAACTACTGAACATAACGCGCCAATGTATACTGAGATTTTTTTAGATAAATATAAACATTATCGAACAAAACATACATGTATTGTGTAACATGAAGTCCTATGAGTGTCATCTGATGAAGGTCATCAAAGGTTAGTGATTAATTCTCTCTCTATTTCTGATTTTTGTGACTCCTCTCTTTGGCTGGGAAAATGGCTGTGTTTTTCTGTGACTTGGCTCTGACCTAACATAATCGTTTGCGGCGCTTTCACCGTAAATACTATTTGAAATCGGAGACTGTGGTGGGATTAACAAGAAGTGTATCTTTAAAATGGTGTGAAATACTTGTATGTCTGAGGATTTTTAATTATGAGATTTCTGTTGTTTTGAATTTGGCACCCTGCACTTTCACTGGCTGTTGTCATATCGATCCCGTTAGCGGGATCTCAGCCCTAAGAAGTTATCGAATTTTGTAAGAGCTTTCATTGTCTGCTTATATGACCCCTTTATTTATCCTACGATTCTGACTTGGTGTACAGGGAGAATACTGTAAGAACGGCCCATGTTCTGAATTCTATCGCTGTACATTTCAAAAGTACTTAACAAATAGTTATATTGACTACATCCGTATTAGCACGCTCATTGTCTTCATCAAAATTACGGATTGCCTCTGATCCGCTCATCGTTCCTTTATACAATAGTTTGTACATCTCAATTGTCAGTAGAAACCACATTTGTTTAACCTCTCTGGGATCGTTCGGGAAGCTAGCGTCCCACCTCGCCAACAGCCAGGGAAATTGCAGGGCGCCAAATTCAAAACAACAGAAATCTCTTAATTAAAATTCCTCAACCATGCAAGTATTTTACACCATTTTAAAGATACACTTCTTGTTAATCCAACCACAGTGTCCGATTTCAAAAAGGCTTTTCGGCGAAAGCAGAACATATAGCAGGCCAAACTATCCCTCTCAGCACTGCCTGGACTGCAAAAAAATGCAAATGCTTTCTGTTTGAGTTATATTAGGTTTTATTTTCATTTCATGTTAGGTCAGCAACTAGTCACAGAAAGCATTCAGCCATTTTCCAACCAAAGAGAGGTGTCACAAAAAGCAGAAATATAGATTAAATGAATCACTAACCTTTGACGATCTTCATCAGATGACACTCCCAGGACTCAATGTTACACAATACATATATGTTTTGTTCGATCAAGTTCATATTTATATCCAAAAACCTTAGTTTACATTGGCGCCATGTTCAGAAATGCCTCCAAAACATCCGGAGAAATTGCAGAGAGCCACATCAAATAACAGAAATACTCATCATAAACTTTGATGAAAGATATATGTTTTACATAGAATTAAAGATAAACTTGTTCTTAATGCAACCGCTGTGTCAGATTTCAAAAAGGCTTTACGGCAAAAGCACAATATTCAATAATCTGAGAACAGCGTTCAGCCACAAAAGCAAGCCTGTCAAGTTGTGGAGTCAACAAAAGTCATAAATAGCATTATAAATCTTCACTTACCTTTGCTGATCTTCGTCGGAATGCACTCCCAGGACTCCCACTTCCACAAGAAATGTTTGTTTTGTTCGATTACATCCATATTTATGTCAAAATACTTCCATTTTGTTCGTGCGTTTAGATCACTATTCCAAAGGCACAATGCGCGAGCACAAAATCCAGACGAAAAGTCAAAAGAGTTCCATTACAGTTTGTAGAAACATGTCAAACGATGTTTACAATCAGTCCTTAGGGTCTTTTTATGATAAACCTTCAATAATATTCCAACCGGACAATAGCTTATTCATTACAGAGGAAAAAGAAGTAACGGCGCATCCGCGTGACCGCACAGTAAACAACTGATTGGCCTCAGCCTAGTCCACTTGTTGAAACAGCTCTTATTCCAAACCCTTCCACAATAGAAGCCTCAAACCACTTTCTAAATACTGTTGACATCTGCTGGAAGCCTTGGGAAGTGCAATCTGCCGCCATAGACACAGCATATTGGATAGGCAATCACTTAAATTAAACTACAAACCTCAGATTTCCCACTTCCTGGTTGGATTTGTCTCAGGGTTTCGCCTGACATATGAGTTCTGTTCTACTCACAGACCTCATTCAAACAGTTTTAGAACCTTCCGAGTGTTTTCTATCCAAAACTATTAATAATATGCATATATTAGCATCTGGGACAGAGTAGCAGGCAGTTTACTCTGGGCACCTTATTCATCCAAGCTACTCAATACTGCCCCCCTGTCACCAAGAAGTTAAGCAAGTCAGTAATATCATCATGTATTGTTTTTTTTAAAGGCAGTAAATGAGGCTGAATTAACTGTTTCGCTGCCAGACAAGTTTCTGCTGATAGCCAGGTATAGCGGTGGTAAGGATTCACTCCAGGGTGCTGAAAAGAAACCACTGCTGTTGGGACAGCTTTATGTAGACCCTAACAGTTTGTGGGA
This sequence comes from Oncorhynchus tshawytscha, assembly GCF_018296145.1. Lineage (NCBI taxonomy): Eukaryota > Metazoa > Chordata > Actinopteri > Salmoniformes > Salmonidae > Oncorhynchus > Oncorhynchus tshawytscha. Next base: position 9,182,455 of record NC_056445.1, read on the forward strand.
ACCGTTTGTCACCGTTATAGTGCAATTAATGTATTGTTTAGTGTTGTGTAGTGGGTTTGCTGGCATGAATCTAAAACATGATTATTTATTATTTATTTTTTACTTTGCCCCACCAAGATTTACATCTACACTGCCCCCAGGACTTGCACATCCCGCTGTGTGTTGATGCAGACTGGTCTGCCATCTAGTGACACTATACATATCTACAGAACCCTCTTCAGGATGCAGTCTTGCCTATGGCCCTGCCACCAGATGCCAGCAGAGTCCTGCTAGTTACTCCACTTATACATCCTCTGGACCTAGCTCTTTATAGAATAGTGTGTATAGGTATTTATATAATACATGGTTTCTTGGTGGAGATAATGAATATGAGGTTGACAAGTGGTAGAATTACCCTTTAAATAATATGTCAGAACCCCACTGGAAGGCAGTGCTGTTGTGTTGGCCCTAGTGGTCTCCCATATCTAGCTTGATAAATTAAGGATAGAGAGGATGTAGGATATGATTCTGTGGGAGGGGTTTACATGATCAGATTCAAAGCACTTCATGCTACTGGGCTGGAATAAAACTCTGCACCCACACAGGCCCTTTACAGACAGAGAACAATCAATCATGTTGGGCCTGGTTGAGAGGTTCAGAGCATATGCTCATCTGCAGGAATCCGTGCATAGTCAGTCATATAGGCTATGAGTAATATTGCTGTATGCTGTTACTATGGTGTTCATGCAAACAAACCTGCACTGTTGACATTGATGGACATCTCATCCAATCAGAGTCTCAGCTTCTCACTATCATTTATTTACATGAATTTAATTACCTCATGGAGCAAAAATGTATTCAATTTATTAAGAGAATTTTCTAAATTCTTACGTTCCATGTATCGATGGGCGGTAACTTCCAGGTTGAGAGGAAGTAATGCTACCTCATCCCCATACTGTTTTTATTTATTTACTTGCTCTTTTGCACACCAATATCTCTACCTGTACATGACCATCTGATCATTTATCATTCCAGTGTTAATCTGCAAAATTGTAATTATTCGCCTACCTCCTCATGCCTTTTGCACACATTGTATATAGACTCCCCCCTTTGTTTTCTACTGTGTTATTGACTTGTTAATTGTTTATTCCATGTGTAACTCTGTGTTGTCTGCTCACACTGCTATGCTTTATCTTGGCCAGGTCGCAGTTGCAAATGAGAACTTGTTCTCAACTGGCCTACCTGGTTAAATAAAGGTGAAATAAAAAAAATAAATCGCCAGGTAAAGGTTAGTTGAAAAATTGCTGCCCAGACTTTATGCCAGCTAAGCTGTAGGGGAGAGTGGGTTAAGTTGTGCCAAAGGGTTCGTTGAACCTGTTTTGCGGAAACCATACACAATTAATCATGTGACCAAATATTTAGGAAGATGTCATCATTTCATGGAGTCTGAAGGAAGAAACCACATGGAAAAGTGGTAACCAGTGTTGGGGAAGCTACACTGAAAATATAGTTTACCAAGCTACCAATTGCTTCACACTGGAAGAAGTTAAGCTACACTAAAGTTGCTCTTAAGAAAAATGGTTTACTTAACTATAGTTACATTTAAAAGTAGTTCACTCCATCCAAACTACTTTGTGGGGTTATATGTTAACAAAATGTGTAATTTAGCCTATTAAAACACCCCCCAAAAATTCAAGTGTCAATTAGGCAGGTCTGATGCTGAAAAATATATTATTGCCTACTTCACCCATATTTTAGTTTTGCAAAAAAAGTGTGTAGTTCTAGTAGTTAGCTACACTGCTGCATGGCAAACAAGTAAGTACTGAAAACACTATCTAGATTCAAATTTAGTTCAGCTTCCACCTACTGCAAAATGTAGTTAAAGACATTAATTGAACTAGATGTAGTTCACTACTCCCCAACACAGGTGGTAACCAAGTTAGGTTTATTAAACAGATTTTCACAAAGTCAAATGAATGTGTTTGGTTTAGATGCAAGCATCATGAAACATAAGTATATCATTTTAAGATTGTTCATTACATCAGTTGGGGTCTACAATATGAGGTCTTAAACCTAGAATGAAAGTGCATCCTTGTAGCTGTGTTGGCTTACATAGTACAAATGTTTGCTTTGGGGTAACTTGAGCCAATGTCCATGGGGTAAATTGTCCTTTTATGCATATGAAGCCGATTTAGACTTAGGAAATGTACGTTTTTCCTACGCATGTCATTACTACGCAGTTCTCAGTAATTGGTACTCAGACTTACCTTATGCAGGTGCGTAACCGTCTTTGCAGGCATGGTTCCACAGTCTGAATACATTTTATTAAACCGCCGAAAACCCTCCCACTTGCTGGCCAACAGCATTAGAGTTTTCATTCAATTGAGTTTTAGTACATTAACCTTAAGCCATCCCTTTAAATACCTTTTAATTTGGTCACAGACTCACTAGAATGAATGCATCGACATAACAGTTTCAGAATATTAGTGATCAATGACAGGAAGCCATCTAAATATATGCATATTTGTCTCCGTTTCGGCACCAGCTGGTATAAAATGTTGATTTTTTTTGTAGATTATTTAGGCACATTTTAAGGTTAGGAAAATATTTGGAGAGCTTTTACACACAATGTATTGATGAATACATTTGTTTGGTTGAATTCATCCTGAAAGTTGCCATATTCAAGTTCAAACCGTTAAATATTGGAAGGTGAAAAAAGTGTACAATAGGGGTTGAACAATAGGCTAGTCCAATAAATCTACCCTAATCCTCAGTAATAACGGAACTGTAATGACCAAGGTCAGTCATCGTGAACCGTGCGCCAGGCTCCAGACCACGGCTACGTATGGTCTGCATTCCATAAGGATTCATATAGGCTACATGTCCCAAATTATTGCACAACGTTAGCCTAATATGATCTACTATAATAGGGACCCTCAGGAACAACTACACGGATGTGACAGAGAAAGGTTAACGGAATGGAATGATGCAACATTTAGTCTACACATTGAAGGAAACTAACACTAAAGTTACAATTATATGGGCATTACTGATATTGGCTAATATTTAACATTCTAATAATTGTAAAATACAACTGAGAAAAGGCAGGGTATATCATTAAAAAACCACGCGCAAAAATCAACTTGATCGGTTCGGCGTTACAAAAGCCTATAGTTTGGTGCAGCGTAGCGTATAAGAGCGTTGGGCCAGTAGACGAAAGGTCGCTAGTTCAAATCCCCGAGCCGGCAAGGTGGAAAAATCTTCTGTTCTGCCCTTGAGCAAGGTAGTTAACCCCCAACAACAACTGCTACCCGGAGCCGATGAAGGCAGCCCCCGCACCTCTCTAGTTCAGAGGGGGTTGGGTTAAATGCAGAAGATACATTTTGGTTGAATACATTATGCTTTGCAACTGACTCGATTTTCCTTTCCCTTCCCCTGGGTCTGCACATTTCATCCCCGCAAATTACAATTAAAATGTTGAATAAAGGCACAGCTATTTATAGCCTACTTCACTGTGGAAAATGGGCCGCAATACATGTCATGTTGTAATGATTTTCAGTTTGCTTCCATATGACTGGTTTCACATTAGTCTCCAGGGATCATAAGGAAAAATAATCTAAAACAATTGCTCTTTGTATTTACAATCCCGGTCTCCAAACGGATTACTCATTTACCTATCTCTTTATCGATTTTTACATCACAGTGATTGGAGAATGCTGTTATTTCTATTGGGGAGGGGGGAAAGAAAGCTGTTTTTTCTACTTTGGATCCGGCTCGCTCAACCTTTTTTCACGGTTTCATCGCGGGTAAATATGGTGGCATTATGAGGGAATATGTCAGAATATGGAGTATCTTTTGAATAGCGGGTGAATAGTATGACATTCTCACGCTTAAATTCAAGGTCAGAATACGCATAGTGAATCAAAAGGGAATTAAGTTCCATTATCTCATGAATAACTCAGGTTGGAATCCCCTCCATATGAATAGTATTTGTGCAATGTATCATGCGTATGAACTCAAGATATCTGCTTTGTAACAATAAAAATTGACTATCTTTGTGCCCAATGTATACAAATGTAACACGCCTTGGACTGAGATGTGGTCAGCAGATGAGAAACCTGAACTAACAGGGTGAGATGATGAGACGGAGAAACGTTAGTGTTTAGTAGTAGGCACTCTCCAAGATGTATTAAAATATTGTTCTCTTTTGTTAATCTTTTTTTGTTCTCAAAATCAATTAAACAGTAGATTACAACTTCATTGTATTATTAATTCTTCCCATTTCATAACCAAGTATCAAAAATAAAAGTTCTCAAAAAACTATCACCATACATCTACACACTCACATTATATATAACTCATTGTAAACTGGGTGGTTTGAACCCTTAATGCTGATTGGCTGACAGCTGTGGTATATCAGACCATATACCAGGAGTACAACAAAACATTTATTTTACCTGATCTAATTACATTGGTAACCGGTTTATAAAAGCCATAAGGTACCTGAGGGTTTGTGATGTATGGCCAATATACCACAGCTAAGCCTGTGTCCAGGCACACTGCGTTGCATAGTGCATAAGAACAGCCCTTAGCCGTGGTGTATGGGCCATATCCCACACCATCCTCGGGCCTTATTGCTTAAATGTACTATTAATGTCAACTTAGAAACCGCTATAAATGACTGGAGGCCTGTGCTAAACAATGCTACAACCATTGCAACATAAACATGTCAGCTAACATTAACTGAAACCAACTAGCCTAGACTAGAGCTAGTTAGTCCTTAGCCAAGCTAAATTTGGTTAGCATAAATCTAGCAAACTGTTAAATGCTATTTCCATATAAATATTAACAACATATTTTATCGTGACATCACATATTAACATATACTGTATTACCTGAACTAAACTGAGCCTTTGTTCATAGAAAATAAAACAAATAGGACGTAAAACATTGTACAAAAAGTTCAGACGCCATCTTAATCCCTTCTCTTACATATAAACCATTAGCAACCTAGCCAACATTCATTACTTACAATGGGGAAAATAACAAACAGTTTTTCAGTCGGGTTAAAACTCTTTTCAATTGCTTTCAAAGATCACCAAACTCATGGACTATGTAGTTAACCATCTCAATAATTTGAGTCTAATATTGCACATTACATGTTGGCTTTTCCTTCACTCTGCGGTCCAACTCATCCCAAACCATCTCAATTGGGTTATCAGATGATTGTGGAGGCCAGGTCATCTGTTGTAAGCACTCCATCACTCTCCATCTTGGTCAAATAGCCCTTACATAGCCTGGAGGTGTGTTGGGTCATTGTCCTGTTGAAAAACAAATGATAGTCCCACTAAGTGCAAACCAGATAAAAAAAGACATATTTGACCTTTATTTAATAGGCAAGTGAGTTAAGAACAAATTCGAATTTACAATGACAGCCTACCAAACCCTAACCTGGATCTATTTTTCATGTTCCATTTGTTTTGTCTGGTTGTTGCACTCACCTGGTTTCAATTCCCTAATTACATGTTGTATATGTTCCCTCTGTTTCCCCCATGTCCTTGTCGGGAATTGTTTATTGTAAGTACGTGTGCTTTATGTGACTGGTGCGATACGGTTTGCTGTGCCCATGTGTTTTGTTACTTTTGTATGCCGGTAGTTATGTACATTAAACGGCTCCGGCTATTTACCAAGTTCTGCTCTCCTGCGTTTGACTTTCATGCCACCAGTTACGCACCCCTTGACAACAATATGTCTGTGAAACTATATATTTACAGTATTATGAATTAATTGTGGTTTATTTGGTAGCATTTCGTGGTGTGACTGATTGTACTAATTTGCATTAGTACTGTACAAAGTTAGAGGTGCGCTGTTTGATAGATTCCCCCTCTCCCCCTAGTGGGGAGACCTGAGGTCAACCTACCCCCGCCCCCCTCCCCATCTCGTACTTCTGAGTGGGGAGACCTTACCAATTAGGGCGCCCACTCTGACAAGATTAGTTAACCCACAGTCCCACACGGTGACATGATATCATTGATGTGATGTGCAAATAAGCGATAGAAAACCAATCGCGCAAATGTCACCATTCCAAAAGTAATTTGTGCGGGTGCCCCGTTTAACCCCCGACAGACAACATGCTGTACTGGGCGGCTGCCGATGTCGCCTATACCTAAATCCACCACTGCTGGCATGAACTGCCCGCTTCAGGTCCTGCCACAGCATCTCGATTGGATTTAGGTCAGGACTTTGACTTGGCCAATCCAAAACACAAATCTTGTTTCTCCTGAGCCCTTTGGTAGATTTGCTTGAATGCTTTGGATCGTTGTCTTGTTGGAAGACTCATTTTTGGCCCAGCTCAACTTCCTTGACTGATGGCCTGACGTTCTGTTCAAGAATCTCCTGGTATACCTAATAATTAATGGTTCCCTTAATGTTAAATTAAGGGAATTAAGGTTAAAGTTAAATAAAGGTAAAAAATCTAATAATAATGTGGAGTCATCCAGGTCCAGAGGAGGAAAAGCTGCCCCAGATCTTGACATTCCCATCACCACACTTGACTGTTGGGATAAGGTTATTTTGGTGGTAGACAGTGTTGGGTTTTCGGCAAACATACCGGTGTTGATTGTGACCAAAAAGGTCAATTTTGGACTCATCGGTCCAGAGAATGGACTTCCAGAAACCTTCAGATTTGTCCAGGTGGTCTCTGACAAAGTTAAGACGGGCAGTTTGGTTCTTTCTTTGACAGCAGACGCTTCTTCCTAGCAAACCTCCGATGAATCGCTGCCCTGCTATGTTGTTGTCTTACGTCTCTTTTTTGTAGTGTTGTGTTGCCTCTCTTGTTGTGTGTTTTGTCCTATATTTTTTATTTTTTATTCCAGCCCCTGTCCCAGCAGGAGGCCTTTTGGTAGGCCGTTAATTGTAAATAAGAATTTGGTCTGAACTGACTTGCCAAGTTAAATAAATGTAATTTCGATTCCGTGTTCTTATTGTTGAAGCATGCACAGTTACCTGAGATGCAGCAAGGGAGGTCTGCAAATCTCTACATGTTATGTTTGGGTTGGCTTTTACCTGATTTATTTTTGTTTTGTGGCTCTTGGAGATATTTTGGAAGGGTGTCCACTTCCAGGCCGAGTTGCTGTCATGTTAAAGGCTCTCCATTTATACATGATTTGCCTCACAGTGGACTGATGGAGCTCAAATCTTTTTGGGATGATTTTATAGCCTTCCCCAGACTGATGTGCCCTCACCACCCTCGTCCTGATGTCCTCTGAGATCTCCTTTCCTCTCAGCATGGTCTGCTTTGCATTCACCTGGATGGGTAACACCAAACTTACCACATTTCTTATCTCTATTTATCAGAGTCCCACTCAAACTCTTTCCTCTCTCCTTTGATTGGTTAATTTGGTACCCAATTATTTACCCACCTGATTCTACTTACCTACTTGATTTAACCAATGCAACTTGGGGTTCACTTATTTTTGCACCTGCACTAATTCCTTTTTAATTTAATTTTAAGAGTTTTTCTGCTAAATGCATGATTTCCTCTACACCAATGTTGGTGCAGAGGAAAAATCATGCGTGTAGCAGAAAAACAGAATGGCATTCTGAGAACATTACTACACACAGATCATAAACGCAATGTCAGCTAGTGAGCCAGCCATCTAACGTCCTCCGTACACATATATTAACGCTTCACGGCAGACTGCAACCCCTTTCATTAAAAAGACGTCCGGTGTCATTTCCGTTTTGTTTGTACAGCTTGCTTGGCCCGTTGTGTCAAGTCACTCTGTTTTACACTGACTGTGTGCAATGCCATAAGAGTCATCTTAAGCTTTAGCCCCGACCAAAACTCTGACCATTTTACTCACCCTAGCTGAGCTGGTTAGGCTGTTTTCATGTTATCCAGAGCGTTGGTTAACTAACTGTGCTCCTGGCAACAATTACGCTTTATTCCCCCGACGTTTAATGACACCAGCCATATTCAACAGGTGTTGAGCATTTTGTAAATTCATCAGTTATTCTGCGCTCTGGCACACTCAGACGAGAGTGCTCTGAAACATTTGTTGCAGTGACATTCTATTGAAATGGATACTTGCATAGTGGAGTATTTTTGTAAAGACATGTAGCTAGCTAAACAATGAACCATAATCCCAACTCATGACGTTTCTACCCTGCATGAATTTGCAGGTAGCTAACCAACCAGGTTAATGTTAGCTAGTTAACATTAGGCTATAACTAGCCAAGCAAATGGCTCTGAGATAGGAATAATAAGATCATATACATAGCGAGCCAGCCAGCTAACGTTAGCTAGCTAACAGTACACTTTAACTTGAAATGAAACCACTTTGTCAAAATTAGAGACGTGTAATATCTGAAAATGTAGCTAGCTAGACTATCTTACCCATCTCCTGACCTGAGCCTGTCACGGATGCCATGGTTGCCCTTAGTTTGAATATGTAATCGGGAGACAGGTGTTTTCTCCATCTCCTTAGCTATCATACTCGAATTCCACCGATTTCAAAACTCGGTCCTCCAGAAAGTGGAGAGCCACACTTATGCAGTTTTACTACGCAACAAAAAAATTGACGCAGCGTTAGACCTACACATACTGACGAGCTCAAATAGACAGAAGTGTGCTATATGGCAGCCCAATCCAAGCTCATCTCTCAGCATGTCAAGCCCACTCATTATCTCAGCCAATCATGGCTAGCGGGAAGGTCGTTGACTTTTTCTGTGGCTAAACCAACTAGGCTCGTAATTTTAACAATTTTATTTGTATTTACAGATGGCATACAAGTTTTGTTATTAAGGCACATGAAAGTTCACATGTTCAAGAAGGCATTTCAGCCAAAAAACGAATTTTAATTTAAAAAAGGTTTACGTTCAAACGGCTCTCCTGTGAAGTAGTGACCTGCGGCATATGCCTAGTTTCCTGAAACAGTTCACATATGGTATTGGTGAATATAAAACTGTTATGTCAGATCAAAAAGACTGGTTCTAAATGAAGATTTCATGGCAAAAACTTAAATAATCTGTAATTGCACAAGGGGTTAACATACTTTCAAGCAGCACTGTATATTTGTGTGCGTCACACAAACATAAAACAAGCATGGGTCTGGCCACCCTTGAGGTTCTTGAGAGAGCAGCCAAGGAAGTAAGAGAAGGGAAGAAATCCATTAGCACAGCAGCAAGGATAGAAAAATAGACTGAATGACCCTGAAGACGTACATTGACAATAATAGCATGTATCTGTGCAAAAGAGAGGCTATGATAGAGTAGCAGAGACACACAATGTCTTAGCTTGCTTAACATATCACAAATCTGGTGGTCCAGTTTCATGGGCTTCAAATGCAGAGAACTTTCCTACGAACTGGTACTTCTAAACAACATCCAGTCCCAGACAACTGGTCAAGCAAGTGATACTGAACATAGATCTACTATATCTGAATCAGTGGGGGCTCCTCAGAGGAGGAAGGGGAGGACCATCCTACTGAGTGAATTTCATAAAAATAGTGAAACATTAAAAAAAGTTGTAATTTTTTTAGATAAAACTATACAAAATGTATGAACATTTCACCAAATAATTGAGTAAAACACACTGTTTTGCAATTAAGGTCTACAGTAGTCTCAACAACACTCTGTAGGGTAGCACCATGGTGTAGCCAAAGGAAAGCTAGCTTCCGTCCTCCTCTGGGTACATTGAGTTTTTTTTAAACCTAGGAGGCTCATGGTTCTCATCCCCTTCCATAGACTTACACAGTAATTATGACAACTTCCGGAGGACATCCTCCAGAGCTCTTGCAGTATGAACTGACATGTTGTCCACCCAATCAAAGGATCAGATAATTAATCTAGTACTGAAAGCATAAGCTAGCTAGCACTGCAGTGCAGTGTAAATAGAGAGAACGACAATAGTTGGAGGAGCGAGAGAGGAGATATTTTGTCATTTTCTTTTCACTTTCACTTACATAGCTAGAAAATTCAGCTTGCCTAATCAAACACCTGGGTCAAAAAGAGGAATGTTATGTTATCTAGCTGGCTATGACTATCCAACACTGGAACTCTTTCAAGTCCAGATAAGCTTTTGGTTTTACAAATGTATTGCCACCGGGGCCCGCTGGCGTAACTGCTAAACTGCTTACTGACTGTACACTGTACTGCATGATTGTAGCGAGTTTACTAATGTGTTAGTTCTATTAGCTATGTTGACTATGACATTACTTTAGTTAATATGGTGACAATGAAATAGGCTATGTATAGCGGTTATGATATGAAGGTTTGGCTTGGAAAGTTTTTTGTTGCCTGGTCACAGACAGCTGATGTGTTGTGCATTGAGTCCACAAGCGAAGGGAAAAGGTGAGAGGAAAATAGTGCATAGCTGCAAGAAGGAATACAACGAGCTGTTTGTATGTAGCTATGAAAGTTGACTGTTTACATGTGATCAAGTTTATATTCATTCTTCCGATTCTGTTGAAAAACGTTTCTTAAATGGAAGCAAACGGAACGAAACGGGGACAAACATACCTGAATTTGTCCAATAGAAGCTCTCATTTGCAACTGCTGGACTAATGATTACATCCTCGGTCAGCTAGATGCAGGCAAGAGTGTGCAAGGTAGTATTCAAATCAAATCAAATCAAATCAAATTTTATTTGTCACATACACATGGTTAGCAGATGTTAATGCGAGTGTAGCGAAATGCTTGTGCTTCTAGTTCCGACAATGCAGAAATAACGAACAAGTAATCTAACTAACAATTCCAAAAAACTACTGTCTTATACACAGTGTAAGGGGATAAAGAATATGTACATAAGGATATATGAATGAGTGATGGTACAGAGCAACATAGGCAAGATACAGTAGATGATATCGAGTACAGTATATACATATGAGATGAGTATGTAAACCAAGTGGCATAGTTAAAGTGGCTAGTGATACATGTATTACATAAGGATGCAGTCGATAATATAGAGTACAGTATCTACGTATGCATATGAGATGAATAATGTAGGGTAAGTAACATTATATAAGGTAGCATTGTTTAAAGTGGCTAGTGATATATTTACATCATTTCCCATCAATTCCCATTATTAAAGTGGCTGGAGTAGAGTCAGTGTCATTGACAGTGTGTTGGCAGTAGCCACTCAATGTTAGTGGAGGCTGTTTAACAGTCTGATGGCCTTGAGATAGAAGCTGTTTTTCAGTCTCTCGGTCCCAGCTTTGATGCACCTGTACTGACCTCGCCTTCTGGATGACAGCGGTGTGAACAGGCGGTGGCTCGGGTGGTTGATGTCCTTGATGATCTTTATGGCCTTCCTGTAGCATCGGGTGGTGTAGGTGTCCTGGAGGGCAGGTAGTTTGCCCCCGGTGATGCGTTGTGCAGACCTCACTACCCTCTGGAGAGCCTTACGGTTGAGGGCAGTGCAGTTGCCATACCAGGCGGTGATACAGCCCGCCAGGATGCTCTCGATTGTGCATCTGTAGAAGTTTGTGAGTGCTTTTGGTGACAAGCCGAATTTCTTCAGCCTCCTGAGGTTGAAGAGGCGCTGCTGCGCCTTCCTCACGATGCTGTCTGTGTGAGTGGACCAATTCAGTTTGTCTGTGATGTGTATGCCGAGGAACTTAAAACTTGCTACCCTCTCCACTACTGTTCCATCGATGTGGATGGGGGTGTTCCCTCTGCTGTTTCCTGAAGTCCACAATCATCTCCTTAGTTTTGTTGACGTTGAGTGTGAGGTTATTTTCCTGACACCACACTCCGAGGGCCCTCACCTCCTCCCTGTAGGCCGTCTCGTCGTTGTTGGTAATCAAGCCTACCACTGTTGTGTCGTCCGCAAACTTGATGATTGAGTTGGAGGCGTGCGTGGCCACGCAGTCGTGGGTGAACAGGGAGTACAGGAGAGGGCTCAGAACGCACCCTTGTGGGTCCCCAGTGTTGAGGATCAGCGGGGAGGAGATGTTGTTGCCTACCCTCACCACCTGGGGGCGGCCCGTCAGGAAGTCCAGTACCCAGTTGCACAGGGCGGGGTCGAGACCCAGGGTCTCGAGCTTGATGACGAGCTTGGAGGGTACTATGGTGTTGAATGCCGAGCTGTAGTCGATGAACAGCATTCTCACATAGGTATTCCTCTTGTCCAGATGGGTTAGGGCAGTGTGCAGTGTGGTTGAGATTGCATCGTCTGTGGACCTATTTGGGTGGTAAGCAAATTGGAGTGGGTCTAGGGTGTCAGGTAGGGTGGAGGTGATATGGTCCTTGACTAGTCTCTCAAAGCACTTCATGATGACGGATGTGAGTGCTACGGGCGGTAGTCGTTTAGCTCAGTTACCTTAGCTTTCTTGGGAACAGGAACAATGGTGGCCCTCTTGAAGCATGTGGGAACAGCAGACTGGTATAGGGATTGATTGAATATGTCCGTAAACACACCGGCCAGCTGGTCTGCGCATGCTCTGAGGGCGCGGCTGGGGATGCCGTCTGGGCCTGCAGCCTTGCGAGGGTTAACACGTTTAAATGTCTTACTCACTTCGGCTGCAGTGAAGGAGAGACCGCATGTTTTCGTTGCAGGCCGTGTCAGTGGCACTGTATTGTCCTCAAAGCGGGCAAAAAAGTTATTTAGTCTGCCTGGGAGCAAGACATCCTGGTCCGTGCCTGGGCTGGGTTTCTTCCTGTAGTCCGTGATTGACTGTAGACCCTGCCACATGCCTCTTGTGTCTGAGCCGTTGAATTGAGATTCTACTTTGTCTCTGTACTGGCGCTTAGCTTGTTTGATAGCCTTGCGGAGGGAATAGCTTCACTGTTTGTATTCAGTCATGTTACCAGACACCTTGCCCTGATTAAAAGCAGTGGTTCGCGCCTTCAGTTTCACACGAATGCTGCCATCAATCCACGGTTTCTGGTTAGGGAATGTTTTAATCGTTGCTATGGGAACGACATCTTCAACGCACGTTCTAATGAACTCGCACACCGAATCAGCGTATTCGTCAATGTTGTTGTCTGACGCAATACGAAACATCTCCCAGTCCACGTGATGGAAGCAGTCTTGGAGTGTGGAATCAGCTTGGTCGGACCAGCGTTGGACAGACCTCAGTGTGGGAGCTTCTTGTTTTAGTTTCTGTCTGTAGGCAGGGATCAACAAAATGGAGTCGTGGTCAGCTTTTCCGAAAGGGGGCGGGGCAGGGCCTTATATGCGTCGCGGAAGTTAGAGTAACAATGATCCAGGGTCTTTCCACCCCTGGTTGCGCAATCGATATGCTGATAAAATTTAGGGAGTCTTGTTTTCAGATTAGCCTTGTTAAAATCCCCAGCTACAATGAATGCAGCCTCCGGATAAATCGTTTCCAGTTTGCAGAGAGTTAAATAAAGTTTGTTCAGAGCCATCGATGTGTCTGCTTGGGGGGGGGATATATACGGCTGTGATTATAATCGAAGAGAATTCTCTTGGTAGATAATGCGGTCTACATTTGATTGTGAGGAATTCTAAATCAGGTGAACAGAAGGATTTGAACGTGTCTGTCCATGTGTCACTTTCTGTCACCTCAAATCTTTCTTTCGACCTGTGTTCAGCTACATTGTAAACTTTTGTTCATAGATGGGTATAGGGAAAAGTAAGAGTATCATGTAGTAGCCTAAACCTATCAATGTTACATTGAACTGGGTGAAAAGAATATGAATGACAGTCATCCAATATGCTGTAATAGAAATAAGGCCATGCTCATGAAAAAAAGAATCATCCTCCCTCATCTTAAATGGCACTGACCACCACTGATCTGAATGAAGGCATACAGTGCATTCAGAAAGAATTAAGACCCCTTGACCTTTTCCACATTTTGTTACGTTACAGCCTTATTCTAAAATGTATTCATTAACTTTTTTCCCTCATCAATCTACACACAATACCCGATAATGACAAAGCAAAAACAGGTTAATAGTGTTTGCCAATTTATTAAAAATAAAAAGCAGATACCTTATTTACAAAAGTATTGAGACCCTTTGCTATGAGACTTGAAATTGAGTTCAGGTGCATCCTGTTTCCATTGATCATCCTTGAGCTGTTTCTACAACTAGATTGGAGTCCACCTGTGGTAAATTCTATTGATTTGGACATGATTTGGTCTCACAGTTGACAGTGCCTGTCAGAGCAAAAACCAATCCATGCGGTCAAAGGAACTGTCTGTAGAGCTCTGAGACAAGAGGCACAGATCTGCGGAAGGGTACGAAAATAAATTCTGCATCATTGAAGTTTGGACAACCCAAGACTATTCCTGGAGCTGGCCGCCCAGCCAAATCAAGCAATCGGGGGAGAAGGGCCTTGGTCAGGGAGGTGACCAAGAACCCGATGGTCACTCTGACAGAGCTCCAGAGTTCCTCTGTGGAGATGGGAGACATTTTCAGAAGGACAACCTGCTCTGCAGCACTCCACCAATCAGGCCTTTATGGTAGAGTGGCCAGACGGAAGCCACTCTTCAGTAAAAGGCTCATGACAGCCCACTTGGAGTTTGCCAAAAGGCACCTAAAGGACTCAGACAATGAGAAACAAGATTCTCTAGTCTGATGAAACCAAGAATGAACTCTTGGGCCTGAATGCCAAGCGTCAGGTCTGGAGAACACGTTGAGTGGCCCAGCCAAAGCCCGGACTTGAACCCGATCAAACATCTCCGGAGAGACCTGAAAATGGCTGTGCAGCGATGCTCCCCAGCCAACCTGACAGAAGTTGAGAAGATCTGCAGAGAAGAATGGGAGAAACTCCCCAAATACAGGTGTGCCAAGCTTGTAGCGTCAAACCCAAAAGGACTTGAGGCTGTAATTGCTGCCAAAGGTGCCTCAACAAAGTTTTTTATTTTATTAAAGTACTGTGTGAAGGGTCTGAATACTTATGTAAATGTGATATTTACATTTTTAAAATATTTTTTATATACATTTGCAAAAATGTATAACCCGTTTTTGCTTTGTCATTATGGGGTATTGTGTGTAGATTGATGAGTAAAAATGATCTAATATATTTCAGAATAGCGCTGTAACGTAAAAATAAAAAAAAGTTGCGCTCGCAAGTTCATGATGGTACGTACGAGGCTAGGTAAGTTTTGCAATGTTTTCAAAACTGTTTTGTGTACTTGAATTCTGATTACTTCCAGGGATACACAACATCCTGAAATATATGTAGATACCTTTGTTGGAAAGAATAATATATTTCCCTTGATGTAGTCATGTTGAATATAAAAAATGGCTCAACTTACCCTACTCTCCCCTAACAAGTATGGAGCATACAATTCACATAAAATTCTGTAGTTAAGGTGGAAGATGGCTAGGTAACTGCTGTTTGACTTGACAGGAAACTAAACTAGAGTTTTTAATCCTGGTGCTGAGCACGTGCATTATGTACAGTTGCGGCAAAATATATTTGGCATCCTTGCACTTCTCAGCATTATCAAACCTCGCCAATAATTGATTGTTTGGAGGGTGTTCTATTTTTACATTTATGTTTAGATGTTATTTTATCTTTTGTAAATAATACAAAAAGATCCCACTGCTGAAGGAGACACAAGAAAGCCTCATTTGAATTGAAAACCAGCCTAAATCCTGGGGGAAATGTTCTGTGTCCCAATGAAACACAATTCAAGCTCTTCGGCAATACAGATCAGCGCTGTGTTTACTAACAACCAAATTTGAAGCATTCGATGACATGAACACCCTCCTTAAAATCAAAGATGCAGGAGATTTGATAATGCCGTTGGGTTGCTTTGCTGCTTCTGGTACTGGGGGCCGTGAACTTGTGCAAGGCATCATGATTATCAGGTGTTTTGTATAGTCCAATGTTCAACTTAGTGGGTCTCCATTGAAGGTTGTGGGTCCTCCAGTAAGAGAATGACCCCAAACACACATATCTAAAAGCACCCATGAATGGTTAAGTGATGCTGGACTGGCCAAAGAAGAGTCCAGTTCTGAATCACATCCAAACCCTATGGCGAGTTCCGAAAACAGCAATAGAGAGTAACCCTCAAATATGAAATAATTGAAAGCATTTTACTGGTGAGAAGTGGGCCAAATTGTCAGTAGAAAGGTGCAGCAAGCTCATTGTTGGCTACAATAAGCATTCGTCTGCAGTTATCTTGGCCAAAGGCTGTGCAACCATGCACTAGCTCCGGGATGCCAATCATTGTGTCAATGCCATTTGTCTTTATTTTTCGGAATAAAAATTGTAAATGTTGATTTACAAAAATAAAATTGGTTCCAATAAAAAGGTTAACAGGTAGCTTATCGGTTAAGAGGCAGATACAAATAAACAAACAGTTATTCAATACAATGCATCATTGTTTAAGGCAATTTGTAATGCTATTTGTGATATAATTAGCTGATTTCACATGGCCACCAATGACTGGTTCCTGGTCTCCCCTTGGCCACCCCATTAAACAAATCCTAGAAACTCCCTGTTCCTCTCCCCACGAGGCTACTCGAAGCCCCTGAGGACTGTTCAGGCTAACCAGGCAGTAAGTGCCCTCATCACATCACTTAAGCCAGCCACAGGCCCAGCTCTATTAGGTTAGCCACGGACCGAGAGAGGAGAGGACCATGTCCATGTTACACAACCCTCATTTACCAGATCTGAATGATAGATAGACTGTGGGTTAGTCCCAAATACCACCCTAATCCCTATATAGTGCACTTGGGCACTGGCCAAAAGTAGTGCACTATATAGGGAACAGGGTGGCGTTTTTGGATCGCAGGCTGTGTTTCTGGTGTGTTTGGCTTAAAGCATCGTGTCGCTCACTATCTGTAGATATGAGTACAGAGCAGCAAATTAGTGGATGTGTGTATTTGACTAACATATGGAGTTGTGGATCTGTTGTGGATGGTTAGAGGCATTTTGTGCTTTGATGGTCTGTTTTTGATCTATTGTTTCCTGTCCAAGCTTATCTGTGCATGGAGCTTATCTGTGTATTTGTACATAAGAAAAGTACATAAACAGCCTCCTTTCTCTCTCCCCCTGAGGAAATCCCATTCCAGTATGACTAATAGACAGACATTAGACAGACAGCAGTCCTGATCTCTCTCTCATCTTTTTCTCTCCTTCTTTTCTCAATCTCCTTCTATCATTTTCTTTCTTTCATTCCCTCATTTCCGCTCTCCTGAGTTCAAACAGATTGCACTTTTGCATGCCTTGGAAAACAGGTTGTTCTATGGCAGAGCCTTAAATACACACACACACACACACACAAAATGACACACACACACACACACACACACACACACACACACACACACAAAATGACACACACACACACAAAATGACACACACACACACAAAATGACACACACACACACACACACACAAGCTGATTCCCAATCCTTAAAGAGGTGAGAAAATAAATATGTCTGAGCTCCAGTGAGAATATCAACATTGAATTAAGGAAAAATGAGTACAGTCCATTACAGGAGACAAGCCTACAGGAAATGAAAGAGGAAGAGAATGAAGGATGGAGGGCAGGAGATCAGCGAGAGATGGATGCAGGGAGTTCAGAGAGGGAAAGAGGTGAGCAATCTGTCTGTCTTCGTAGGGAGCTCCCCATTGACCTACCATTGACAATGTGAGACTCACTTTGAGGTGGATGACCCAATAAGAGGGCTTTCCCATGGCCACTAACTCACGCTCTCCCTGCCCTGTCCTAGTAAACTCTGATATGAGGGTGTCAGATACAGAGGGCTCAGCCTGAACCCCCTCACCAGTCATGTCATGGGTCATCACTGGCTCTCAGGTCAACAGGGACATTGAGGGATTCTCTGTAAACATACTCGTATATCAGAGTCACACCAGACCCTTTTCACAAGGTTGAGAGGGAAGCTGGACCACACAAACACATGCAAACACACACACTTTGTCTCTCGTCTGCCTATATTGCCTATCTGTAGTTAGAATACCATACATTCCTTTACCTCACGCCACTCCCCAACTGCTCCATATGAGAGAGGGAGAGATGGGAAGGGATGGAGAGAGGGAGAGAGAGCAAATGATGAGTCTGTCTCTAAACAGGGAAATGTAATGACTGATTAATCCCCAGCCATCACATTATTTTATATCTAAAACATACTACACATCTCCATAATCACATTCCATACCATTCACACATAGAGGCACATTTTGGACAAACTCGTACATCAGTGTCACACCAGAACTTTGTGTTGTCCAATTTGTCTCGTCTGACCCTTTTCACAAGGGTGCCTATATCAAATCAAATTGTATTTGTCACATGTGCCAAATACAACAAGTATAGACCTTACCGTGAAATGCTTACTTACAAGACCTTAACCAGTGTTTGGAAAGTATTGACTAAAATAAACTGAAGTTAAAAAGAAAGAAACAAAACCCAAATAATTAAAGAGCAACAACAAAATAACAGTAACGAGTCTATATACAGGGGGTACCGGTACAGAGTCAATGTGCAGGGCACAGGTTAGTCAAGATAATTTAGGCAATATGTACATGTAGGTAAAGTGTCTAGTGCATGGCTAATAAACAGAGATTAGCAGCAGCGACAAAATTGGGGGTGGGGGTCAATGCAAATAGTGTGGGTAGCCATTTGATTAGCTGTTCAGGAGTCTTATGGCTTGGGGGTAGAAGCAGTGAAGAAGCCTTTTGGACCTAGACTTGGCGCTCCGGTACCGCTGGCCGTGCGGTAGCAGAGAGAACAGACTATGACTAGGGTGGCTGGAGTCTTTGGCAATTTTTAGGGCCTTCCTCTGACACTGCCTGGTATATAGGTCCTGGATGGCAGGAAGCTTGGCCCCAGTGATATACTGGGCTGTACGCACTACCCTCTGTAGTGCCTTGCGGTCAGAGAGCAGTTACCATACCAAGTGGTGATGCAACCAGTCAGGATGCTCTCGATGGTGCAGCTGTAAAACTTTTTCAGGATCTGAGGACCCATGCCAAATCTTTTCAGTCTCCTGAGGGGGAATAGGCATTGTCGTGCCCTCTTCACGACTGTCTTGGTGTGTTAGGACAATGATAGTTTGTTGGTGATGTGGACACCAAGGAACTTGAAGCTCTCAACCTGCTCCACTACCGTCGATGTGAATGGGGGCGTGCTCCGCCCTCCTTTCCCTGTACTCCACGATAATCTCCTTTTTCTTGATCATGTTGAGGGAGAGGTTATTATCCTGGCACCACACTACCAGGTCTCTGACCTCCTCCCTAAAGGCTGTCTCATCGTTGTCAGTGATCAGGCCTACCACTGTTGTGTCATCGGCAAACTTAATGCTGGTGTTGGAGTCGTGCCTGGACATGCAGTCATGGGTGAACACTGAGTGCAGGAGGGGACTGAGCATGCACCCCTGAGGGGCCCCCATGTTGAGGATCCACGTGGCAGATGTGTTGTTACCTACCCTTACCACCTGGGGGCGGCCCATCAGGAAGTCCAGGATCCAGTTGCAGAGGGAGGTGTTTAGTCCCATGGTCCTTAGCTTAGTGATGAGCTTTGAGGGCAGTATGATGTTGAACTGTAGTTAATGAATAGCATTCTCACGTAGGTGTTCCTTTTGTCCAGGTGGGAAAGGGCAGTGTGGAGTGCAATAGAGATTGCGTCATCTGTGGATCTGTTGGGGCGGTAAGCCCCTTCCTCTCTCTCCTTGACGGAGTAATGCCGAATGTAAAAAAAATAAAAAAAATAAAAAATAAATGGCTAAACTTACCCCGCTCTCCTCTATATGTAGTTAGATTACCATACATTCCTTTACCTCACGCAACTCCAACTGCTCCATATAAGGGAGGGAGAGAGAGGAAGGGATGGAGAGAGACAGAGCTAGAGAATGAGTCCGTTTCTAAACAGTAAAATGTATCAACTGATTAATCCCCAGCCATCACATTACCGTTGATTCATATCCCAAAAATTCCATTCGTGCATAATAAAACGCATTCCATTCACACCCTAATAGTTCTGCAAAGTTGGTCGAATATTATTCAAAAATGATTCCCAGCTGTAACGGCTGCCAAAGGTGCTTCCACTGTGTATTAACTCTGGGGTGTGAGGACATATGCAATTATTTTAGAAAAATGTATTAGAAACATTTTCTATAACTTTCCTTCACTTGGAAGATCTGGAGTCGGTTGTGTAGATCTGCAGGAAGAAAAATCGAATGTAATCTCTTTTTTAAAATGTAATTCTAAGGAAGCAAAATGGAAAGACTCGAAGGGGTGTGTAGACTTTCACTAGGCGCTGTTGCACATACACACAAATACACATCGCATACTATGTGTACGCAGACACACACACACTGTGAACTCACACTGTTCTGGTGTAGATTAGGAAGCGTAAAGCAGATGCAGGATTCACACATGGGCTGTGAGTGTGGGAGTGCTGACATGGTCATACTGTGGCATGAGGGGGAGAGAGGGGGGCAGCGAGAAAGAGGGAGCAAGCGATGGAGAGCAGAGGTAGAGCAGGGGGAGAGAGGGGGGCAGCGAGAAAGAGGGAGCAAGCGATGGAGAGCAGAGGTAGAGCAGGGGAGAGAGGGGGGCAGCGAGAAAGAGGGAGCAAGCGATGGAGAGCAGAGGTAGAGCAGGGGGAGAGAGGGGGGCAGCGAGAAAGAGGGAGCAAGCGATGGAGAGCAGAGGTAGAGCAGGGGGAGAGAGGGGGCAGCGAGAAAGAGGGAGCAAGCGATGGAGAGCAGAGGTAGAGCAGGGGGAGGGAGGGGGCAGCGAGAAAGAGGGAGCAAGCGATGGAGAGCAGAGGTAGAGCAGGGGGAGAGAGGGGGGCAGCGAGAAAGAGGGAGCAAGCGATGGAGAGCAGAGGTAGAGCAGGGGAGAGAGGGGGGCAGCGAGAAAGAGGGAGCAAGCGATGGAGAGCAGAGGTAGAGCAGGGGGAGAGAGGGGGGCAGCGAGAAAGAGGGAGCAAGCGATGGAGAGCAGAGGTAGAGCAGGGGGGAGAGAGGGGGTCGAGAAAGAGGGAGCAAGCGATGGAGAGCAGAGGTAGAGCAGGGGGATAGAGGGGGAGTCGAGAAGGAGGGAGCAAGCGATGGAGAGCAGAGGTAGAGCAGGGGGAGAGAGGGGGCAGCAATGGAGAGCAGGGGGAAAGAAAGGGAGCAAGCAATGGAGAGCAGGGGGATAGAGGGGGCAGCGAGAAAGAGGGAGCAAGCAATGGAGAGCAGGGGGATAGAGGGGGCAGCGAGAAAGAGGGAGCAAGCGATGGAGAGCAGGGGGATAGAGGGGGAGTCGAGAAGGAGGGAGCAAGCGATGGAGAGCAGAGGTAGTGCAGGGGGATAGAGGGGCTTGAGAAAGAAGGAAATCAGGGGGTTAGAGTTGGTTGACCATACATTAAATCGAACCTTTCCATGATCATTACCTGAGCGGAAACAGTGACGAATTTGGAACTTTCCTACCATGTGAATGTTAAACACTCACCGAACAGTTTATTAGGTACACCAACCTAGTACCGGCTTAGAACCCCCCCCCCATTTGTCTCCAGAACAGCCTGAATTCTTCAGGGAATGGATTCTACAAGGTGCCAGAAACATTCCACAGGGATGTTGGTCCATGCTGACACGATGACATCACGCAGTTGCTGTAGATTGGACGGTGGTACATTCATACTGCGAACAGCCCAAAGATGATCTATTGGCTTTGGTAGGCAACAATGTTTAGATATGCTATGGTGTTCAATCGTTGCTCAATTAGTATCAATGGCCCTAACGTGTGCCAGGAAAGCATTCCCCACAGAATTGGAACCCGGTGTGGTCGCTGCAATAGCCCATCCGTGACAAGGATCGACGAGTTGTGCGTTCCGAGATGTCGTTCTGCCCACCACTCTTGTACTGTGCCATTATTTGTCTGTTTGTTGCCTTCCTGTTAGCTTGCATGATTCTTGCCATTCTCATTCAATCTCTCTCATCAACGAGATGTTTTTCACCCCTGGGCCTGCTGTTGACTGGATGTTTTTTGTTTGTCGCACCATTCCTGTTAAACCCCAGACACTGCCGTGGGTGAAAAGCCCAGGAGGGCGGCCGTTTCTGACATACTGGATCCGGTGCGCCTCGTTTTGCCCATTCTAGCATTCAATCGGACAGCAACTGAATGCCACGTGACTGACTGACTGTCTGTATGAGCGATCAATTTTGGGGAAGGGGGTAGTGTACCTAATAAACTGTCTGGTGGGTATCTCGCTGCATAGTACTAGCTAGCAGCATACTGACCGGAGCCTGTGGTCACTCCCTGCCTGCTGAAAAGTCACACCCTTAAACTCTCACCAAACAACACACACTCACATCACACAAAAAAAAAAATACAAAGACACACACACATTCTGCACTTTGATGACACCATGCCATTATCCAAATGATCAAATGGAACTCTCGGAGCCATCAAAATGTTTCTCTTTGCTGACAAGGAGAGAACCACTGTATCCTCTCCTTGGGGATGGTGAGGAGGAGTCCATTTACCGAGCTGTACTTAGTCAGATATCAAATCAAATCAAATGTTATTTGTCACATGCGCCAAATGCAACAGGTGTAGTAAACCTTACAGTGAAATGCTTAGTTTACAAGCCCTTAACCAACAACGCAGTTCTAAGAAAAATACCAACAAAAAAAAGAAAGAAAAGTAACAAATAATTAAAAGCAGCAGTAAAATAACAATAGCGAGGCTATATACAGGGGGTACCGGGAACAGAGTCGATGTGCGGGGGGCACCGGTTAGTCGAGGTAATTGATATGTATATGTAGAGTTATTCAAGTGACTATGCATAGATAATAACAGAGAGTAGCAGCAGCGTAAAAGGGGAGCAATGCAAATAGTCTGGGTAGCCATTTGATTAGCTGTTCAGGAGTCTTATGGCTTGGGGCACCACTAGGGTAGCTGGACTCTTTCACAATTTTTAGGGCCTTCCTCTGACACCACCTGGTATAGAGGTCCTGTATGGCTGGAAGCTTGGCCTCAGTGATGTACTGGGCCATACGCACCACCCTCTGTAGTGCCTTGCGGTCGGAGCCCGGGCAGTTGCCATACCAAGCAGTGACGCAACACATCAGGATGCTCTTGATGGTGCAGCTATAGAACCTTTCGAGGATCTGAGGACCCATACCAAATCTTTTCAGTCTCCTGAGGGGACTATAGGTTTTGTTGTGCCCTCTTCACGACTGTCTTGGTGTGCTATGATTTGATTACTTCATATGAACACCACGAGCCACAGCCCCCCGGGGAACAGTTAGGAGATGACAGACCATTTGACTCCGAGATTACTTATTTAAGATGAGCATCGAACATTAACAGAAGCTGTCTAAGATGGTATATGAATAATATATAGAGGAGAGGGGTTCATTATCTTTATGGATGAATCATTGTGTCACCCATAGAGAAGAGTTTTCCTTCTGTGGTTTCACTTTGTAACGGTTTTCTTCTGTTGAAGGAGAGGAGGACCAAAATGCAGCATGGTTAGTGTTCAACATGTTTAATAAAGACCATAAACTTGAACACTACAAAATACAAAACAACAAATGTGAAAAACCGAAACAGTCCTATCTGATGGATAGACACAAAGACAGAAGACAACCACCCACAAAATACCCAAAGAACATGGCTGCCTAAATATGGTTCCCAATCAGAGACAACGATAAACACCTGCCTCTAATTGAGAACCAATCTAGGCAACCATAGACTTACATAAACACCTAGACTTAGAAAACACCCCATAAACATACAAAACCCCTAGACCAGACAAAACACATAAATTCCCCATGTTAAACCCTGACCTAACCAAAATAATAAAGAAAAAAAAGATAACTAAGGCCAGGGCGTGACACACTTCTCATAGGACAATGAATTCAGAGATATGTGAGTGAGGGAGTGTGTGTGTATGAGTGTGTGTCTATGAGAGAGAGTGTGTGTGTGAGTTATATTGTAGCAATCGTTACAATTCTCACCAAGGTTAACCCTATTGACGCGCTGCGAATGGTGTCTGCCTTTCACGCTAGCGAACCTTATTCGCTTCCCTGCCCCACCATTCGTTACACTGGTGTCGGAAGTGGGATTGCGGCCATGAGGCTATCGAAATCCAGAGGCGGACATGTGAGGAGGCTTGAAAGAAAGTCGAAGCACGGGGACATGCCTTCCTGTTCTGAGAGCAGGGGGGGGGCACTGTAGCGATCCTTGCTATATGAGCCAGAGGAGAGGGGTTAATTATCTTTATGGATGAATCTTTCTGTCACTTACAGAGGTACGTCTTCTATTTAATTCAGAGATTTCACTTCTCAAATGACAATGAATTCAAAGATATGTTATTGAGGGAGTGTGTGTGCGTACGTGCATGTGTGTGTGTGTGTTATACTCTGGTCACATCCATAGAGTACATAGCGTTCTGACTTCTGAGTTGAGGTTCATCTGGCTGAACAATCAACAAAATTCCAGAATTCCTTAAGTGGCCATTAGAGATTTAAATCACCACCAGAGCCCAGGACGAAACCACAGAGCAGTGTGTGAGTGTGAGAGTGAAATGACACAGTTCCAGTACATGGGGATAATGGATTTTTAAAAGTCACGAAAGACTCCAGCGAGGGGAAAAAGGGAGAGCGAGAGAGAGACAGGAGCAGGGTAAAGGCGTAATGGGAATAAGGGATGTTAAGGTAGAGGGATGGTGGAACAGACAGAGGAGCAACAGTGACCCGATACAACACACACACACACACACACACACAGTATACAAACACTACATGGCCCAAAGTATGTGAACACTTGCTGGTCGAACGCCTCATTCCAAAATCATGAGCATTAATATGGAGTTGGTCCCCCCTTTGCTGCTATAACAGCCTCCACTCTTCTGGGAAGGTTTTCCACTAGATGTTGACACATTGCTGCGGTACTTGCTTCTATTCAGCCACAAGAGCATTAGTGAGGTCGGGCACAGATGTTGGGCATTTAGGCTTACAGTCGGCGTTCTAATTCATCCCAACGGTGTTCGATGGGGTTGAGGTCAGGGCTCTGTGCAGGCCAGTCAAGTTCTTCCACACCGATTTCGACAAACCATTTCTGTATGGACCTCGCTTTGTACACGGGAGCATTGTCAAGCTGAAAGGGCCTTTACCAAACTGTTGCCACAAAGTTGGAAACACAGAATCGTCTAGAATGTCATTGTATGCTGTAGCGTTAAGATTTCCCTTCACTGGAACTAAGGGGCCTAGCCCGAATCCATGAAAAACAGCCCCAGACCATTATTCCTCCTCCACCAAACTTTACAGTTGGCACTATGCATTGGGGCAGGTAGCGTTCTCCTGGCATCTGCCAAACCCAGATTTGTCCGTCGGACTGCCAGATGGTGAAGCCTGATTCATCACTCCAGAGAGAGCGTTTCGACTGTTCCAGAGTCCAATGGCGGTGAGCTTTACACCACTCCAGCTGACACTTGACATTGCACATGATGATGTTAGGCTTGTGTACCGCTGCTCGGCCATGGAAACCTATTTCATGAAGCTACCGATGAACAGTTATTGTGCTGACATTGCTTCCAGTGGCAGTTTGGGACTCTGTAGTCCCAAACTGAGTTTTACACACTTCAGCCCTCACCGGTTCTGTGAGCTTGTGTGGCCTACCCCTTTGTGGCTGAGCTGTTATTGCTCCTAGACATTTCACTCTTCACAATAACAGCACTTACAGTTGACCGGGGCAGCTCTAGCAGGGCAGAAATTTGACGAACCGACTTGTTGGAAAGGTGACGCCCTATGACGGTGATACATTGAAAGTCACTGAGCTCTTCAATAAGACCATTCTACTCCCAGTGTTTGTCTATGGAGATTGCATGGCAGTGTGCTCAATTTTATACTCCTGTCAGCAAAGGCTGTGTCTGAAATAGGTGAATCCACTAATTTGAAGGGGTGTCCACATACCTTTTGCATATACAGTGTACTGTACCTTACACATATATAACTCATAAACTCCCATAACTGAGTGAGTGTAACAGTCCAGAGTGTGGGACCTAATGTCTTATTTACATTTCCGTGTGCCCAGTTTCCCTTGGGGTCAATTGCTAGATGCAGAATCAGACGCTGTTATCAATAACACAGAATTGCACTGAAACATGGCTTATGTGTTTTGCTATGGTCCGTGCCAAACAAACCATAGGAGGTGCAGAGGGCTCCCTCTCCCTGACTGCTGCTCCTCCGGTACACTGACCAGGGAGAGACTGACTGACTTGTTGTTTGGATTACAGCTGGAAAGAATCATGGATTCGATCAAAATCACATTGGAACAGAATCCCTCAGCCACATCGTCACTGACATGTCAGACACACGCGCACAAATGTGTGCACGCACACGCAGACACACACACACACAGTAATAACAGTATAACTGTCTCTGAATTGTATTTCTAAAAATACTAAGAGCCCTGACTTCATAAGACAGGAATTCTGCCTGGAATCACCAATAACCGAGGGACAGAGTTGGCTTAAGAACACGAGATGCAAAGTCAGTGGCGGTTCTAGCTTGTATGGCTCCCTGGGCGAACCCCCCCCTATATAAGTATAAAAATATATACTTATATAGATAATATATATATAAATAATATAAAAAAAGACTCATAAATATCAGAAAGAAGTAACAAAGATAAATAGAAACAAATGTGTTGATTTGGCACTCGAGCATCAATACATTATACATTGTCCATCTGCTCTACATAAACCCTTGGTTGAATGCTCATCATTGACCGTAAACCTGTCTCATGGTTCTGGTTCTGAGTGGTTCACTCTGGCCAGAGATGGCATAGCAACAGAGACACACCCCCAGAGATGGAGTGGCTCGTTCAGCTTAGTCATCTGATTGGCGGAACTTCTTTATGGCCCCAGTCAACGCCTAGCACCAAGAAACTTTGTTTCTGGGTTTCCACAACAGATGGTTAATGACACTTCACCACACCACTATAATAAAACTACATTGACCTAATCTGCATAGTCTGAACACATACGCCAGCACTCAGGCATGCACGGATGCTCTTTCCCTAACAGGCAGTGGTATTTAAGTGTCTACGGAGTAGGATAATTATGGTCTGTCTGACAATGAAGAAGTGAGAGAGAGAGGACTGAGGGAGAGAAACAGAGCCAAATGTATGACCCATATTAGAAACACATATTTCCCTCAGATTACACAGATCCACAAAGAATTCTAAAACAAACCCAATTTTTATAAACTCCCATATCTACTGGGTGAAATACCACAGTGCGCCATCACATCAGCAAGATGTATGACCTGTTGCCACAAGAAAAGGGCAACCAGTGAAGAACAAACACCATTGTAAATACAACCCATATTTATATTTATTTATTTTCCCTTTTGTACTTGAACTATTTGCACATTGTTACAGCACTGTATATATACATAATATGACATTTGAAATGTCTTTATTCTTTTGGATCTTCTGTGAGTGTAATGTTGACTGTTTATTGTTATTGTTTACTTCCCTTTTATGTATTATCTTCTTCACTTGCTTGGGAAATGTTAACATGTGTTTCCCATGCCAACAAATCCCTTAAATGTAAATTGAAAATAAAATTGAATTGAAAAACAGAAGGAGATCAAATAAGAAGGATTGAAGGGTGTGAGAGCAATGGAGACAAATTACACAACATCTAACATCACCTTTGATCCACAAGACCAGGGTTGCCTGGTGGGTCATGGGTATAATATATCACCTCGAGATGAGCTGGGTTGCTAGCACCATGTGCATGCGTGTTGCAACTAATAAACAGGAAGCTGTCATCAAGGCTAAAGGGTGGCTACTTTGAAGAATCTAAAATAGGTTTTGATTTGTTTAACACTTTTCTGGTTACTACATGACTCCACATGTGTTATTTCATAGTCTGTCTTCACTATTATTCTACAATGTAGAAAATAGTCTAAATAAAATGAAAAACCCTTGAATGAGTAAGTGTGTCCAAACTTTTGACTGGTACTGTATGTAATGCTGGAATCATTAAAACTCGTTTTTCAACCACTCCACAAATTTCTTGTTAACAATCTATAGTTTTGGAAAGTTGGTTAGGATATCTACTTTGTGCATGACAAGTCATTTTTCCAGCAATTATTTACAGACAAATTATTTCACTTATAATTCACTGTATCACAATTCCAGTGGGTCAGAAGTTTACATATACTAAGTTGACTGTGCCTTTAAACATTTAGGAAAATTCCAGAAAATGATGTCATGGCTTTAGAACCCCCACAACAGCTAATTTACATAATTTGAGTCAATTGGAGGTGTACATGTGGATGTATTTCAAGGCCTACCTTCAATCTCAGTGCCTTTTTGCTTTACATCGTGGTAAAAACAAAAGAAATCAGCCAAGACCTCCACAAGTCTGGTTCATCCTTCGGAGCAATTTCCAAACGCCTGAAGGTACCACATTCATCTGTACAAACAATAGTATGCAAGTATAAACACCATGGGACCACGCAGCCGTCACACCGCTCAGGAATGAGGCCCGTTCTGTCTCCTAGAGAAAAGTGCAAATCAATCCCAGAACAACAGCAAAGGACCTTGTGAAGATGCTGGAGGAAACAGGAACAAAAGTATCTATATCCACAGTAAAACAAGTCCTATATCGACCGAACCTGAAAGGGCACTCAGCAAGGAAGAAGCCACTGCTCCAAAACTGCCATAAAAAAGCCAGACTACAGTTTTCAACTACACATGGGGACAAAGACCGTACTTTTTTCTGGTTTGATGAAACAAAAATATAACTTTTTGGCCATAATGACCATCGTTATGTTTGGAGGAAAAAGGGGAGGCTTGCAAGCCGAAGAACACCATCCCAATCGTGAAGCACGGGGGTGGCAGCATCATGTTGTGGGGCTGCTTTGCTGCAGGAGGGACTGGTGCACTTCACAAAATAGATGGCATCATGAGGTAAGAAAATGACGTGGATATATTGAAGCAACAGCTCAAGACATCAGTCAGGAAGTTAAAGCTTGGTCGCAAATGGGTCTTCCAAATGGACAATGACCCCAAGTGTACTTCCAAAGTTGTGGCAAAATGGCTTAAGGATAACAAAGTCAAGGTATTGGAGAGGACATCACAAAGCCCTGACCTCAATCCTATAGAACATTTGTGGGCAGAACTGAAAAAGCATGTGCGAGCAAGGAGGCCTACAAACCTTACTCAGTTACACCAGCTCTGTCAGGAGGAATGGGCCAAAATTCACCCAACTTATTGTGGAAAGCTTGTGGAAGGCTACCCGAAACGTTTGACCCAAGTGAAACAATTTAAAGGCAATGCTACCGAATACTAATTGAGTGTATGTAAACTTCTTACCCACTGGGAATGTGATGAGTGAAATAAAAGCTGAAATAAATGATTCTCTCTACCATTATTCTGACATTTCACATTCTTACAATAAAGTGGTGATCCTTACTGACCTAAAACAGGGAATTTTTACTAGGATTAAATGTCAGGAATTGTGAAAAAGTGAGTTGAAATATATTTGGCTAAGGTGTATGTAAACTTCCAACTTCAACTGTATGTTGGAAAAAAACAAATGAGAACCTATTTAGCATGTTTTGCCAAACAGAACTCACCTAGAATGTGGTTACCATGTGTTCAGCAAAGAAGGCTGGTGAGAGAAACTATAGAAGGATGGGATCATTGTAATGTATGGAATAGCTCCTCCCACCAGCCCCCTCTGGTCCTCAGAGTATACAATATAATGTTCTGGACAAGTTTCAAGAGACGGTGCAAAAACATTTTCTGATGGTTAGGAGAATATTCGATCAACATTGTTGCCATGTTCTCAGACTATAAGATATCAAGAATTTTTGTTTTTGAACGTATCTAGGCTTGCAATAACAAAGGGATTGAATACATTTCAGCTCTTAATTTTTGCTGTTTATTATTTCTAAAAACATAATTCCACTTTGACATGATTGGACATTGGGGGTAGGCCAGTTACACAAAATCTAATTCGGAAAGTATTCAGAACCCTTTACTTTATCCACATTTTGTTACGTTACAGCCTTATTATAAAATTAACTAGATTGGGTTTTTTCCTCATCAATATACATACAATACACCATAATGACAAAGCAAAAACAGATTTTTTTGCAAATGTAGTCAAAATAAAAAAACATTACATTTACATAAATATTCAGACCTTTTACTCAGTACTTTGTTGAAGCACCTTTGGCAGCGATTACAGCCTCAAATCTTCTTGGGTATGATGCTACAAGCTCGGAAACACCTGTATTTGGGGAGTTATTCTCATTCTTCTCTGCAGATCCTCTCATGCTCTGTCAGGTTGGATGGGGAGCGTCACCACACAGCAAATTTCAGGTCTCTCCGGAGATGTTCGATCAGGTTTAAGAACGGGCTCTGGCTGGGCCACTCAAGGACATTCACAGACTTGTCCCGAAGCCACTCCTGCATTGTCTTGGCTCTGTGCTTGGGGTTGTTGTCCTGTTGGAAGGTGAACCTTCGCCCCAGTCTGAAGTCCTGAGCACTCTGGAGCACATTTTCATCAAGGATGTCTCTGTTCTTGGCTTTGTTCATCTTTCCCTCGATCCTAACTAGTCTCACAGTACCTGCCACTGAAAAACATCCCCACAGCATGATGATGCCACCAACATGCTTCACCGTAGGGATGGTGCCAGGCTTCCTCCAGATGTGATGCTTGACATTCAGGCCTAAGAGTTAAATCTTGGTTTCATCAGACCAGAGAATCTTGTTTCTCATGGTCTGAGAGTTCTTTAGGTGCCTTTTGGCAGACTCAAAGCTGGCTGTCATGTGCCTTTTAATGAGGAGTGCCTTCCGTCTGGCCACTCTACCATAAAGGTTAGATTGGTGGAGTGCTGCAGAAATGGTTGTCCTTCTGGGAGGTTCTCCCATCTCCACAGAGGAACTCTGGAGCTCTGTCAGGGTGACTAATCGGGTTCCTGGTCACCTCCCTGACGAAGACCCTTCTCCCCCGATTTCTCAGTTTGACAGGGCGGCCAGCTCTAGGAAGAGTCTTGGTGGTTCCAAACTTCTTCCATTTAAGAATGATGGAGGCCACAGTGTTCTTAGGGACCTTCAATGCTGCAGAAATGTTTTGGTTCCCTTTCCCAGATCTATGCCTCGACACAATCCTGTCTCGGAGCTTTACAGGCAATTCCTTCAACCTCATGGCTTAGTTTTTGCTCTGACATGCACTGTCAACTGTGGGATCTTCTAATATAATAGACAGGTGTGTGCGCCTTTCCAAATCATGACCAATCGATTGAATTTGCCACAGGTGGACTCCAATCAAGTTGTAGAAACATCTCAAGGATGATCAATGGAAACAGGATGCACCTGAGCTCAATTTCGAATCTCATAGCAAAGGGCCTGAATACCTATGTAAATAAGGCATTTCTGTTTTTATTTTTGTGAACATTTTTAGAAACCCGTTTTCGCTTTGTCATTATGGGGTGTGTAGATTGAGAATTTTTATTTATTTAATCCATTTTAGAATAAGGCTGTAAAGCAACAAAGGTGAAAAGAATCCAGGGGTCTGAATGCACTGTATGCTTTCAGTACTAGATTCATTCTCTGATCCTTTGATTGGGCGGACATGTCAGTTCATGCTGCAAGAGCTCTGATAGGTTGAAGAATGTGATCTGGAAGTTGTCATAATTACAGTGTAAGTCTATGGAAAGGTGTGAGAACCATGAGTCACCTAGATTTTGTATTGAAGTCAATGTACCCAGAGGAGGACTGAAGCTAGGTGTCCTAAGGCTATACCATGGTGCTACCCGACAGAGTGCTGTTGAGGCTACTGTATACCTTCATTGCATAATAGTGTGTTATCAATTATTTGGTGGAGTGAATATGTTTTTTGTGTAGTTTTATCTAAAAAGGATAACTTTTTAAATGTTTATTTTTCTGAACTTCACTGAGGATGGTCCTCCCGTTCCTCCTCGGAGGAGCCAGAATGGGTGTGGAATCCGTCAATCCCACCACATCCCCACCCTCACAATTCCAGGTCACATTTCGGGGGAATAGAGACCGATTCACAAAAAAGGCCTAAATCAGGCCACATTGATAGAAAGTCTTCACAATTACTCTGAAAGTCTCATAGTAGGAGTGCTGATCTGTTATCAGTTTTGCCTGATTTAGATCATGATGAATACAATTATATGGACAGGGGGGATCTGATCCTAGATCAGCACTCCTACTCAAGTGTATCGGCCAATCAACCAATACCATTTTTTTTTACCCTCCTTTTTCTCCCTAATTTGGATCTTGTCAAATCGCTGCAACTCCCCAACAACTTGAGAGGCAATGGTCGAGTCATACGTCCTCCGAAACATGACCCGCCAATCCACGTTTGTTAACACCTTAACCCGGAAGCCAGCTGCACAAATGTGTCAGAGGAAACACTGTTCACCTGACGACCGAGGTCAGCCTTCAAGGCGTCAGGACCACCACAAGCAGTTACTAGAGCACGATGAGCCAAGTAAAGCCCCCCCCCCCAATTGTGCGCCACCCTATGGGACTCCCGATCACGTCCAGTTGTGATACAGTCTGGAAATGAACCAGGGTCTGTAGTGACGCACTGAGATGCAGTGCCTTAGACCACTGTGCCACTCGCTCAAATATTCTCGCTCTTATCCATAATAATCTATTAAATGTAGACTAGCCTACCCGCACTGTATCTGCGAGCTGTTGGGTAGAGAGCACGTGCCTAGACCAGAGTAGGCACATTTGCTATTTTGGTCAACAGTTTTTGTGACAAAACAATCCGTAGAGTTGAAAATGTGATAGAAACACACTGAACTTTAGATTTTTATTCGGTACATGAAAACATTCGCAAAAAAGTACATTTTGTGTGCTGCATGTCATCACGTAATGATTTTTAGCCGCAGCAATTTCTGTATGCGGATTTTAGAATATTTGCATGGAAACATAGCTACAATAAAAACATTTACTATCTAGGACCTAAAGGGGTTATTCGGCTGTCCCCATAGGGGAACCCTTTGAAGAAACCATTTTGGTTCCAGGCAGAACTGTTTTGGGTTCCATGTAGAGCCCTTTCTACAGATGGTTCTACATGGAACCCAAAAGGGTTCTGCCAGGAACAAAAAAGGTTTCTACCTGCAACCAAAATGAGTTCTTCAAAGGGTTCTCCAATGGGGACAGCTGAAGAACCCTTTTTTTCTAAGAGTGTAGTGTTATTTCCTGATAGTTGCTGGTTGAAAATATAATCTACAAAGACCTTCTATTCAGCAGGTTTGCAAGGGCAGGAGTTTCCACTTTCCATAGTAGCATCACAATGTTCCAAACCTTTCTACCAAAACGGCTGCATTGGACCTTTAATTGGATTTGAGGCTCTCTGCTTTGAATGTGTGTTATTTTTTATCATTCATCATTTACAATATATTAAATCTTGTTTGAATTTGATTGGATTGAGAGACTGAGACCCACGTTCCGACTTGTAGGCCATGGGGACAATTTGCACAAAGTTGTCTTCCTGATTGATTTGCAGCCATTTGAGAATCACAGGAGTGTCTATAAATTAGCACAGCTACTGAAGTCTGCCAAGTTAAGTAGCAGTCCTTCAATCAGATCATCAACTTATATTCCTCCTTTTGACTATGACAGACTTTCCACAAGGACAGGGATATTGTAAATTGAACCAGGGTTTATGGATTGACAGTACTTTCTTAACAAAAACTAAACTAACAATACATGTTCAGCAGACCCAATTATCGTATGGGATGCCTTTAAATGTACCTTTTTAAAGGCCATTCAATACAATTTTAATTTCAAATACAAAAGAGAAAAGACTTACAACAGAAAATCTAACATTACACACCATGTTGATGAATGTACTAAAGAAGCGTTGAATAATCTATATGCAAAAGAATTTTGAGGAACTTATTTAGGAAAGATTGGGTTTCACTTGTCTAAAAAACAGTATAAGGCCACAAGGCGAGACCCAAATGCAGACACAGGAGGCAGATGGTTGAGCTCCGATATTTATTATACCAAAAAGGGGAAAGCAAAAGGCAGGTCAGGCGAGAGTTCATAAACCAGGTCAGAGTCCAAACAGTACCAGGTGATAGGCAGGCTCGAGGTCAGACACCTGGAGGTGGGTGGAGACAATCACAAAGACAGGTGAAACAGATCAGGAAGTGACAGCACCCCCCCCTTTAGGTATGCCACCCGGCGTCCTACCTGGATGTCAGCGGGGAAAGTTGGTGATGAGGAGCGGGTCCTGGATGTCTCTAGCGGGAACCCACCACCTCTTCTCCGGGCCGTAACCCTCCCTGTCAACCAGGTACTGGAAACCACTGCCCCGTGGTCGAACACCCAGGAGACGTTTCACCGTGTATGCAGGATGGCCATTGATGACACGGAGACAGAAGACAAAGGGCTATGAGACACAGGCTTAATCCTAGACACATGGAAAGTAGGGTGAATACGGCAGGTACGGGGTAACACAAGATGGACAGCAGTGGAACTAAGGACCCTAGAAATGGGAAAAGGACCAATGAAACAGGGGGACAGTTTGCGGGACTCCACCCAAAGGGGCAGGTCCAGAGTGGAAAGCTATACCCTCTGCCCAATGTGGTAGCAGGGAGCTGGAGTCCTGTGGCAGTCCACTTGTCAACGATACCTGGAGTTGGTCTGCTCTTCTCCAGGTACGCCAACAGCGTCGGACAAACATCTGGGCCGAGGGTATGTTGACCTCTTGTTCTGGGAAGAGTGGAGGGTGATACCCCATAGAACACTCAAAAGGGGAGAGTCCCGTGGCTAAAAAGGGAAGGGTGTTCCGGGCATACTCCACCCAGGCCAGTTGTCAGCTCCAGGTAGTGGGGTTGGTTGAGCCCAGGCATCTTAGGGTGGTTCTAGGTCCTGGTTAGCTCGCTCCGACTGGCTGTTGGATTGGGAATGGAATCCGCAGGACAGGCTGGCCAACGCCCCAATAAGGGTGTAGAACGCCTTCCAGATGAGAACTGAGGACCCCGGTGGGAGACCATGTCCAATGGGAGTCCATGGATCTGGAAGATGTGCTGCACCATAAGCTGGGCCTTCTCCTTGGCAGAGGGTAGTTTGGGGAGAGGGATGAAATGGGTTGCCTTGGAGAACCGATCCACTATTGTCAAAATGATGGTGTTGCCATCAGACGGGGGAAGCCCAGTGACAAAGTCCAGAGAGATATGGGACCAGGGAGGATGAGGGACAGGCAGTGGCTGAAGGATGCCAGAAGGAGCATCACACTGCGACGAAGGCAGAAATGCCAGGAACCATTGTGGGCCACCAGAAACATTGTTGTAGGAAGGCTAGGGTATGACAGGAACCTGGATGATAGGTCAGCCTGAAGAAATGAGCCCATTCCAGGACCAGGGACCAGACTGAGTTAGGTACAAACAACCGGTTAGCCCGGGCCCCCTTCTGGTTCATTCTGGGAACGTTGTGCCTTGCGGACCAAGGTTTCAATACCCAAATCCACTGAAGCTGCAAGGCATGAGGTAGGGAGAATGCTTTCGGAGACCGAGGGTGTGGCAGAGGAACTGTATAGGCGGGAGCGGGTGTCAGGCTTCACATTTTTGGATGCTGGGTGGTAGGAAATGGTGAAGTTGAATCTTGTGAACCTTAAAGCCCACCGCGCCTGCCTGGAGTTAAGGAGCTTCGCTGTATGGAGATATTCCAAATTTTCAAGGTTGGTCCAAACCAAGAATGGCTGTTCTGCGCCTTCCAGCCAGTGCGTCCACTCTTCCAGCGCCATCTTGACTGCCAGGAGTTCTCGGTTGCCTACGTCGTAGTTCCTCTCTGCAGGATTGAGACGATGGGACAGGAAGGCACATGGATGGAGCTTCTGGTCCTGGGCAGATCGCTGGGACAGGATGGCCCCTACTCCAACATCAGAAGCATTAACATCTACCACAAATTGGAAGGGCGGATCTGGATGGACGAAGATGGGTGCTATGATGAAACCGATACTTCAGGTCCACGAAGGCTCGACCGATGTGACAGGCACCCTGTCGACCGCTGGAGACCATGTGAATGGTACTTTGGGAGAAGTGAGTGCAGAGAGGCCGCCACAGTGCTGTAGACCCGAATGAAACGGAGGTAGAAGTTAGCGAACCCCAGGAAGCATTGCATCTGCACCCTGGATGTAGGTTGAGGCCACTCTACCACTGCTTTCACTTTTTCCGGATCCACTTGGACATTTCCATCAGCGATGACATATCCCAGAAAGGAGATTGTAGAGCGGTGGAACTCACACTTTTCGGCTTTCACAAACAATTGTTTCTCCAGGAGGTGCTGAAGGACTTGTCTGACATGAAGAATGTGTTCTTGGGCAGACCGGAAAAAAAAACCTTGGATGTCGTCCAAGGTGGACGAACACGAAACGGTTTAGCATGTCCCGGAGCATATTGTTTACTAGAGCCTGGTGAGTCCAAATGGCATGACCTGGTACTCATAATGTCCACTGGCTGTGTTAAAGGCTGTCTTCCACTCATCGCCTTCGCGTATCCGAACCAGGTGGTAGGCATTCCGAAGATCCAGTTTGGAAAAAATTGTGGCCCCCTGTAGAGGTTTGAAAGCTGAGGAGAGGAGTGGTAGGGGGTACCGATTCTTGATCGTTATATCATTCAGATGCTGGTAGTCAATGCACGGGCGCAGGGTCTTGGCCTTCTCCACAAAGAACATGGCCTTGGTTTCCGGGCAGGATAGAGAATATAGCCGACCACTAGGTGGTGTGTTGCCTGGGAGGAGATCAATGGCACAATCATAAGTGTGGTGCGGGGGAGGAGAAGTAGCCCGTGCCTTCCTGAAGACCTCCAGGAGGTCATGGTACTCAGTGGGGACGGCAGAAACATCTGTGGCTTTGCTTACGTCCTGAGGGGAACGTCTCAAGGAAGGCTGTGCCGCTTTTAGGCAATGAGAATGACCTGCTTCCGGCGCCGACAGAGATGGCCGCCTCGCTTCACGTTCCTAGGAAACTATGCAGTGTTTTGTTTTTTTACGTGTTATTTCTTACATTAGTACCCCAGGTCATCTTAGGTTTCATTACATACAGTCGAGAAGAACTACTGAATATAAGATCAGCATCAACTCACCATCAGTACGACTAAGAATATGTTTTTCGCGACGCGGATCCTGTGTACTGCCTTTCAAACAGGACAACGGAATGGTTCCCATGCAGCGACCCAAAAAAACGACTCCGAAAAAGAGGGAAACGAGGCGGTCTTCTGGTCAGACTCCGGAGACGGGCACATCGTGCACCACTCTCTAGCATTCTTCTCGCCAATGTCCAGTCTCTTGACAACAAGGTTGATGAAATCCGAGCAAGGGTAGCATTCCAGAGGGACATCAGAGACTGTAACGTTCTTTGCTTCACGGAAACATGGCTCACTGGAGAGACGCTATCGGAGGCGGTGCAGCCAGCGGGTTTCTCCACGCATCGCGCCGACAGAAACAAACATCTTTCTGGTAAGAAGAGGGGCGGGGGCGTATGCCTTATGGCTAACGAGACATGGTGTGATGAAAGAAACATACAGGAACTCAAATCCTTCTGTTCACCTGATTTAGAATTCCTCACAATCAAATGTAGACCGCATTATCTACCAAGAGAATTCTCTTCGATTATAATCACAGCCGTATATATCCCCCCAAGCAGACACATCGATGGCTCTGAACGAACTTTATTTGACTCTTTGCAAACTGGAATTCATTTATCCGGAGGCTGCATTCATTGTAGCTGGGGATTTTAACAAGGCTAATCTGAAAACAAGACTCCCTAAATTTTATCAGCATATCGATTGCGCAACCAGGGGTGGAAAAACCTTGGATCATTGTTACTCTAACTTCCGCGACGCATATAAGGCCCTGCCCCGCCCTCCTTTCGGAAAAGCTGACCACGACTCCATTTTGTTGATCCCTGCCTACAGACAGAAACTAAAACAAGAGGCTCCCACGCTGAGGTCTGTCCAACGCAGGTCCGACCAAGCTGACTCCACACTCCAAGACTGCTTCCATCACGTGGACTGGGATATGGGATATGTTTCGTATTGCGTCAGATAACAATATTGACGAATACGCTGATTCGGTGTGCGAGTTCATTAGAACGTGCGTTGAAGATGTCGTTCCCATAGCAACGATTAAAACATTCCCTAACCAGAAACCGTGGATTGATGGCAGCATTCGCGTGAAACTGAAAGCGCGAACCACTGCTTTTAATCAGGGCAAGGTGACTGGTAACATGACCGAATACAAACAGTGCAGCTATTCCCTCCGCAAGGCTATCAAACAAGCTAAGCGTCAGTACAGAGACAAAGTACAGAGACAAAGTAGAATCTCAATTCAACGGCTCAGACACAAGAGGCATGTGGCAGGGTCTACAGTCAATCACGGACTACAAGAAGAAATCCAGCCCAGTCACGGACCAGGATGTCTTGCTCCCAGGCAGACTAAATAACTTTTTTGCCCGCTTTGAGGACAATACAGTGCCACTGACACGGCCTGCAACGAAAACATGACGACTCTCCTTCACTGCAGCCGAGGTGAGTAAGACATTTAAACGTGTTAACCCTCGCAAGGCTGCAGGCCCAGACAGCATCCCCAGCCGCGCCCTCAGAGCATGCGCAGACCAGCTGGCCGGTGTGTTTACGGACATATTCAATCAATCCCTATACCAGTCTGCTGTTCCCACATGCTTCAAGAGGGCCACCATTGTTCCTGTTCCCAAGAATGCTAAGGTAACTGAGCTAAACGACTACCGCCCCGTAGCACTCACTTCCGTCATCATGAAGTGCTTTGAGAGACTAGTCAAGGACCATATCACCTCCACCCTACCTGACACCCTAGACCCACTCCAATTTGCTTACCGCCCAAATAGGTCCACAGACGATGCAATCTCAACCACACTGCACACTGCCCTAACCCATCTGGACAAGAGGAATACCTATGTGAGAATGCTGTTCATCGACTACAGCTCGGCATTCAACACCATAGTACCCTCCAAGCTCGTCATCAAGCTCGAGACCCTGGGTCTCGACCCCGCCCTGTGCAACTGGATACTGGACTTCCTGACGGGCCGCCCCCAGGTGGTGAGGGTAGGCAACAACATCTCCACCCCGCTGATCCTCAACACTGGGGCCCCACAAGGGTACGTTCTGAGCCCTCTCCTGTACTCCCTGTTCACCCACTTCTGCGTGGCCACGCACGCCTCCAACTCAATCATCAAGTTTGCGGACGACACAACAGTGGTAGGCTTGATTACCAACAACGACGAGACGGCCTACAGGGAGGAGGTGAGGGCCCTCGGAGTGTGGTGTCAGGAAAATAACCTCACACTCAACGTCAACAAAACTAAGGAGATGATTGTGGACTTCAGGAAACAGCAGAGGGAACACCCCCTATCCACATCGATGGAACAGTAGTGGAGAGGGTAGCAAGTTTTAAGTTCCTCGGCATACACATCACAGACAAACTGAATTGGTCCACTCACACAGACAGCATCGTGAAGAAGGCGCAGCAGCGCCTCTTCAACCTCAGGAGGCTGAAGAAATTCGGCTTGTCACCAAAAGCACTCACAAACTTCTACAGATGCACAATCGAGAGCATCCTGGCGGGCTGTATCACTGCCTGGTACGGCAACTGCTCCGCCCACAACCGTAAGGCTCTCCAGAGGGTAGTGAGGTCTGCACAACGCATCACCGGGGGCAAACTACCTGCCCTCCAGGACACCTACACCACCCGATGTTACAGGAAGGCCATAAAGATCATCAAGGACATCAACCACCCGAGCCAC
Source organism: Oncorhynchus tshawytscha (assembly GCF_018296145.1). Lineage (NCBI taxonomy): Eukaryota > Metazoa > Chordata > Actinopteri > Salmoniformes > Salmonidae > Oncorhynchus > Oncorhynchus tshawytscha. Next base: position 9,222,168 of record NC_056445.1, read on the forward strand.
TGCCTGTTCACCCCGCTATCATCCAGAAGGCGAGGTCAGTACAGGTGCATCAAAGCTGGGACCGAGAGACTGAAAAACAGCTTCTATCTCAAGGCCATCAGACTGTTAAACAGCCACCACTAACATTGAGTGGCTGCTGCCAACACACTGACACTGACACTGACTCAACTCCAGCCACTTTAATAATGGGAATTGATGGGAAATGATGTAAATATATCACTAGCCACTTTAAACAATGTTGGTTATGTTACTTGTTGGTTATTACTGCATTGTCGGAACTAGAAGCAAAAGCATTTCGCTACACTCGCATGAACATCTGCTAACCATGTGTATGTGACAAATAAAATTTGATTTGATTTGATTTGAAAACGGGCTCCAACCCAGGATGGAGCTCGTGGTCCAGTCAATAACAGGATTGCGTTTCTGGAGCCAAGAAAATCCCAAAACCACAGGAACATGGGGGTGGGGGGGGAAATAAAAAATAAAAATCGATGAGGAACTGTTATGGTCTCACTGTGGTTTCCTGATACCCGTACATGAACGGGCACAGTGGTATGGGTGACTCTTTCAATAGAGCAACTGTCCAGTGCCCTGGCATCCATGGGGACAGAGAGAAGTTGAGTGAGAATACCTCATTCAGAAACCATGGTAGCATCCATAAAATGTTCATCAGCCCCAGAGTCAATGAGCACCCGGAGAGACTTAGATTGGTCTCCCCACAGCAGAATCACAAAAAAAGGGTGGATGGGTGATGGAAGTTAGGGGACTCCCAGTCTGGTTCACCAGAGTACTTGTACCCACTAAAGAAAAGGGTTTCTTAACTGGGCAAGTGCCTATATAATGTCCCGTGCAGTACAGACAACAGTTATGCTTAATTCTATGTGAGTGTTCCCCAACTGACGATAACCTAGCTCTTCCCAGTTGCATGGGCTCGGGAGTATCCAACTCACCCGTCACCGATTATTCTCCGGGAACCTCTGGTGTTTTCAGCTCTCATCGGAAATACAAACTTCGGGGATTTCCGGATTCCTTTCGGACAGGCGACAGCATCAGCAGACGAACACGTGTTCATGAGACCCGACCTCTCACACCGGCATTCTCGTAGGCACCCATCAAGCCTAATCACCAGGGCGATGAGGGAATCGAGGTCCAGTGGTATATCCCGACCTGCGAGCTCGTGCTTTATCCCCTCCGACAGTCCGTGGAGAAAGGTGTCAAACAGAACCTTCAGATTCCAGGAACTCTCGGTGGCCAATGTGCGAAAATCTACTACGTAGTCTGCCACATTACTGGAGTTCTGATGTACCTGCAGTAGTTTGAGCCGCCTCCCTCCCGTTCACTCGAGAATCAAAAACCTTCCTTACTTCTGCCATGAATTCCTCACAGCAGATTGCTGCTCCCACACAGCCATTGTCCAGGAGAGCGCCCTTCCGGACATTAGCGTGATTAAATACGCTATCTTTGATCGGTTCGATGGGAACAAAGAGGACTGGAGTTCAAAAATGAGGGAGCACTGAGAAAGAAATGCCCATCAAGTACCAGGATGGCCTGTATAATGCTCTGGAGAAGGTAAGCGGGGTTCTCGGGGAGCTGGGGTAGGTTGAACAAATCCGCTAGAAGTAGAAAGGTTACTGGGTGGTTGAGAGGTCTCAGAGGTGGCGGGCTGCCTATGAGCTAACTCACTGATTTGCTTCATTTTAGCCATGAACCCTTGGTCGTGGCATTCTGTCAGGGAACGAAGCCCTTCCAAAAGGTCCAGCAGTAACTCCTCATGCCTCCCAATTGTGGCTCCCTGCAGAGAGACAGCGTGACGGAGCTGGTCCCAGTCTGATGGGTCTGTCATGGCCAGTTCGTACTATAAGGGCGAGACCCAAAGGCAGACACAGGAGGCAGATGGGTGGGCTCCAATATTTATTATACCAAAAGGGGTAGGCATAGGCAGGTCAGGGACAGGTGAGAGTTCATAAAACAGGTCAGAGTCCAAACAGTACAAGGGGGTAGGCAGGCTCGAGGTCAGAACAGGCAGAGCCGTCAGGCAGGTGGATACGGCGTCAGGACAGGGAAGGGTCAAAACCAGGTGGGCTAGGAAAAAACAGAGACTGGGAAAAATAGGAGCTAGAAGAAAAGCTGGTTGACTTGGCAAAACAAGACGAACTGGCACAGAGAGACAGGAGACAAAGGGATGAATACACTGGTGTCACGCTGGTGTAAAGGATTTGGAGACAGGCGCAGGAATACACCCAAAACAAACACGTATACAAACACTGGGCTGCACCCAAACAAAAGAGCGAGGGTAAACCTCGTTGAACAAAACGGGACGATACCCGTAATACGCAAAATATAAAGTACGCAGCATAACAGCTGCACCAACGGACATGGGAACAATAACTGACAAAGACAGAGGGAACAGAGGGCACATATATAACATACTAATCAGGGGAAATGGGAACCAAGTGTCTGTAATCAGACAAGACAGTCCGGGGTTGATGATAATGAATCCCGTTTAGTGAAGCCTAGAAAGCCGGTGACGTAGACCTCAGGAACTGGTGAACAGAATGAGCATCAGTACCGGGGGGATCCGTACCGGGGGGATCAGTGCCGGGGGATCAGTGACTAATGTGGAAAACAGGAGACACCTGGAGGTGGGTGGAGACAATAACAAAGACCGGTGATCAGATCAGGGCGTGACAAACAGAGCAAATTGGTGGGGATTTAGGAGGTGTTTTGAAAGACATTCATGGGAGTGTCCACTGAAAGTTGACTAGCAGCAACAACTGGGACCTAAAAGACATCCACTATCAGCACCCACTAAATTTGCCCAAGAAGAGGCAAACAAATGAAAATCCCACACCAAACTTATTAAAGACAGGACGCAAAACAAAAACAGGGAAGAGCAGATAAAAGATTGTTTGTCTCGAAATCAAATTGGGAGAACCAACTAAAGGTGTTAACCCTCCATGTTTCTCAAGACAACTGAAGAACTGGGCCAGCCACTCTTAAATAGCACCTGGGCCAGCACAGGAGAAACACCTTCCCACTAACGAGCTGACCAACCAGCACAGGTGTAATACGTTCTGACTAACGAGGTGACACCAATTGGTGCACCCTACGTGCTAATGTCCAACCTCAAAATGTAAAAACCAAAGCCTGTAACAGACACACTTTTTTTTTATTTATTTTTTTACAAATGCTTAATTACACAGGACAAACTATGGTTGGAATCTCTCTCTCTCTGATCAGTCTGTTGTAATTAGCCTACGATTAGTTTGGGGTGCGTTATCAGTCACCAACACCAACGCTTTGATTTAATGTATTTTTTTTCTGAAGTATTAGTTTACCTCTAAATTAGTTTGCAATGATTGACAGTCATTAACACAGAGGACTGGGTTCAGCGGAGCACAGCAGAGTGTGCTACTGAGTTCAAAGCCGCCGAGCTGCACGGTAAATTTGACATACGCCCGTGAGCGTCCAATGAAATTAGGTTCGTAAATGTGTAATAACGAGCCTGCGGACTATCACATATTTGCGGCTGTGGATTATTGAGCAGCAGACAGTAGATGGCCTGAAGGGCTCATAGTTAGACTCTGACACATTTACACACATCTTATCTAGTCATACAGGTAAAACCAGAGAAATGATCCCCTAACTCTATAACATTGTTATAGCATCATTATCAAAACGTGTCTGACATCTTTATGATATAAAGAGAGCCTGGGCCGGTCAGTGTGTCGGGGGGCTGAGAGGGAGAGATTGAAAAACAGAGGAGACATATGAGAAGAGAAGCAGTAGAGACCGATGAGATGAAGAACAGAAGACAATGGCAGTGGTAAATCCAGGAGGGTTAAGTGCCTCTTGGCAGTAATCTGCAGATTTATGGAAGGGTTTCAAAGCCTCTCTAAAACCACGTGGAAGAGTGGGAAAGGTGAAAGCGGATGGATGAGTGTCCATCATAAGAGGATGGAGAGATAAGAACAGGGTATGCATCATCATTGGGCTCTGACCCCTGTAACATTAAAAAATAATGTACATAGGGCTTAGAGGTAATGACAAACTGCAGTAGGGTGAAAGGATGAGGACGAGGTAGCGAACACACACACACACAACCTAATTACCTGAGACAAGAGTTGATCATACCATCTACATTCCAATCTGGAATAGAACACTAATAAATTCTTTATTCTAGAAGTATCGCGCTTAGCAGAGCCACCACACTTCTCATACAAGTTGTAATGTTATATCACATACCAGGATAGTATGATGAGGGAAATATAACAATGACCCAGTGAATCATAGAAACACACTGTTGGAATCAAGTATCAGCTTTTTCCTAACTAGGCAGTTTTCCCTTACCACTGTTGCCTTAGCTGGCTCTTTTTGGGTTTAGGTCTGGGGTGCTATTCAGAACTTGAAACATTTATTATATAAGGGTTGCACCGTCACTCAGTCACGTAGCCATGTTGATGCTCATAATTAGGATGGGGACTAAGGACTTTAAACAAGGGCTAATGACTGTTTCGTCTAAATTACACTACAGGGGCTTGAGAGTACAATAACATTGCTAAAGTATACACATATTTAGTAGGAAACAACTTTGCAATCATGTTAAATATATTTTGGACAGATGGCAATATTGTCATTAGCTAGCAAAGTTATTCAAAAATAATGTTAGCTAGCTAAAATCTGAAGGTCTCCCTTTAATCTTAGCTAGCTAGCTAAGACTGTAACTAAAGTCAATCTGGCAACATCAAAACGATTAGAAAAGGTTTTCCTGCTAAGTATTTGTATTTGTGTTTTAAAGCTACTGTCATGCATAGGTGTAATAGGTGGCAGGGAAGTCAGGCGCAGGAGAGTCAAATGGTGTAAAATGGAGTCTTTTAATAAAGTCCACGGAGTATGCTCCATAACACTATGTACATAAACACAAAACATGGGTACGAGGACCCGCCGCGCACCTATACAAACAATCACACTACACTGACAATAACAATCTCTGACAAAGACATGAGGGGAAACAGAGGGTTAAATACACAACAGGTAATGAATGGGATTGACAACAGGTGTGTGGGAAGACAAGACAAAACCAATGGAAAATGAAAAAAGGATCAATGATGGCTAGAAGACCAGTGACGTCGAACGCCGAGCACCGCCCGAACAAGGAGAGGCAACGACTTCGGCAGAAGTCGTGACAGCTACAGTAATGCACTTTACACCAAATCTTCATCAGCGCCCAATGAGGATGTAGAATGCTCAGTTGGGCATCAATCCTAAATCAAACGTTCAAAACAGTATTGTGATGCAACGTGCAATCCGTGAATATACAGTACCAGTCAAAAGTTTGGACACATACTCATTCAAGTTTTTTAAATATTTTCTCCATTGTAGAATAATAGTGAAGACATCAAATCTATGAAATACACATATGGAATCATGTAGTAACCAAAAAAGTGTCAAACAAATCAAAATATATTTTAGATTCTTCAAAGTAGCCAACCTTAGCCTGGATGACAGCTTGGCACACTTGGCATTCTCTCAACCAGCTTCATGAGGAATGCTTTACCAACAGTCTTGAAGGAGTTCCCACATATGCTGAGCACTTGTTGGCTGCTTTTCCTTCACTCTGCGGTCCAACTCATCCCAAACCATTTTAATTGGGTTGAGGTCGGGTGATTGTGGAGGCCAGGTCATCTGATGCAGTACTCCATCACTCTCCTTGGTCAAATAGCCCTTACATAGCCTGGAGTTGTGTTTTGGGTCATTGTCCTGTTGAAAAACAAATTAAAGTCCCACTAAGTGCGAATCAGATGGGATGACAGTTTCACCAGCAAAGCACCCTCACACCATGACACCTCTTCGTCCATGCTTCATGATGGGAACCACAACAGCGGTTGGAACCAAAAATCAGACCAAAGGACAGATTTCCACCGGTCTAATGTCCATTACTTGTGTTTCTTGGCCCAAGCAAGTCTCTTCTTCCTATTAGTGTCCTTTAATAGTGGTTTCCTTGCAGCAATCCAACCACGAAGGCCTGATTCACAGTCTCCTCTGAACAGTTGATGTTGAGATGTTACTAGAACTCTGTGAAGCATTTATTTGGGATGGTAACTGTACATACAGTGGGCAAAAAAGTATTTAGTCAGCCACCAATTGTGCAAGTTCTCCCACTTAAAAAGATGAGAGAGGCCTGTAATTTTCCTCATAGGTACACTTCAACTATAACAGACAAAATGAGAAAAAAATTCCAGAAAATCACATTGTAGGATTTTTAATGAATTTATTTACAAATTATGGTGGAAAATAAGTATTTGGTCACCTACAAACAAGCAAGATTTCTGGCTCTCACAGACCTGTAACTTCTTCTTTAAGAGGCTACTCTGTCCTCCACTCCTTACCTGTATTAATGGCACCTGTTTGAACTTGTTATCAGTATAAAAGACACCTGTCCTTCGTGTCTTAAAGTAATGATGCACTGTTGTTTCTCTTTGCTTATTTGAGCTGTTCTTGCCATAATATGGACTAGGTCTTTTACGAAATAGGGCTATTGTCACGTTCTATAAAGGAATGGAGACAGGCGCAGGAATACGTAATAGGGGGTTTTAATACTCCAACTAAAAATACAACATGCCATGAAAAGACACGGGGACGAAGCCCAAAACAAACACGTATACAAAAACAAAGGGATGTAACCCAAGCAAAAGAGCGAGGTTAAACCTAAATAAATTCAAGGGACAAGACACGTAATAACAATACATGGGACGAGACCCGTAATAATGAGTACACAATACATGCTGCATGAAAGCCGAAACAACAATGTACAGGTGCTCACAAGACGAATGGACATGGGAACAATAACTGACAAGACAAGGGTGAAAAGAGGGCACATATATGCAATTACTACTCAAGGGAATTGGAATCAGGTGTGCGTAATGAGACGATTCAGTGACGCCTAGAGGCCGGTGACGTAGACATCCAAGACTGGTGCACGGAATGAGCAGCAGTACCGGGGGAGTCCGTGACAGGTATCTACTGTATACCACCCCTACCTCGTCACAACACAACTGATTGGCTCAAAAGCATTAAGAAGGAAAAAAATTGCACAAATTAACTTTTAAATCAAACCAATCAAATAAAATACAACAGGTGCAGACCTTACAGTGAAATTCTTACTTACAATTTGACAATGTTTAGGGCCTTCCTCTGACACTGCCTGGTATAGAGGTGGCAGGAAGCTTGGCCCCAGTGATAAACTGGGCCATACGCACTACCCTTGCGGTCAGAGATCAAGCAGTTGCCATACCAGGCAGTGATGCTTTCGATGGTGCAGCTGTAGAACTTTTTGAGGAGCTGAGGAACCATGCCAAATCTTTTCAGTCTCCTGGGGGGGAATAAGGCTTTTTCGTGCCCTCTTCACGACTGTCTTGGTGTGTTTGGACCATGATAGTTCGTTGGTGATCTGGACATGAAGGAACTTGAAGCTCTCAACCTGCTCCACTACAGACCTGTCGATGAGAATGGGGGCATGCTCGATCCTCCTCTTCCTGTAGTCCACAATCATTTCCTTTGTCTTGATCATGTTGAGGGAGAGGTTGTTTTCCTGGCACCACACGGCCAGGTCTCTGACCTCCCTATAGGATGTCTCATCATTGTCGATGATCAGCCCTTCCACTGTTGTGTCGTCGGAAAACCTAATGATGGTATTGGAGTCATGCCTGGCCATGCAGTCATGAGTGAACAGAGAGTACAGGAGGGGACTGAGCACGCACCCCTGAGAGGCCCCCGTGTTGAGGATCAGTGTAGCAGATGTGTTGTTACCTACCCTTACCTCCTGGGGGCTGCCCGTCATGAAGTCCAGGATCCAGTTGCAGAGGGAGGTGTTTAGTCCCAGGATCCTTAGCTTAGTGATGAGCTTTGAGGGCACTATGGTGTTGAACGCTGAGATGTAGTCAATGAATAGCATTCTCACATACTGTAGGTGTTCCTTTTGCTTCCCGACTCTCAGTGCACATTGTTACAGAATGACGCCTCACCAAAGGGAAGCATCAGGGAGTTTTGTTTTGTTTTTGTGTTGGAGGTGATGTCGGGTCTGGGTGTCAGAACCAGAGCTATTGGGGAAGCCTCAGCTGCTTTGTCGGATTCCCATGCATCAGCAGGGTCGACGGGTTCCCCTGCCTTAGATGGATTTACGGGTTTCCATACTTCAGCGGGATTGATAGACTCCCATGCTTCAGCTGGTTCGACAGGCTGCCATGCCTCATCGGGTTCGATAGGCTCCTATGCCTCAGCGGGCTCGATAGGCTCCCATGCCTCAGCGGGCTCGATAGGCTCCCATGCCTCAGCGGGCTCGATAGGCTCCCATGCCTCAGCGGGCTCGATAGGCTCCCATGCCTCAGTGGACTCGATAGGCTCCCATGCCTCAGCGGACTCGATAGGCTCCCATGCCTCAACGGACTCGATAGGCTCCCATGCCTCAGCGGGCTCGATAGACTCCCATGCCTCAGCGGGCTCGATAGGCTCCCATGCCTCAGGTGGGTGAACAGGTTCCCGTGCCTCGATCGAGGTAGCCAGGGAGGTCTCAGCTTGCTCATCAGGTTCCCACACATCAGCAGGGGTGATTGGTCCGCACCTAATCCCTGTGATCGCCCCTTTGGTTGGCGTCCTGAGGCTGGAGCCGAACGCGCCGGGGAGGGGGTACCGCCATGTATGCTCTCTCTGGTGCTGTAAGTCACAATGATCCCACATCTCAGCCGGACTGACAGGTTTTCCCTTCACCTCAGCAGAGGCGACCGGTCCGCTCCTGAACCCCGGGATCGTCCTTTTGGTCGGCGTTCTTCGGCTTGGGCCGCTCGTCGGGGAGGGGGTAATGTCACATGTGCTCCCTCTCCGGCCTCTAGGTCACCAGGCTGCTGGTTATGACGCACACCTGTCACCATCGTTACGCACACCTGCGTGTCATTAGACTCACCTGGACTCCATCACTTCCCTGATTACCTTCGTTATATATGTCACTCCCTTTGGTTCCTTTCCCAAGCGTCATTGATGCTGTTTCAGTTTCCTGTCTGTGCTTTGTTCGTGTTTCTTGTTTTGTATTATGTTTAATTAATTTTTTTAAACACTCACTCCCTCAACTTGCTTCCCGACCCTCAGCTCACATCGTTACAAAGGCAAAGGGTGGCTAATATAAAAATAGATTTTTCGATTTGTTGAACACTTTTTTGGTTACCACATGATTCCATATGTGTTATTTCATAGTTTTGATCTCTTCACTATTATTCTAAAATGTAGAAAAAAAAATTAAATTAAGAAAAACCCTTGAATGAGTAGGTGTGTCTAAACTTGTGACTGGTACTGTATGTTTGCTTTATAAATCCATTTTGATTCCATTTAATCAACCCCACCTTGGGACTGTTGGGTTATATTACTGTCTCTGTATGATGATGGGTTTTCAACCACACAAGACTCATCTTCACAATATGAAGAGAGGGAGGAGTAGGGATGGAAGGAGAGAGGGATAAGGTTTATCTATTTATCATCTGTTTTGCTATTCACTGCTCAAGCCTTTAACACTTTCGTGTCTATCTTTGATTCAGGATCAAAGGGTTAGACACCAAGGGGAAATAGGGAAGTTCAAAGCTAACCTCAGAGCAGTGGATGGCTTGTATCCCTTCACTGTACATCAATTGAAAATTCTGCGGGACTTATTAGGTAATGATGGTAAAATTACAGAGAGTTACTACTGTGTGTGTGTGTGTGTAATCCTAACATTGAGCTATTGAATAATGGGCTAATATGCATAAGCTTCTAACTTAGGCTACACATCTCAAGCCTGTTTGTCTCCATTGTTATGTTGCACAAGTACGCACCTGGCCTCTCCGCTGCCTCAGATAATCCTCTTAAATCTTGTGGAGTCACAGGAAAAGCCAGACTACAATAACTTGTTGGATACTTATTAGGGGTTCACAGCGATTATAGTTTTTTCCTTGACATGATCAAATAAACCAAGCATAGATTGGTCACTTTTTTCTAATTTGGCACACAGACACTAGAGGCCATAAGTAAGTTGGTCAAAAAGAATGGCACTGATCGGCCAATAGATGGCGCCGTTATAAGCAAGCTCATTTAAACCCTCATATCCGCCGCCCTGTTAGGTTTAAACTTTATATGTAGCTGTCTTTCCACATGCTGAACAAATTTGCCTCAAGGACCCATAAGGTCTGTCAGGATACATTTCCATACAAAAGCTATAGGACCTTTATTTTTTATACTAGGCCTTATACTAGGCCTATCCGAAGAAAGAAGCAGGCTTGTTCTTGGTAATTGCTGTATGTAAAGCAGAACTACAGCATAGGCCAAATTTACTTTAGAGGAAATTTGAGGAGTGAAAGTGAATTGGGGTGATACCTTTGGCCAGAATCAACCGGATTGCATCTGGTTTTCAGGGGAAATGGAAAGAGAGCCTGTTTTTGGATGTTAACAAGGTGATACTCCATCTTAACTTCTCCTCCACACTTACTGGATTGGTTCAACAGTGCAGATGAGAACTTCCCGACAGTTTTTGTTCTCTCGTCAGGACTGGAAAGAAAGAAACGCCGCTCAGGCATTTATTTTACACCTGCTATGTTAGGTTACCACCTTATTAATAATAGGTCTACAGCGTGCCATAGGATGTGTTGATCAGTTGATTGACAGGTGTACTGTAGAACGATAAACAATACACTTTCCTCTGGTATGGATGCTCGCCAATGTGGGTTCGAGTCCAGACTTGCGATAAACTTCTTTAAAATAACTAACACTAGTACTGCAATACTGCCATCTTTAGGATGATAACGAGAGTGCTTGACTTTGTTAAGGATGCTCTTATGGAATAGTTTTGTTCACATCCATCTACAGTACAGTACCAGTCAAAAATGTTGACACACCTACTCATTCAAGGGTTTATCTTTATTTTTTTTATTTTTTTACTATTTTCTACATTGACTCACAATTGGCCAAGCATCATCCTGGTTAGGGTAGGGTTTGGCCTGCTGGGATGTCCTTGTCCCATTGCACTCTAGTGACTCCTGTGGTGGTCCGGGCGCATGCACGCTGACATGGTCGCCAGGTGCAGGGTGTTTCCTCCGACACATTGGTGTGGCTGGCTTCCAGGTTAAGCGGGCATTGTGTCAAGAAGCAGTGCGGCATGGCTGGGTCATTTTTCGGAGGACGCATGGCTCTCGACCTTCACCTCTCCAGAGTCCGTACAGGAGTTACAGCAATGGGACAAAACTGTAACTACCAACTGGATACCAAGAAAGTGGGGAGAAAAAGGGGTAAACAAAAAAGCTAACTAGTACCCTCGTTATGTTGAGAGCACAACCTATTTATCTCATGATCACAACATGACAAAAGTTGTTTTGGAGAGATCATGAGATAATCAAAAGTACCACGCATCATCCATTAGTTTGTTCAGATGCACGATAACCACTTAAATCAAGGCTGCGTTGTGGCTGCGTTGTGCGCAATGCAGGCATTTAACGATGCCTGACAGGCAACCCTGTTACCCAGCGTGAGCTAGCTAATTAGCTAGGTAGTCTTGTAAGCTAGTTAGCTGGCTAGCTAGTAAGCTAGCTTGTTATCTATGCTGGTTGTTAGCTTGCAGGCTGATATTGAATCTGATCAAGCTCTGAGGCTGAAATGGAATCTGATCTGCCTGTCAGGAATGGAGCTCACCCACTGTAAATGTAAATATTATCCACAAAACATGAAGTGTCCCTGACAATTATACACATATCAGTTATGCAAGCTAACATCCAGCATAGATAACAAGCTAGCTAGCTAGCTAGCTATCAAGACTACCTGGCTAACTTACTCACTCACAAGACTAGCCAAGCTAGCTGTGTTGTTGCTTGCATGTGATTGGCTATGGTCTTGGGGGTGGCATACAACCTGGGAGACAGGGTTGCATGTCAGGCATTGTTCAGGGCTTAAATGCCCCAAGAGCTCTTAGCTCAAGTTAAGGGACATTTAGCTTGCTAACATTATAACTTATAAACTGATCATGAGCGCCAAACACAAATGAAAGCATGATGTTAGCATGAAATGTACCATCCCTTAGTGTAGCAATCAATAAAAACAAATGCGCTGATCCACAGTGGGCTCTGCCGCCTCAACCATACTGTCAATCTATCAATACGTCCACTCCTATTTATAGAGTTTATCTTGTGAACTCGACAAAACAACTTTTGTTATGTCGTGATCATGGACAAATAAGTTGTGATCTCGAAATAATGAGGGACATACTTTTTTATTTATATGTCCTCTCTGGACTTCCATAGGTAAGTATAGGGCTAACCAATGATTTATATATACACTAGATGATTAATAGTGGGCTCTGAAGCCACCACGCTTCCATTTTGGCACTCCCTCATCGTTGTAAAAAATATTTAGGAAGTTATAGAAATGCATTTATTAATAGCTACATTGGTTTTTGCCACATTTATTTTATTACAGACACCATAATGCAAACATTTACATTGTATTATGTGAGCTACACATAACAATAAAAAATGAAGAAAATATACTAAATCATTTTCATAAAAGTATAATTTTTAAGAAGTTCTAATGTTACTGTCCCCACTCCAACCACAAAAATGCTTAAATACATGTAATTTTGTCTATGAAACAATTAATATAAATATTCCTACGGAGGACTGGTTCTTCTGGGGAGTGCCAATATGGCCAAAATGTCGCTTCAAAGCCTCTTATTGGCCAATATATAGCACCTGGCTAATGTGTCCCAAGTGATCTAATGGTTCCAGCTACAATGCAACGTCCTATCACATGCAAGTAAATCAATGATTTTAATTAGCTGATGCTCATTTTGAGTCAAAGAAACTGTTTAAATGTAATCTGTTTCTAATGTTCGCAAGTATCCCAAAGTCTTTACATAATGGCATGTTCCTACACGTGTAAGAGTGTATAGGGGGTGTTAAAAGTATATACAATCTGATAAGGTATGGGATTTTGGTATGGCTGACAAATAACACCAACATGGAACCACGCATAAAATAAATACATTAAAAAATACACAAATACACACACAGTCATGACAAGCTAACTACAGCAACACCACACTGGCAGTGAGACTGATGGCAAACTTTTCTTTCACATTCTTCACAACACACTATTCAAACATCAAAACACATCAAAACACACACAATATAGGAACTCCACAGAGCAAAACATTAATTCAAGATCTCTCCCTAAAAAAAAACACCCACATGATACACAATACAACAGACAGAAACAATAGGAGACCCTGCCTATCCCCCCCACCTATTCCCCCCGCTATCAATAAGTATTTTTGTAAATACAACCCAGCTCATAACATCTCAAAGAGTTCCCAGATGTCACGTTCTGACCATAGTTCTTTTATTATGTCTTTGTTTTAGTTTGGTCAGGGCGTGAGTTGGGTGGGTTGTCTATGTTCCTTTTTCTATGTTTTGGGATTTCTGTGTTTGGCCTGGTATGGTTCTCAATCAGAGGCAGCTGTTCATCATTGTCCCTGATTGAGAACCATACTTAGGTAGCCTGGTTTCACTTTTGAGTTGTGGGTGATTATTTTCCGTGTTAGTGTTTGTTACCACACGGGACCGTTTCGTTTGTTTCACTTTGTTATTTTGTATTTTTGTAGTGTTCAGTTTGTCTTATTAAAATGGACACTTACCACACTGCAAATTGGTCTGATCTCTCTTACTCCTCATCGGAGGAATACAACGAACATTACACCAGACTTGAGGAATGACAGCTTATGAGTGTGCACAGGGGAATGGCACTTCAGATATGTTCTCATTAGAACACCTTTGTTTTAGTGAAAACTTTAGTTGGCCAAAATTCCAACAAATCAAACTTCATTCCCTTCATACCCCTTATATCTGCCTGGAAACTGTCATCATGACAACCACATTAAAAAAATGGATTTGATGTTTTGCGGACACAGTACATGTGTATGTGTGTGTGTGTGCATGCGTGCACTAGAGCATGGGTTCTCAAAGTGGGGTCTGTGGACCCCTGAGGTGAGTGAGTAGAGTAAGGAATGAGGTGAGGTGAGTTGAGTTGAAGGTAGAGGCTGTAACCTAACCTGGGGGGTTAACCTAATACACATCACAATGCTGGGAGGTATGGCTGGCGTCTGTCATACTATGAGTGCTGTCATTACCTCACATACTGTATGGTCTATAGGCTGACTGGCTACTAAACCATCTCATGATCATCTGTACATGGCGTCGACAGAGAGGGCTGCCTCGCTTCTAGTCCTTAGGAAACTTTGCCATATTTAGTTTTTTTAATGTAGTATTTCTTACATTGCTAGCCCGGAAAATCTTAAGTGTTATTACATACAGCTGGGAAGAACTATTAGATAACAAGAGGATAATACAGTGCCACCGACGCGGCCCGCTACCAAGGAAAGCGTGCCCCCCCCTCTCCTCGTTGGCCGACGTGAGTAAGACATATAAACGTGTTAACCCTCGCAAGGCTGCCGGCCCAGACGGCATCCCTAGCCGCATCCTCAGAGTATGCGCAGACCAGAAGGCGAGCTCAGGACAGGTGCATCAAAGCTGGGACCGAGAGACTGAAAACAGCTTTTATCTCAAAGACATCATACTGTTAAACTGCCATCACTACCACAGAGAGGCTGCTGCCTACATACAGACTTGAAATCATTGGCCACTTTAATAAATGGATCACTAGTCACTTTAATAATGTAAGTATTTGACACACTGCCGATTTTGCAGGTTTTCCTACTTACAAAGCATGTAGAGGTCTGTAATTTTTATCATAGGTGCACTTCAACTGTGAGAGACGGAATCTAAAACAAAAATCCAGAAAATCACATTGTATGATTTTTAAGTAATTCATTTGCATTTTATTGCATGACATAAGTATTTGATCACCTACCAACCAGTAAGAATTCCGGCTCTCACAGACCTGTTAGTTTTTCTTTAAGAAGCCCTCCTGTTCTCCACTCATTACCTGTATTAACTGCACCTGTTTGAACTCATTACCTGTATAAAAGACATCCCTTTACTTAAATTTGAGTGTATTAGGTAGTTGTTGTGGAATTGTTAGATTACTTGTTAGATATTACACGACTGTCGGAACTAGAAGCACAAGTATTTCACTACACTCGCAATAACATCTACTAACCATGTGTATGTGACCAATAAAGTTTTAATTTATTTTACTCCCCAGCAGAACATATCAAAGAACAACCTGTTCGTCTACAGACCATTGGGCAATGTTGAGGCAACATGAAGACTCTTCTTTCTCATTGCTCTCACAAAAACACATGAATTAAATTATTTAAAAAATATATGTTTTACTTCCTTCCCGGAACAGTGGTTCAAATATAGTTACTACTTATAGTTATTACTTTTGTTTTCAGTTCAGACTCAGGGGCTCTATTCTATAGAACACGCAAACAGGGTTTTTGTGGATAAGTGGAATGCAGTATTCATCTTCCTGAGCTTTTAGGGTTTTTAATGATTGTTTTGGTTGAATAGGCTTGTATACCAGCCCTCTAGGTTCCTAGCCTATTCCTTCTCCCCAGACAAACTCACTGACTCAGCTATTGTTCAGTGGATTCTGAGTCAAACAACACTCACTATAGCTTCATATTGCTTTAGTCTGACAGACCCAGACCTCTCTGCTAAACACACGCACACACAACCCCATACACACACTCCTGTGGACTGTATATTTTGATCTGGCACTGCTCGATTCAACAGTCTTCCACAGGGCTGTGCTCACTCACACAAAGGCCTGGTAATTTCTTTGACACTGGTGGCCACTTAGAGAGATAAATTGAGGCAGAGACCATACCAAATAATGTGTGTCATATGCCGCCAACACACATCAAACACATATCATGAGCAAAATTACACCAAACACGCCTCCAACACAATCATCAAGTTTACAGATGACACAACAGGGGTAGGCCTGATTACCAAAAATGACGAGACAGCCTACATGGAGGAGGTGAGGGCCCCGGTGGAGTGGTGCCAGGAAAATAACCTCTCCCTCAATGTCAACAAAACGAAGGAGCTGATCATGGATTTCAGGAGACAGCAGAGAGAGCACAGCTGTATCCACATCGACGGGGCCGCAGTAGAGAAGGTGAAAATCTTCAAGTTCCTCTGTGTACACATCACTGACAATCTGAAATGGTCCTCCCACGCAGACAATGTAGTGAAGAAAGCACAATAGCCCCTCATCAACCTCAGGAGGCTGAAGAAATTCAACTCGGCCACTAAGACCCTCACAAACTTTTACAGATGCACCTAGGAGAGCATCCTGTTGGGCTGTATCACCGCCCGGTACGGCAACTGTATCATCCACAACCACAGGGCTCTCCAGAGGGTTCTTCACTACATTGTCTGTGTGGGTGAACCATTTCAGATTGTCAGTGATGTGTTGTGCGGTCTGCCTATATTATCACCGGGGGCACACTTCCTGCCCTCCAGGACATCTACAGCACCAGTGACACAGGAAGGCAAAGAAGATCATGAAGGACCTCAGCCACCCGAGGTCAGTACAGGTGCATCAAAGCTGGGACCGAGAGACTGAAAAACAGCTCCTATCTCAAGGCCCTGAACTTAGTCACTGTCAATAGCTGGCTACCAGCGGGTTACTGCACCTTAGAGGCTGCTGCCCTATGAACATTGACATGGAAAACTGGTCACTTTAATAACGGAACACTGATAAATGTAATAATGTTTACACACTGTTTTACCCATTTCACATATATATACTGTATTCTAGACAAGGCCATCCTATGAAATTATTACTGTACAAATAGTATTCTATCCTAGGTGTTCTACAGATATACTATATATTCTATCCACCTGGACAGCTGATGAAACTGAGAAATACTCCTATCTGTAATAAAGCCCTTTTGTGGGGAAAGACTCATTCTGATTGGCTGGGCCTGGCTCCCCAGTGGGTGGGCCTTGCTCCCAAGTGGGTGGGCCTATGCCCTCCCAGGCCCACCCATGGCTGCGCCCCTGCCCAGACATGTGCAATCCATAGATTTGGGCTTAATTCATTTAAATATGAACTCCAACTCAGGAAAATCATTGAAATTGTTGCATGTTGCGTTTATATTTTTGTTAAGTAAATATTTATACTCCGGACACTGACATTGCTTGTCCTTATATTTCTATATTTCTTAATTCCATTATTTTACTTTTAGATGTGTGTATTGTTGTGTATTGTTAGATATTAATGCACTGTTGGAGCTAGGAACACAAGCATTTCTAAATATGTGTATGGAACAATAACATTTGATTTGATACATGGAGTTGAATGATGTATCACTGCCTGCAGTGAGAGTCTGACATGCCTAATGACTGGCCAGTTTCATGAATCCATATACTCTGACATTCCCATTACCCTACATTGTTTGTCATCTAACAATATGTTACATAACTCACCACTCTTCTGGCCTTCTCTCTCCGGTTCCGACTCTTTGACATGAGAAACATGCTCTTCTGTGAGAGCTGCATCACATCCCTCTCTGCTGGTTTTCACTCTCTGCGTACAGATTAAACATTGGAATTGTTGTAAGGTTACAGGGACAATGTTGTAATTCAGATCAGAAGAGCTCAGTAAGTAGAGGAGTGTTTCACACAACCCACACATGTTGTATCTTATGTTAGAAGACAAGAGAGGTGGATGACCTGACCAGGGATCATTTTCAGCAGTCAGAGGGAGGCAGTGCCATGGGTGGGCAGGTAGAAAGATAGACATTACAATATTTGAGAGGAGATAAGAGGACACAATCTCCCTGCCCTGTGTCTCTACTGTAATGTGGAAACAATGCTCTTCTATTGCTCCACTAAAGTATATGAATTACATTTACATTTTAGTCATTGAGCAGATAGTCTTATTCAGAGCAAACTTAGTGCATTCATCTTAGAGGCAATCATCAATTGTTCATCCATTTTTAGACATATAAATGAAGAATATGTACCCATTGATTCTTGAGGAATATAACTCAATAAATGCATTATGAGCTTAGTTAAACTGTTGTACCACATTAGAACCGAAAATATATGCTTGTTTTACTACAATGTTGGTAAACAAAATAAATGTAAACAAACACTGTATAGCCTAAATATATGGTTAAAACTACAGTGCCTTCGGAAAGTATTCAGACCTCTTGAATTATTCCACATTTTGGCGAAAGAGTGATCTGAATATATTGTGCATAAAACATGAAAAGTGATATGTCAGAACGTAATATAATAGAAAACCTTTTATTGTCCACACCAGGGACGTCACTAGAGATTCGTGTATAGGGGAGCTACGCCTCTTTTAGGGGGGTCTGACATACTCCCTGTCCTTTTATTGTTAGCTAGCAGTCTCAAGCCACAGAAGTAGCTAACATTAACTTAAATGTTAGCTACAGGTAGGCCTAACGGTGCATGGACACTAGATAAGAGATAAATTGCCGCGTGTCGCTCAGGTCGCACATTGTGACTCGCTTGTGGGCGTGCTGGCAGCATGTGGCAGCATGTTCGATTGTGCGTCAAGAATTCAGCATAGCAAGTTTGTATGAACGTCTGGTTATTAAATGGGTACATAGTTCAATAGTAATATCCTCTAAAACGCTCCAGTGACAAACTAACTTTGCTGCCCTGTTTCAAATTATCTACATGACTGGGAGAACCTATTCAAGTAAAGTAAATACATTTCAAAAATGTAAGAAAAACCGACGTATTATTAGCTAACAGCTTACAGTGCAGGCTAACTCAAATGAGCTGCTAAATGAACTAGCTAGTTGGCTAGCTTGCCAACTTCACATAATGTATAGATAGCTAGCTAAGTTAATTAAATATCACCAGCTATTAGCTCGGTATCTTGATTTGTTTATCACTGTAAAAAACTAACTCCAAATGCATTTGTAGGTAAGTTAGCTAGCTAACAGCCATGGAGGAGCGGAAAAGGATAGCAGCCGAACTGTCAAAAGTGAGAGAGTAGGCTATTCTGGATAGGGCAGGTACTTTAGTGTAGTTCCTGTCCTTTGAAGTGAGGACGGAGATAATAGTAACATAACATTCAGTACGGTATAATTGGACTATAATGAAGTCTGTTTCTTGTGAGGTGTTCTGTCCTCAGATAAAGAGAGCTATGAAAGCCGGTCTACATATGAAGAGCAGTGGTTCTCAGTCCTGGGGTCTCAAAAGGGGTGCACATTTTTGTTTTTGCCTTAGCACTGCACAGCTAATTCAGTTGATCAACTCATCAAGCTTCTAGTGGTATTTCTGTATTCATTCTTTGATATGATCCTGTTATTGTCACATGCTATATATGCACGTGTGTGCCCATTCATCTTGATATCCAATGTTTTCATGAGTTGTTATAAGGGATATTATACTTTAGTAATCCACAATGACCCAGTGATGTAAAAGTCTAATAATTACATTGTCTTCCATATTACTACAGATACCTTGTAACTGGAGAATCCTTCAAAACGATTGCCTACAGTTAATATATAGGGCACTGCAAGGTTGGGTGACCTGGGACTGCCTCCTGGGGGAATTCAGGTGTGTGAAGGCTACCTGTGTCCTGCATTACTTGATAAGGATGGACACGAGGACCAGGAGGGGATGTGCAGCTTGCCGCCGTGTGCCAGAGTAGAAGTCTGCTGCTCTGTGAGATGTTTCAAGGATGGGGTCTAACAACGCAGCAAGAGGGGAGATCTTCACCTCCTACTTCTTCGAAGATGTTGCTGTTCCCTGGTAACACCATTGACTACACTATGCACAACCAAAGGCTCTTTTAAGAGCCATTGACATTGCAATAAGAGTATTCTTCCATTTACTTAACGATGTCAACAGCAGTTATTCAATTCCCAGTTTCTCTCCCCTTGATTTCAACTTCTCAGATGAGGGTGCTGTTTAGCCACGGGTGTGATGTCTGTACAGAAACAAAACAGGCTATTTTAAATCACCCATATTGATTTTTTTTTTTTAACAATTAGATACGCTATAACCCACACACTCATGTATCAATATGATTGTTGGATTGTGTTGTGCAGTAAGCAGGCTTAGGTGTATAACTGTGGCTCCTTCCACCTTCAAAAAATAGGCAAGAGGGCCAACCATGGAGAATAGTAAGATACTTCATTATTTCTATAACTACTCTATTGTTTGTCCTCGTGTGTCCGTTCATGTTTTTCTGCATAAAGTACTCTGCAGCCACTTAGTGTGGTGTGGACACCAGGAGAGGCCGCACAGAGCTTCCTTTTGAACACAGTCACTTTAACTACCTTATTTTTCAATAACAGTCTCGTTCAATTCATCCCTCTCTCTTCTCCCTAAATCCTCTAGGTTATATCAGCTGTGTCAGTGAACCCCTCCCACATCTGAACTGGCTACATAGAGGGCACAGCATGATCAGAGGTTAGAGGTCACTTGGTCAGGTCAACATTAAGTATTATTAAAGAGATGCTTTACATTGAAATAGAGATAAAGTAGTCCCAGAGTTAATGATCCAAGGTCAGTTTTGCATTTCACTTCCTGATTGATGACTAACAACGTTAGAATAAAAATAAGGCTTAAACATGCTCTCTCTCCATCTGTCTCTTGTCTGCAGATATGTTTTGATGTGAGAGGGGATGCCAACCCCCAGTCCTATCATCGCCACCTCACCTGCTTTTAAGATAACCTTTGGGCTGTCGAGTGATACTTATGTAATTGTGATGAACTAAGAATATTTAGGTAGCACTGTGATTCATTAATCATATGCTGCCTTCCCTGCTCCTATGTTTTACCTCTTTCCCTTTTACACCTCTCCCACCACCTCTTTCTTTATAATGCACAACAGATGTGCATTGAAGTACAGATTGAACTTGAATTTATAACATTAACATTATAATATTTATAATGCATGTATTTATAACACTTGGATAATGAGATTCTCAATAAAGCATTTTACATTCTCTACTGGTTGAAATTAAGTCTAATTTGATTAAATACTACACCTATCCTGTGTTTATCAGATCAATGCAGATGAAGGGCATTCGGTATTGAGATGAACTGGTTTTAGACTATTTACATGATGCATTGGAAGTGTAGTGTACTGTTTTTCTGTATATATGAATTACAAACCAGCCTTTAACTATTTAAATCCTGTTTCTAGTCTATTAGCTTCAATGTGTAACCATTGATGTCCCAGGACCAAAATTAGCAAACCCTGTTGAAGTGTATAATTGTAATACATACATGCAGACACAGAGTCATTCAAAGACTGAAATTTGATAATCCTGTTATTGGATATGACTGAAAAATTATCTCAAAGACATTCATAACTGAACTGCACATTTATATGCCAAGGTAGAGTACATGATCAGTGAATATATTAAAATGTACAGACTAAAATGTGGGGATCTCAATTATGGTAATAACTACATGTATATACAACTTGCATCCTTGACAAAGTTTTATTATATTCTACTCAATCCATAGGCTTCATTAATGTCATTCAGACTGTTTTGAAGTTGATACAACTGGCTACGATAGCTGAGGTTCATAGCTAGGTTCTGAACTAATATGTATACCAAACGTCTGGGTATATACACAGATCGGCTAGATAGCTAGCTACACATCCATAGGCATACAGGTATTTGTTCCATCACTGCACACTAAGCAAGAACATAGCTAGCTAGCTACGTTGTTAAATCTATCTGCATGGCATGCTTACAAAATTGTACATTCAATTTGCAGTTAATACTTCAGCTAGCTAGATTCTATACATCCACTGTTTCACAAGACGACAGATAAAGCCCCCCCCTAAAATAGGCCTAGCGACGTCCCTGGTCCACACAATGTGGAAAAGTCCCTCTGGCATCACAGTAATATGATAAACATGACAGAAAAACATTACATGACATCAGAACATCTTCATCATCTCAAATACAAAAATGGGTCACCTTAGATGTTTAAAAAAAGATTGTTACCTTTTCAAAAATGATTCTTAGAGGTTTGATAAGTAAATGGATATGGAATACTGACCAGTAGCGCACATTGTGAATATTTACCCACTGATTGCACCATTCGTTATTGGGCTTTGTAGTTCAGAATCTGGAGACATTTACAATGTAAAACATCTGTGTGTTCCCTATTTACTTGCAAGTGGTAACGACTCTTTCAGAGAAATTCCACAAATGCAAACAATAATGTTTGCCATACATGTTGTTTCTCTCTGCTGTTGTTTTTGTGTCCTAGGCTGTTTAGAGGCTGTTGGCGACGAGGAGGGTATTGGCGGTCTCTGGGGTATACAATTATTTTAAAAGGGTTGGTGGCGACTGCGCACAGATACAGTTTCACACCATGAAGTGCTCCACATCTTTGCCAAGCCAACACAAATGTTGGTCTGTGCGCAAAGAGCGAGTTTATGTAGACGATAGACTAAGAATTGCTCAAATTTAAAGCTAAGTGGCAGCAGGTGATCGTGCGCGCGGATTGGTTCAGGAAAGTCATGCACTTCTCCGGAGACGCATTCTTCCCTTCAGAGAGCTCACTCACCCTCATGGAAGAAAATGTGAACATAGCCTTCGACCCCACCGGCAAGCCGGGGACGATGGAGGACCCTGGGAACGACACCGGCACTTTTGGGAACTCCAGCGACCCGTTTGGCCGGAACGAGGAGGTCGCCAAGATCGAGATCATGGTGCTTAGCGTGACATTCTTCGTGGCTGTGGTGGGGAACCTGAGCGTGCTGCTGGCCATGTACATGAGCCGACGGAAGCCCTTGCGCATGCACCTGTTCATGAAACACCTGAGCCTCGCGGACTTGGCTGTGGCCTTTTTCCAGGTGCTGCCGCAGCTCTGTTGGGAGGTCACCTTCCGCTTCTACGGGCCTGACCTTCTGTGTCGTATCGTCAAGCACCTGCAGGTGCTAGGGATGTTCGCGTCCACCTACATGATGGTGATGATGACGCTGGACCGCTACATCGCAATCTGTCACCCGATGCAGAACATTCACCAGCCCACGCAGCGCGCCTATATGATGATCGGGGCCACCTGGGTGTGTAGTCTTGCCCTGAGCATGCCCCAGTATTTCATCTTCTCACTGAGCGAGGTCCGCCCGGGCTCGGCCGTGTATGACTGCTGGGGACACTTCATCCAGCCGTGGGGTGTGCGCGCCTACATCACATGGATCACCGTGGGCATCTTCCTCGTGCCCGTGGCCGTGCTCATGCTCTGCTACGGCTTCATCTGCCGATCCATCTGGCTGAACATAAAGTACAAGACCCAGAAGAGCACGATTGCGATGGCACTTGTGACCAAGAATAGGCTGATCGGAAAGAGTTCAGTCAGCAGCATCACCACAATCTCGCGCGCCAAGCTGCGCACAGTGAAGATGACTTTCGTGATCGTGCTTGCGTACGTGTTGTGCTGGGCTCCGTTTTTCACCGTACAGATGTGGTCGGTGTGGGATGAGAGCTTCTCGTGGGATGGTACGTGTTGTATTTCGGCTCTGAGCCGTGAGTTAGTGGCAGCGCGCGCTGGTGCCATGTCTCCGTTCATTGTGTTTTTAAACATTCTATTATTGCTTAGGCCCATTTACTCAATAATATGTTGGTCATAGTGCACAGCATCAGCACATATTTCATGCATTACCCAAGGGGCTTCCCTAAAAATCTGCTTCACTGCTCTCCAAATTTAGATAGCTTTTACGCAACAGTTTACCACGAATATAGTGAGACAAAAACTCTATGACTCCTTCTCAGATACATAGACCTAACTGAAACAAATAGACTATGCAGACAGTCAATACGTATTACTTAAGCTATAGACTGTGCAAACTGGAGTCCTGGGGTACATTAGTGTGACGCAATGGAATAACCGCGCACAAAAATATCTTACTGGAAGTAATTTGATGATCAGTTCTGTGCATTAACTCATAATCCATTGCCTTGATGAGGTCTGAATGTAGCTGATGTTATTCCATCTGCTGTGGCTTGATTTATGGGACAGTGCGGAATAGTAAAACAGCAGAATCACCTAAAGGGCATACATAAGTGTTAAACACGTGCCATATAAAACAACCGTTGTGCAGGTGTGACAGACAGTTGTGAAAACGACCATGGGTCTTAGTTAGTGCATTCATCTTAGAGGCAATCATCAGTTGTACATCAATTTTTAGACTTATAAGTGAAGAATACATACCCACTGATTATTGAAGAATATAACTCATAAATGCCCTATGAGCTTCATTTAACTGTCTTACCACATTAGAACCACAAATGCGTGTTTTACGCCAATGTTAGTAAACAAAGTAAATGTGAACAAACACTGTATAACCTAAAAATATGGTTAAAACTACAGTGCTTTTGGAAACTATTCAGATCCCTTGACTTATTCCAGGAGAGATGGATGCACTGACTCTAGATCTCCAAACATTAATTCAATATTTTGCTGGAGAGTCAGTGACCCTTCAGAGCTAGTCGCTTGCTGAGAATCCCTCGAGAGTATGCATAAATAGTGTGTGTCACTGCTAGTAGATAAACAGAACAAGCTTGAATGTTTTCTCCTTCACTGACTGGCCGACACCCCGCCGACACCCCCTCTTCCCCGTTTCTCTCTCTCCAGACTCCGAGAACACCGCAGTCATCATCTCAGCTCTGCTGGCCAGTCTCAATAGCTGCTGTAACCCGTGGATCTACATGATCTTCAGCGGCCACCTCCTCTCTGACATGGTCCACTGTCTGCCGTGCTGCCGGAGGCTGTTCCACAGGTTCGGCCATCAGGACTCGAACAGCAGCATCCGCCACACCACACTCCTGACCCGGGTACCACTCCCGGGCCCTACCCCGGCGGAGCTCAGAGAAAAGCTCTTGCAAAAATTGTATTCACCACTCCCACAGGAACTGTCAATCAATCCCGGTGGAGTCTTGACTGCGTGCTCACACTAAACACTGTCCATATGGTTCAGTTTATGTGCCACAGCGACGACGGCTGTCGTAGGTTTAGGGGGAGGCTTAATGGAAACAATGTGAACAGAGTCAGTGCATCCATCTGTCCTGGAGATTGTGTTTCTGCTCAGAGAGGTATTCAACGCTCATCAATCTGTCAGTGGAAATGTGGCAGGCTATAACTAGGATATCCTGTCTCTTCTTGCTAAATGTGAACTGACACAGTCAGGAGGCATCTAAAACACTCTAATATGTATGCTCTTACAGGCTCTTATGGGCCCAGACTCATGCAGCGATCAGAATCGTTGCCATTAACCAGTCATTCCAAATGAACCGAGAGGTCAGCTCTGTCAGTATGTGTTGTTCAGTAACTCATCATATGCCTAATATATGGTAATTGCAATTTTTAATTTTTAAATGACAGGTTGACTGACTTGATGATTGTGTGGTTATGTTTAGGTTTACAGTACATTGTCCCATTAAAAATGTTTATATATTTTTTTTTAAAGGTTGAATAAAAACAATAACACACCACTCTTCTTTCTCCCTTCATCACTCTCCCCCAACGAACCACTCTCTACCCCTCTCCCCATCAAGCCCTTCACTCCATCTTTGTGAAGTATGTTGTTGTTTCCTTCATTGACTCTCCATCATCCCTTAGGGTTTCCAGTCTGTGAGAGTTGATAAGCTTGAAATTAGTCCGGTCGGTGTTGAGTATTCTGTGGGGAGTGTCGAGGCAGGAGACTGGCACCTGGATTCCATTCCGTTTTAAATACATTCCAGTCTAAATACATTTAGATAAAAGCCATGCATCGACATTTGATGTTATTGTAATCATATGACATATTTGAAATGTACAGTGTATACTAAATGAAATATCACTATTTCAAATCAAATGTAATTTGTCATATTGTCGTGGTCTGGGTGTAGCTGGTGCAGAGGAGTCAGGCACAGGACAGCAGAGATGAGAAACACAAGTAACTTCACTCAAATATTCCAATAACATGTCGTTATACCGAGCCCACAATAACGGACCGAACATACATAAAACAATCATGCATAAAAACCATGGGGAAAACAGAGGGTTAAATAATGAACATGTAATTGGGGAATTGAAACCTAGTGTGTAAATCAAAGACAAAACAAATGGAAAATTAAAAGTGGATCGGCGATGGCTAGAAGGCTGGTGACGTCGACCACCGAACGTCGCCCGAACAAGGAGAGGGACCGACTTCGGCGGAAGTCGTGACACATATGCACTGAATACAACATTGATCATTGAAATGCTAACTTACAATCCCTTAATCAACAATGCAGTTTTAAGAAAAAAAAGTGTTAAATAAAACATTTAAATATTTAAAGAGCAGCAGTAAAATAACAGTAGCGAGGCTATATACAGGGGGTACCGGTACAGAGTCAATGTGCGGGGTCACAGGTTAGTCAAGGTAATTGAGGTAATATGAACGTGTAGGTACAGTTAAAGTGACTATGAATAGATAATAAACAGAGAGTCGCAACAGTGTAAAAGAGGGGTGTTGGGACATTGCAAATAGTCTGGGTAGCCATTTGATTATCTGTTCAGGAGTGTTATGGCTTGGGGGTAGAAGCTGTTAAGAAGCCTTTTGGACCTAGACTTGGTGCTCCGGTACCGCTTGCAGTCCGGTAGCAGAGAGAACAGTCTATGACTAGGGTGGCTGGAGTCTTTGACAATTTTTAGGGCCTTCCTCTGACCGCCTGGTATAGGGGTCCTGGTTGGCAGGAAGCTTGGCCCCAATGCTGGGCCGTACGCACTACCTTCTGTATGTCATGGCACAAGGTGAGATATAGATGCAGACACAGGAGGCAGATGGTTGGAGTCTTACAATGTTCATTAATCCAAAAAGAGTAGGCAAGTGAATGGTCGTGGACAGGCAAAAGGTCCAAACCAGGAGGTACAGAGTGGTAGACAGGCTCGTTGTCAAGGTAGGCAGAAAGGTCAGGCAGGTGGGTACAGAGTCTAAAACAGGCAAGGGTCAAAAAGCAGGAGAACGGAGAAAAACGCTGGTTGACTTAGAAAATATACAAGACGAACTGGCATTGAGAGACAGGAAACACAGGGATAAATACACTGGGGAAAATAAGCGACACCAGGTGGGAGTGGAGACAATCACAGAGACAGGTGAAACAGATCAGGGCGTGACACTGTAGTGCCTTGCGGTCAGAGGCCGAGCAGTTGCCATACCAGGCAGTGATGCAACCAGTCAGGATGCTATCGATGGTGCAGCTGTAGAACGTTTTGAGGATCTGAGGACCCATGCCAAATCTTTTCAGTCTCCTGAGGGGGAATAGGCTTTGTTGTGCCCTCTTCACGACTGTCTTGGTGTGTTTGGACCATGTTAGTTTGTTGGTGATGTAGACACCAAGGAACTTGAAGCTCTCAACCTGCTCCATTACAGCCCCTTCGATGAGAATGGGGGTGTGATTTGTCCTCCTTTTCCTGTAGTCCACAATCATCTCCATTGTCTTGATCACATTGAGGGAGAAGATGTTATCCTGGCACCACATGGTCAGGTCTCTGACCTCCTCCCTACAGGCTGTCTCATTGTTGTCTGTGATCAGGCCTACCACTGTTGTGTCATCGGAAAACTTAATGATGGTGTTGGAGTCGTGCCTGGCCATGAAGTCATGAGTGATCAGGAAGTACAGGAGGGGACTGAGCACGCACCCCTGAGGGACCCCCGTGTTGAAAATTACCTGGGGGTGGCCCATCGGGAAGTCAGGGATCCAGTTGCAGAGGGAGGTGTTTAGTCCCATGGTCCTTAGCTTAGTGATGAGCTTTGAGGGCACTATGGTGTTGAAACCTGAGCTGTAGTCAATAAATAGCATTCTCACATAGGTGTTCCTTTTGTCCAGGTGGGAAAGGGAAGTGTGGAGTGCAATAGAAATGGCATCATCTGTGGATCTGTTGGGGTGGTATGCAAATTGGAGTGGGTCTAGGGTTTCTGGGATAATGGTGTTGATGTGAGCCATGACCAAACTTTCAAAGCACTTCATGGCTACAGACGTTAGTGCTACATGTCGGTAGTCATTTATTGCAGGTTATCTTAGTGTTCCTGGACACAGGGACAATGGTGGTCTGCTTGAAACATGTTGGTATCACAGACTCAGTCAGGGACAGGTTGAAAATGTCAGTGAAGACACTTGCCAGTTGGTCAGTGCATGCTCGGAGTACACGTCCTGGTAATCCGTCTGGCCCTGTGAATGTTGACATGTTTAAAGGTCTTACTCACATCGGCTACGGAGAGCGTGATCACACAGTCATCCGGAACAGCTGGTGCTCTCATGCATGCTTCAATGTTGCTTGCCTCGAAGCAAGCATAGAAGCAATTTAGCTGGTCTAGTAGGCTTGTGTTACTGGGCAGCTCGCGTCTGTGCTCCCTTTTATAGTCTGTAATGGTTTGCAAGCCCTGCCCCATCCGACGAGTGTCAGAGCCAGTGTAGTACAATCGATCTTAGTCTGTATTGATGCTTTGCATGTTTGATCGTTCGTTAGAGGGTATAGTGGGATTTCTTATTAGTTTCTGGGTTAGAGTCCCGCTCCTTGAAAGCGGCAGCTCTACCCTTTAGCTCAGTGCAAATGTTGCTTAAAGTCCATGGCTTCTGGTTGTGGTATGTCAATCCGTTTTCACTGCGGGGAACGACGTCATTGATGCACTTATTGATGAAGCCAGTGATTGATCTGCTGTACTCCCCAATGCCATCAGAAGAATCTCTGAACTTTTCCAGTCTGTGCTATCAAAACAGCCCTGCGTCATCTGATCACGGCTTTATTGACCGAGTCACTGGTGCTTCCTGCTTTAGTTTCAGCTTGTGAACAGGAATCAGGAGGATAAAATTATGGTCAGTTTTGCCAAATGGAGGCAGAGGGAGAGCTTTGTACTCGTACCTGTGTGTGTAATAAAGGTGGTATAGAGTTTTTTTTCCTCTGGTTGCACATTTAACATGCTGGTAGAAATGAGGTAAAATGGATTTAAGTTTCCCTGCATTAAAGTCCCCGGCCACTAGGAGCGCTGCCTCTGGATGAGCGTTGTCCTGTTTGCTTATGGCCGTATACAGCTCATTAAGTATGTTCTTAGTGCCAGCATCGGTTTATGGTGGTAAATAGACAGCTACGTACGAATAATATAGATGAAAACTCTCTTGGTAAATAGTGTGGTCTACAGCTTATCATGAGATACTCTACCTCAGGTGAGCAAAACCTTGGGACTTCCTTACTATTAGATTTTGTGCACCAGCTGTTGTTAACAAATATACACAGACCGCCAACCCTTGTCTAACCGGAGGCGGCTGTTCTATCTTGCCGATGCAGCGTAAACCCCGTCAGCTTTGTGATATTCATGTCGTCGTTCAGCCACTACTTTGTGAAACATAAGATATTACAGTTTTTAATGTATGGTTGTTAGGATATTCGTAATCGTAGTTCGTCAATTTTTTTATCCAATGATTGTACGTTGGCTAATAGGAATGATGGTAGAGGCAAATTACCCACACACCGTTGGATCCTTATAAGGCACCCCTACCTAAGTCCCCCATATCTCTGTCTCTTTCTCATGTGAATCACAGGGATTTGTGCCGAATCGTCAGAGAATAAAAATCTTTGTTCAGGTGAGTAATCTTTGTTCTGATATCTAGAAGCTCTTTTCGGTCATAAGAGAGAGTGGCAGAAACATTATGTACAAAATAAGTTACAAATAACGCAAAAAAACCACACACAATAGCACAATTGGTTAGGAGACCATAAAAAGACAGGCATCTCTTCCGGTGCCATTATACATGCCATTATATTTGCCATCTCAATGTGACCTCTTTCACCTGTACATATTATGTCTGAGATTGTAGGACATTATGCTGTAAAGATATGGAATATATAACGCGATCTGACATGGGACAATATGTTTTCATGTCACAAGAGCTCCACACCTAAACCTAGGCTTATACCAGTTATTCTAAACATGTACTTACAGAGTTTCCTTTAGTAACAGATGTTTATATTATTAGACTTAGTTTACATATCAAGTACATATTCTACAGAGAGAGAGAGAGAGACAGAGAGAAAGAGATTGTGTGTGTATGCTTGTGTGACATTAAGAGCAGATACAAACTATACACAGCCATGTTACAGTACCAGGCTGACTATGTATTGATATCACATACAGTGCACTCTGCTTATAGTGAATGCAGTTTTAGTAATAGTGATCAAGTTGTCCTGCTCAGATGTAAATCACTATAATGAGAGTAGACTGTTCTCTGTACCCTTCTCTCTTGCTGTATGGAAGACAGGTCAGCTGGGGCTCAGCGGGCACCACTAAACCTCACCTAGTCCTCTCCTCATCCCAAGCCACAGCCACGTGCAGTGTTACAACACGTTACTCCTCTAAGTTAACACTTGGATCACAAGGCTCCCCCACAGGATCCCTCCCATCTGGATGCAGTATGTCGGGTTTGGTACGCAGTCCCTCTCATTTCCGGAGAGAAGTGAGGGATTTCTGACAAGGTACAAATCTGTTGTTCTGCCCCTGAACAGGCAGTTAACCCACTGTTCCTAGGCCGTTATTGAAATTAAGAATTTGTTCTTAAGTGACTTGCCCAGTTAAATAAAGGTAAAATAAAAAACATTTACAGATAGCTGGGGGCACACGCCAGCTATCCGTAAAAGATGCATTTGTGCTTCGTGAGTCCGCCAAGCCAGAAGCAGTAGGGATGACCACTTGATAAGTACGTGAATTTCACTATTTTCCTGTCCTGCTAAGTATAAGTACAAGTCCTCTTGGTTGTCAGGGAAAATGTATGGAGTAAAAAGTACAATATTTTCTTTAGGAATGTAGTGTAGTAAAAATGGTCAAAAATATAAATAGTAAAGTAAAAAACAAATACCCCCCCAAAACTACTTAATAAGTAGTACTTTAAAGTATTTAAAAAATCACTTAAAAGCAGACAGCACCATTTTCTTGTTTTAATCATTTACAGATAGCAAGGGGCACACTCAGATTTTTTTACAATGGATGCATTTGTGCTTAGTGAGTCTGCCAAGCCAGAAGTAGTTGTAACACTTGTCATCTGGAGATAGAGAGGACCAAAGCGCAGTGTGGTTAGTGTTCATCTTTTTAATAAACCACTGAACACTTCAAAAATACAAAACAACAAAGTGACAACCAAAACAGTTCCATCTGGTCAAAGACTGAAAATAACCACCTAAATATGGTTCCCAATCAGAGACAATGACTAACACCTGCCTCTGATTGAGAACCATATCAGGCCAAACAAGAAACACAACCTAGAAACACAAAACATAGAATCCCCACCCAACTCACGTCCTGACCAACTAAAACAAAGAAATAACACAAGAACTAGGGTCAGAACGTGACAGTAGTAGGGAAGACCACGTGTTCTCTTGATAAGTGCGTGAATTTGACTATTTTCCTGTCCTGTTAAGTAATTAAAAGTCATTCTGGTTGTCAGGGAATATGTATGGAGTAAAAAGTACAATATTTTCTTTAGGAATGTAGTAAAGTAAAAATGTTCAAAAATAGAAATAGTAAAGTAAAGAACAGATACCCCCAAAAATGACTTAAGTAGTACTTATTTTTACACCACTGCCACACACACACACACACAGTACTCTATAACAGGGGTGCCCCAACTTTTTCTCTGGGGGGAACATTCCGCACGCAAGTCATCTTTTTCTATGAGCACAAACACTGTTCATGACACAAAGAGTTCACACCCCTATTGTTGGTTTTAAGGTTTTGTATGTTTAAAGCTTATTTCCTACAATTCTACACATTTTGTAATGGGGTGCAGAGAACATTTTGCAGTTTTAAAGCTTATTTTCTTGCAATTCTATACATTTTTCCATGTCCAATGTGTATTCATTTGATATTTGAGTGATTCAAACATTACAACAAAATCTATGGGCTAAAAAACCTAGCAAAAAAACCCACTAGCTAGCAGCGGTTAGATGATCTGCACATTTCTGATTATAAGTTATAAATAGCTCTCTAAGGTATGCAATGACTGACATGACAAGAGGAAAACTGATGATGCACTAGGGGTAACGGATTAGTTTGGCTAGTGATTCACTAAGGTTCACTGAGTTCTCCCTGTCCTTTTGTTGCCCTGTTCCCTCAGGTGTGTGTGTGTGTGTAAGACTGTGCATGTCTGCCTACTCCCTTTCTAGGGTCAAGTTCACATTCCCAAAATGTGCTGCTGTGTCTGTGTTTCCTAAAAGAAACACACACACACACACACACACACACACACACACACACACACACACACACACACACACACACACACACACACACACACACACACACACACACACACACACACACACACACACACGACGACCCAGGGCGGCTGGTAGCCTAGTGGTTAGCGCATTGAGCCAGTATCCAAAAGGTTCCTTTCTGAATTCCCGAGCCAACAAGGTGAAAAATCTGTCCAGGTGCCCTTGAGCAAGGCACGTAACCCTAATTTCTCCAGGGTTACTGTTGATAATGGCAGACACTCGCCGTGACCCCACTCTGAGGGTGTCTCGGGGGTTGGGATATCCCAAAAAACATTTCCAATTCACACATGCATATAATACACACGTGTGCATGTGTGAAATAGGACAAATATAAGCACCCACTGTCACGGTCGTCGTAAGGAGGAGACCAAGGCGCAGCGTGGTAAGCGTACATTCTTAATTTATTAAAGAATGAAACACTGAAACAAACAACCGAACGAACCGTGAAGCTATACACATAAGTGCTAACAGGCAACTACACATAGACAAGAACCCACGAATACCCTAGGCAAAATGGCTACCTAAACATGGTCCCCAATCAGAGACAGCGATAAACAGCTGCCTCTGATTGAGAACCAATCTAGGCAACCATAGACATATAAACACAAAACCCCTAGACAATACAAAAACCCCTAGACAATACAAAAACTAAACAAACCACCCTCATCACACCCTGACCTAACCAAAATAATAAAGAAAACAAAGATAACTAAGGTCAGGGCGTGATACCACCTAATTATTATTATCATTATCAGTAGCCTAGAGGTTAAGAGTGTTGGGCCAGTGACTGAAAGATCACTGGTTCAAATCACAGAGCCGAAAAATCTGTTTTTGTGCCCTTGAGCAAGGCACTTAACCCTAATTGCTCATATAAGTCGCTCTAGATAAGAGCATCTGCTAAATGACTCAATTTTTTTTTTAATTATCAGGATGTGTGGACTGGAGGGTCCAAAAGGAGGAGGATGGGGTCTGTTCTTTGGACTTGGGGAACTGCAGGGAGACTCGGGTGTCTCTCAGGGACTGATGTACACAAGCTGAGTGGGGTAAAGAAGAAGGGTATACTGACTTACTATACCACAATGTCACAACATTCCATTGATGATCATCATCATCACTTACATATCAAATTCAGTCCAGCATCTACATATAGGCTATTCCATATCCTTCCCCTGCCGACTCTGAACTTCAACATGACCCCCTTCACAATATATAGACAACATGCAGTGATACAAACTCTAGATCTATGAGACAAGCACCGGTTGACACCAACAGAGCTCTGGGTAATGCAACGCTGAGCAGAGCCAGAGATGCCCAGTCAGAAAGGGAAACGCTGGGGGGGTCAAAGGTCAGCACACTGGTACTTAAAAATTACTGGACTCTCTCAGAGAGAAAGGTTGAGCCAGTTATAAGACCACATGTAGAGAGGGAGATGAAGTGAGAGAGAAGGGAGAGATTGATAGAGATAAGAAGAGAGAGACAGTGTAGTGTTCTGCACAGTGAATGCATAGGCATTGAATAAAAACTCTGTGTTAAACCTTGATTGACCACTCAGATGACATCATTATTATTTTGTATCTCACGAGCTTGACTTTCACTAAATTTATTGAAGTGTTACTCCTGTGTCCCACTTGGTTATTTTCTGTTGTAAAAGTTACTCAACAAACACATCACACACAGAGAGGAGAGAGAGAGAGCTGGCCCAGTCTCTGGGGTTGAGGGTGTACAGTGGCCAGGTGGTCTCCTGGGATTGGATGCTACGTCCCACTAGGAAGCCAAACAGAACAGGACAGGAAAAGGACATACATTGTTTTGGAGGCAGGAAGTACAGATGGCAGTGGAGATGGAATGACCCCAAAACATTAATTGTAAAGATGTTAGGGTGAGGTCACATCCTGCCTAAGACCAAAATGGAATATATCTAAACTATACATCGTACTCAGTCCGTCTTTTATAGGTCTGTCAATCTCTCTCGCTCTCCCCATACCCCTCTATTTGTCTCTCTGACTTCCCTACACTCTTTCGCTCACTCTCCCTTTTACTCTCCTTCTCTCTACAGTTTGTAACCATTCCAATCTGTTTGTTTTTTCCCCCTCAGTTTCTCCTTCCCTCACTCATTGTTGTTTTGGATAAGGAGAACTGTAAATATGTCAGCACCTAGCATTGCATTGATTAGGAACAAAATATGGCCAAAACAAATACCTTTAAAAGAAACATAGCAAATCTACCATCACAAGGCCAATACTGCCGGTCGGTGGGGGTGGGGCACTTACTAACCCTGTTAATATCACAGCAGACTCCTATAATAACGGGAGAGACACACAGTGGATCTGTTGCACAGACGTGCAAAACACACGCGCACATGTAGCTTAGAGGGCTCTAGATGAGTAATATTACTGAGATGTTATTACTGGGTTGTTCTGGTTATTACAGGGTTATAGATTACATGTTAGTGATATGGGTTTAAAGGTAGTCTTACAGGGTATATGAAGGAATATTTAGTTAAATCTTAGATAGCAGAAAGGACTTATATGACATGTTTAGTCAAGTATTTTCTGCCTTAGAAGAAGATGGAGCTTTTGGCAGGAGAGCGCACAGTATAGCACAGTACTGGGTAAGAGTCTCACACATGGTAGACATATTGTAGAGTGTAATGGTGCGTGTGGTGCGTCTCTGGAAAAAGACTAGTACTTGAGGAGGAATGGCAAAGAAGAGGAGGGTTAATCAGATCCAGTGCTGCCTTTGGCTGCCCAGTCCCACAGAATCACTTCATCCTCTCCTGAGAACAAACAGTACCCATCATATCACGTACAGTACATCTGATTATATAGAGCTGAGATCAAACACATTCTCTTCTTTAACAATAACTCAAGAAACCTATTCTGCAGATACCTCATAGAACAATGGGATTATAGAGTTGAGATCAAACACATCATCTTCAACAACAACCTATTCATCCTCTACCAAGGACATGCATATCACATCAGCTGCTATAAAACGTATTATCAACAACCCCTGTGCAACCTGTTACAAGGGAGAGATGCCCACGTAATCTGACCAGACTAGTGAAGGATCAGACTGATTGCTTCCTGTGTGTGTGTCACTATCAGATGAGGCTGCCAATGAGGTTACCTGCCTCTCACCTGTTCACTCATTAACTTCAACTCAGAGGGTCCTGGAAGGATACAGGCCATCTCCAAACCCATGTCCTAAGAATGAGCTCAAGCAACCTGCCACCAACAACCCAAAGGGGTCACATAGGTATGAGTTGTGTCTCTGCAGACCGACCGGACCAAGGTCAACTGCCGCTATGTAACATGTACTAACAGGGTACAGGATTCGATAGGATGCGCATAACAGAACATACTTAGTGAACAAGGCAACATTTATAGAGTAAGAAGGGAACCTTTCACCATGGGAGAGACAGTTGTCATCTCCCAGGGCAGGTGAAGTCAGTGGGATAACTTTCAGTCAGATACTAGCATCATTGCATCGGCTCCATATGAAGTGAGAACACCTACAGAAATGTTATTTACCAACACATACTGTACTGCAGGGTCCCCCAACTGGTAGCCCTCAATGTAATTTATATTTAGATAATGATCCCTGTTGTACTGCATCCTTCCCATTTGAAATATATTTAAACTACCTCCAGAAGGTTTTTGATGTGTCTGAATGAGCTGTTCCCACATTCTTCAAGGACGAGAAGTGTTTCAACAGCAATATAAGACTTCATTGTACTTACATAAGAGAAAAGAAAGTGTCTGAACTGAAAACTATGAGGAGAGAGGAAGTTATAGGAAGTGAATCCCCGTGTTGGTAGACTTCTGTGCAGTCATTAAAAAACAGATCCTACATCAACAGCAGCTGCATAAATCATCTGCAGAAACACAAGGAGAGGTGTTTTATCATAGTGTACTATTAATCGAGGGTAAGCCCTTCGATGCTGGGGCTCATGACTACTGTATTGTGTGTGTTCTGTGTGGGGGGTCATTGTTCTTAGTCCTGCAATCTGTACAAAACATGTCAAAAATCCATTGGGGGGGTCACTGTGATGGAGTAACAATCATGGGGAATGATAATGCACATTTATACAGTTATGTGAAATCCAACAAGGTCACCTTTACATTTTTGTCACAATTACACTTTATCGCACACTTTTAATTTCAGAAATAAATTATAGGTATACAGACACTTTCTCTAAACAATGACGAGTGTTATTGAAAGGAATGTGCAACATATTTATAAAACATATCGAGAGCAGTGGTGTAGCACCCCTGGTGGTGTTTATGTCACAATCATGGGGAATGATGAAGTACATTTATAGTTAAGTGAAATCCAATAAGGTCACCTTAAATGTTTTGTCACAATTACACTTTATCATACACTTTTAATTCCATGCATCTAGAAATGAAATGGAACGACGTCATTGATGCACTTATTGATGAAGCCAGTGATTGATCTGCTGTACTCCCCAATGCCATCAGAAGAATCTCTGAACTTTTCCAGTCTGTGCTATCAAAACAGCCCTGCGTCATCTGATCACGGCTTTATTGACCGAGTCACTGGTGCTTCCTGCTTTAGTTTCAGCTTGTGAACAGGAATCAGTAGGATAAAATGATGGTCAGTTTTGCCAAATGGAGGCAGAGGGAGAGCTTTGTACTCGTACCTGTGTGTGTAATAAAGGTGGTATAGAGTTTTTTTCCTCTGGTTGCACATTTAACATGCTGGTAGAAATGAGGTAAAATGGATTTAAGTTTCCCTGCATTAAAGTCCCCGGCCACTAGGAGCGCTGCCTCTGGATGAGCGTTGTCCTGTTTGCTTATGGCCGTATACAGCTCATTAAGTATGTTCTTAGTGCCAGCATCGGTTTATGGTGGTAAATAGACAGCTACGTACGAATAATATAGATGAAAACTCTCTTGGTAAATAGTGTGGTCTACAGCTTATCATGAGATACTCTACCTCAGGTGAGCAAAACCTTGGGACTTCCTTACTATTAGATTTTGTGCACCAGCTGTTGTTAACAAATATACACAGACCGCCAACCCTTGTCTAACCGGAAGCGGCTGTTCTATCTTGCCGATGCAGTGTAAACCCCGTCAGCTGTGTGATATTCATGTCGTCGTTCAGCCACTACTTTGTGAAACATAAGATATTACAGTTTTTAATGTATGGTTGTTAGGATATTCGTAATCATAGTTCGTCTATTTTTTTATCCAATGATTGTACGTTGGCTAATAGGAATGATGGTAGAGGCAAATTACCCACGTACTGATATCAATATAGGTATACAGACACTTTCTCTAAACAATGTGTGTAACTGAAAGGAATGTACTGCATATTTATTAAACATTCATGTATCAAGAGCTGTGGTGTGCTGATGTCCTGCTGTAAACCCATGGTCCTAACAGCAACAGAACAGGTTCACAGCACCCCTGGTGGTGATTCAGAATGGACACAAAAGGTTCAATTGTAGAATTGTAGATTCCGTTCAAAAATACATATAAGTTATAAGTTAACTTAATTTCACAGAAAATGGAAGACAAAACATTCAGGCATTGTTAATTTTTCCCTTTTCGTCCCACCTCCCCCTAAATAACTTCAAACACATTTTAGACACAAAATAAGTTAAACATAGAAAACAAAATACAAGATAATGGGAGATTCATTTATATAGAAAGTTACCAACAGCATTTGACAAATCTGCTCAGCTCTTTTGTATGCAAATAAATTGTCACTGACTAACGTGATGTTAGTAACGCATGAAATATGAAACGTAACTGTTATATTATATCTGTAAATGTACACACACTATGTTACGACTATCAATGAACATTTACACATTCAATTCTTACTTTACGTCTCCCTTTACTCGGTTACAGATCTTTTTATACGTACAAACTTGTGTCAGGAATGTGGCAACTGTAAAGGACATGAACCGAACGTGTCTATCAGAAGTTTGCTAATCAATCAAGCAACTTTAGCCCAAGACGTTAAGAGTTGCTTTGCAGCTTCTGATTTCATTTCCAAAATAAAAGTCTAGAGCTTGTTTTAGAACGGCATTCTATAAGGACGTTATACCAGTAGATGGTGTAATATAGGCTTGGGCCTTCAGCAAATGACTTGTGTGAGAATGATAGTATAAATACACAGAACAACAGCCAGTGCTATCACATAGAGGCCCATCCACAGTGGAACACACACACACACAATAGTCGACAGATTATATTCTGTCGAATAAAACAACCATTCTAATGCAATACAAAGATTATAATATAATCTTACAAGCACTATAACATAATCTTGCAATTTTCCACGACAACTTTCCAGTAGGCTTTAAATTGAAGATATGGCAAATAGACAATATCGTCCGTGGCTTGTCATTGTTGATGGACAACAATAATTATTTCACCTCTTTCACACTCACTTCAAGGAATTCAATATTTTTGATGAATGAGCAATTTGATTCAATGAATGATGGAGCTGAGTTGCCTTTTCCCCCAAAATGTCATTGAAGGTGCTCCAAAGCTTTTTACTATCATTCTTTATGTCATTTCTTTGTTTCAAAGTGTAGTTTCTTCCTTTCATTCAGTTTAGTTACATGATTTCTCAATTTACAGTACATTGCCATTACTTTTGCATCATCCTCTCAACCATAACATTTTTCGATTCCTCATCAGTCCACAGGAATTGAAGTTTTTACATACATTTGTAATGGGTGCATGCTTATTAGTAACTGGGATAAGCAATTTCATAATTATGTCATGTGCAGCATCTGCTTGCTCCTCATTACACACCACAGAGCAACAAATATTCTTTACATCAACAACATAGAAATCACTAAAAAACGTATTGTATGACCTCTTATACACTATTTTGGGCCCAGCCTTTGGAACTTTGATTTTCCTAGATATGGCTACTATATTGTGGTCACTACATCCGATGGATCTGGATACTGCTTTCAAGCTAATTTCTGCAGCATTAGTAAAGATGTGATCAATACATGTTGATGATTTCATTCCTGTGCTGTTTGTAACTTCCCTGGTAGGTTGACTGATAACCTGAACCAAGTTACAGGCACTGGTTACAGTTTTTAAGCTTTTTTGAGTCGGCCGCTTGATGATAGCCAGTCAATATTTAAGTCACCCAGAAAATATACCTCTCTGTTGATATCACATACATTATCAAGAATTCCACACATGTTATCCAGATACTGACTCTTAGCAT
Source organism: Oncorhynchus tshawytscha (assembly GCF_018296145.1). Classification (NCBI taxonomy): domain Eukaryota; kingdom Metazoa; phylum Chordata; class Actinopteri; order Salmoniformes; family Salmonidae; genus Oncorhynchus; species Oncorhynchus tshawytscha. The sequence goes on from NC_056445.1 coordinate 9,261,680, forward strand.
TTGGTGGTCTATAGCAGCTTCCCACAAGCATGGGCTTTAGTTGAGGCAGATGAACCTGTAGTCATATTACTTAAATAGTATTTAACATGAGATCCTCTTTAAGCTTTACAGGAATGAAGTTCTGAATATAAATAGTAACACCTCCAACATTGGCATTTCTGTTTTTTTTTTGTTGTAAATGTTATAACCTTGTATTGCCACCTCGGTATTATCAAAGGTATTATCTAAGTCAGTTTCAGATATATTCCGAATTTGAATGTTACTAGCAAGTTATTATGTTACTAGCAAGTTATTATGTTAACGTGGGCTATTTTGAGCACTTTTCTAGGATGCTTGCTTGTTTTCATTGCTTTACTGGGAAGGTCAGCAGAAGTAGACATTCTCATGTTATTTATGTTAGCACAGGGTGAGCTGCACACAGTGGACTTCCTACTAGGGCACACCGCCTCAGTGCTAACAGCATAAGTCTGGTTCATATGCACATGCTTTTTGCATACAATAGCTGTAGGATCAGCAGAGGCATTCAGGGACATAAACTAGGTTACTTACATGTCTACCAATGCCACTGGTATAATGTACATTGCTGCTAGGAATTTTATGAATACATGACTAAACAATATCCCCATTTTAAATAGAACTGTAACTAAGTAAACTTATACTCTGTTTTATTATATCTGATTAACAATATGCGTCCATAAGTGATTGTGGAGCCTGAAACAGGGGGTAATTACATTTAAATAAATACCATTCCAGCCAGGTTGGATGAGGTTGGAAGTGTTTTTTTTTAAGTAAGCAGAAAAGTTCTTTAACCTATGGTTGAACCAACGAAACTTAGCTCTGGGGTGTTTTAGATAAGGCAGTGAGTGGATTCCCAGGTTTTCTGTTAACTAGAACTGTCAGCTAAGTGGTGATCGATAATGGTGAGGGGTCAAGAGTTAATTCAGTTATGTTGTGTGTCCTGTGTGTGTGCTAGTGGGTCGGAATGAACTTTTAAACTTGCTCTGTCTTGGTCGGGAGGAGGAAATTCATTCTAGAACCTGTGACGTCATATTTTGTATATAAACTGTTGTTCGTGGTTACATGGCAGCGCGCTCCGAGAATAAATACTATTATCTATTTTTGATAAGACTGGTCTCCGTCTATTTTATGCAAATAAGAATCTTACAAATTCTCATAAACTAGACTAAGTGAATTCAATTAATGAAAACATATTGGAAATAATGAAATTACAATAACAATTGCTAACGCATTATGACAATTCAGTGACACAATGGTAGGGATTGTCTCAACGCAGCCTTTTAATGCTGTGAAAGGATCCAGGAACCCAATTGATTTAGGTGGATCCCATCCTTACAAAATGTGTTTTGTTTCCAAAAGGTATCAAAATTGTTAACAAAAGTTACACCCATTGAGCTGCAATAATCACTTAGCCAGTTGTGAAGAGAAAGCATCCTGATAAAGTGTTTAATGCCACGATTCAGAGAGGGCACAAGGCCAGATATTATTGGTATTTTATTAGTATCTAGCAGAGTCAATCACCTCTTTCAAATCCAGTTTCAACTGTTCAGAGCTGCCCTTCATAATGCCATTAAAACCCACATGGACTACGATAGAATCTATTTCCATGTGCTGACATAGTACATTCGGGAGCAGCTTAGTATTTTCATTTACTCAAGCTCTAGGATAGGACATTGTTTTTGCACCAGGAACAGTCACGTTTCTTACCATGTAGCTGCCCAAGAACCCAGCTAGCGAGATGGACGAGGATATCCGCCTACTCACACGCTTCACAGGATTTGGAGAACCCTTTAAGGACAGGCAAGAGGCAGGACAACTTGAGCCCGTAGCTCCCGGTGCCTGGTGCAGGTCTCCGACAGATGGAGAAGCCCTGCTTAATCCAGAGCAGGGACAGAAGGTTGTTGAATTCAAAATCATAGGGGAGGAAGTAGGAGTAGTTCCAGCGGCCGCAGACACAGGTACCCCCAGCGACGAAGGTGCAGGAAGATCAGACTCCAGGGTGGCGAAACTATCAGTTGTTTGTATCTGCTCTGGACCTCTCATTGGGATAGTAGACTGCTTTGCGGGAGGCCGCAGTCTTCGGCTTCCACGGCTCATGACACGCGACCATTGTTGATTGCCATGCTCCTCTTGCTTTGGTCCTTTGACTCCTTTGAATTAGTTGTGTGATGATTCAAGTGCATAATACCTAGATCTGCCACTTTTCAATACTTTCTTAATCTTTCAGCTATTTATTGGACAGATGCCCTGCTCCAAGAACAGCAGGAGCTCTTGGACAGTTCCGATGTCCACGATGAGGCCTCACCACCACCACTCAACGGCCTCATCAAACTGGGCTACCAGACAGCAAATGTCTTCAAAATGGTGTAAAGATGCGAGGCCATATCTCATTGATAACTGGCTGGCAGTAGAGGATCATCACCCAGATGTCAACAGTGCGCTTCCAACCCAGCTGTCGTGCGTGGTAGAAATTGCATTCCGTGCCCCTTCTTCTGTCCCAATTGAGACAGAGCCAGGCATTCCATTTTTGTGGTCCACAATCGGGATGCCATAGTTAAAGGCTTCCTACAGCCACTGCCACTGCCAGTTTTTTTACTGTTTTAAAGATCACTCATTTTATTTGCCTTCCTTGCCATGTTGAATAACCTTTTTGTTAATTGTATTCTGATATCTGAGGTTTATATTTAGCTCGTATTCTGCCTGTAGAGATACTGCAAATTTTGGCTTGTGTCCACAACAGGCAACTTGGGTTTGTCCTGGCAGGTCTGTTAGACTTATAACCATGAGTGGTAAGGATGCAGTATTTCTTTATTTAGTTTGTCTTATTCCAAAATGTTTGACTTTTAAATCGATCAACTTTCCTGACCCATTCCTCTCCTTAGGTCATTCGAATTGGCATTGCCAGAGCTCCATTGTGAGAACTGCAAGGAGACTGGTACAGCAGGCATGAAAGACCTGCAAAGGAGTGGCTATTGACCTGCCGCTGTCTTCTCAACAGACGTGATCTCTTCATATGAAGAGTTGAACATGGCATGCCACATCAAGCATTTTTGACAATGCTTGACCAGAGGACAGTGCGTTTTGGCAGAGTAAGTTTAACCCTTATTATTCTAATGCAAGACTGACAGACTGATTGTAAGGCAAGACTGGTGGAGGCTATTTTATAATTTACTGCTATATTGTTATTTATCTGTAATGTCCGGGGTGTAGTGGAGGAAGGAGTCAGACGCAGGAGACAGAGAGTTCAGAGTAGGCACGTCTTTAATACACCGACCAGGTGAAAAAGTAGACGCCACTCAACACAAATACCCCAAACCACAGGGGAACTAAACCGTATCCAAAAACAGCTCACGTAAACAAAACAGTCGTGACATACATGCGTGCACGACAAGTACACATAGAACAATCCCGCACAAAGAGCAGGCGGGCCGGCTGGCTAATAAAGCCCAACCAATAACCTTATCTACAACAGGTGTAACCAATAAACAGACAAGGAGGGGGAGGAAAAAATCAGTGGCAGCTAGTAGGCCAGTGACCACGACCGCCGAGCGCTGGCCATGGAGACAGCGATGGTTTCCAAGTCAGGAATTTAGAAAAGTACCACCAAGTAAAGGTTGGTCCAAAAATGTATTGCTTACCATTATGTCAAGTCATTATTTAATCAGTGTTCATAAATTCCAATTATATTTATCTGTCTGATACCCAGAGGTAGTAAAGTTCTGGTAACCACACACTATAGTAACCCTCTGTAACAATACCACAATCGGTCAGATTACAATTTCCAATTGATGTACAGTGAAGGGAATACAGGCAATCCTCTGGTCTTATGTCAGCATTGAACTTCCCTATGTCCTATTCCCCTTTTGTGTCTAACCCTTTGACTCTGAATCAGAGGTAGAAATGGAAGGGTCAAAGGGTTGAGCAGTAAAGAGCAAAACAATCCAGATGATAAACAGACCCTCCACACTATCCCTCTCTACTTCCATCCCTCCTTCTCACTCCACACTATCCCTCTCTCCTTCCATCCCTCCTTCTCCCTCCACACTATCCCTCTCTACTTCCATCCCTCAGTCTCCCTCCACACTATCCCTCTCTACTTCCATCCCTCCTTCTCCCTCCACACAATCCCTCTCTACTTCCATCCCTCCTTCTCCCTCCAGAATATCCCTCTCTACTTCCATCCCTCAGTCTCCCTCCACACTATCCCTCTCTACTTCCATCCCTCCTTCTCCCTCCACACTATCCCTCTCTACTTCCATCCCTCAGTCTCCCTCCACACTATCCCTCTCTACTTCCATTCCTCCTTCTCCCTCCACACTATCCTCTCTACTTCCATCCCTCCTTCTCCCTCCAGACTATCCCTCTCTACTTCCATCCCTCCTTCTCTCTCCACACTATCCCTCTCTACTTCCATCCCTCCTTCTCCTCCAGACTATCCCTCTCTACTTCCATCCCTCCTTCTCCTCCAGACTATCCCTCTCTACTTCCATCCCTCCTTCTCCTCCAGACTATCCCTCTCTACTTCCATCCCTCCTTCTCCCTCCACACTATCCCTCTCTACTTCCATCCCTCCTTCTCCTCCAGACTATCCTCTCTACTTCCATCCCTCAGTCTCCCTCCACACTATCCCTCTCTACTTCCATCCCGCCTTCTCCCTCCAGACTATCCCTCTCTACTTCCATCCCTCCTTCTCCCTCCACACTATCCCTCTCTACTTCCATCCCTCCTTCTCCTCCAGACTATCCCTCTCTCCTTCCATCCCTCAGTCTCCCTCCACACTATCCCTCTCTACTTCCATCCCTCCTTCTCCCTCCACACTATCCCTCTCTACTTCCATCCCTCATTCTCCCTCCACACTATCCCTCTCTATTTCCATCCCTCCTTCTCCCTCCACACTATCCCTCTCTACTTCCATCCCTCCTTCTCCTCCACACTATCCCTCTCTACTTCCATCCCTCAGTCTCCCTCCACACTATCCCTCTCTACTTCCATCCCTCCTTCTCCCTCCACACTATCCCTCTCTACTTCCATCCCTCAGTCTCCCTCCACACTATCCCTCTCTACTTCCATCCCTCCTTCTCCCTCCACACTATCCCTCTCTACTTCCATCCCTCCTTCTCCCTCCACACTATCCCTCTCTACTTCCATCCCTCAGTCTCCCTCCACACTATCCTCTCTACTTCCATTCCTCCTTCTCCCTCCACACTATCCCTCTCTACTTCCATCCCTCCTTCTCCTCCAGACTATCCCTCTCTACTTCCATCCCCCTTCTCTCTCCACACTATCCTCTCTACTTCCATCCCTCCTTCTCCCTCCAGACTATCCCTCTCTACTTCCATCCCTCCTTCTCCCTCCAGACTATCCCTCTCTACTTCCATCCCTCCTTCTCCCTCCAGACTATCCCTCTCTACTTCCATCCCTCCTTCTCCCTCCACACTATCCCTCTCTACTTCCATCCCTCCTTCTCCCTCCAGACTATCCCTCTCTACTTCCATCCCTCAGTCTCCCTCCACACTATCCCTCTCTACTTCCATCCCTCCTTCTCCCTCCACACTATCCCTCTCTACTTCCATCCCTCCTTCTCCTCCAGACTATCCCTCTCTCCTTCCATCCCTCAGTCTCCCTCCACACTATCCTCTCTACTTCCATCCCTCCTTCTCCCTCCACACTATCCCTCTCTACTTCCATCCCTCCTTCTCCCTCCACACTATCCCTCTCTCCTTCCATCCCTCCTTCTCCCTCCACACTATCCTCTCTACTTCCATCCCTCAGTCTCCCTCCACACTATCCCTCTCTACTTCCATCCCTCCTTCTCCCTCCACACTATCCCTCTCTACTTCCATGCCTCCTTCTCCCTCCACACTATCCCTCTCTACTTCCATCCCTCAGTCTCCCTCCACACTATCCCTCTCTACTTCCATCCCTCCTTCTCCCTCCACACTATCCCTCTCTACTTCCATCCCTCAGTCTCCCTCCACACTATCCCTCTCTACTTCCATCCCTCCTTCTCCCTCCACACTATCCCTCTCTACTTCCATCCCTCCTTCTCCCTCCAGACTATCCCTCTCTCGTCCATCCCTCCTTCTCCTCCAGACTATCCCTCTCTACTTCCATCCCTCCTTCTCCCTCAGACTATCCCTCTCTACTTCCATCCCTCCTTCTCCCTCCACACTATCCCTCTCTACTTCCATCCCTCCTTCTCCTCCAGACTATCCCTCTCTACTTCCATCCCTCAGTCTCCCTCCACACTATCCTCTCTACTTCCATCCCTCCTTCTCCCTCCACACTATCCTCTCTACTTCCATCCCTCAGTCTCCCTCCACACTATCCCTCTCTACTTCCATCCCTCAGTCTCCCTCCACACTACCCCTCTCTACTTCCATCCCTCCTTCTCCCTCCAGACTATCCCTCTCTACTTCCATCCCTCCTTCTCCCTCCACACTATCCCTCTCTACTTCCATCCCTCCTTCTCCCTCCAGACTATCCCTCTCTCCTTCCATCCCTCAGTCTCCCTCCACACTATCCCTCTCTACTTCCATCCCTCCTTCTCCTCCACACTATCCTCTCTACTTCCATCCCTCCTTCTCCCTCCACACTATCCCTCTCTCCTTCCATCCCTCCTTCTCCCTCAGACTATCCCTCTCTACTTCCATCCCTCCTTCTCCTCCAGACTATCCTCTGTACTTCCATCCCTCCTTCTCCCTCCAGACTATCCCTCTCTACTTCCATCCCTCCTTCTCCCTCCACACTATCCCTCTCTACTTCCATCCCTCAGTCTCCCTCCACACTATCCCTCTCTACTTCCATCCCTCCTTCTCCCTCCAGACTTTCCTCTCTACTTCCATCGCTCCTTCTCCCTCCACACTATCCCTCTCTACTTCCATCCCTCAGTCTCCCTCCACACTATCCCTCTCTACTTCCATCCCTCCTTCTCCCTCCACACTATCCCTCTCTACTTCCATCCCTCAGTCTCCCTCCACACTATCCCTCTCTACTTCCATCCCTCCTTCTCCCTCCAGACTATCCCTCTCTCCTTCCATCCCTCAGTCTCCCTCCACACTATCCTCTCTACTTCCATCCCTCCTTCTCCTCCACACTATCCCTCTCTACTTCCATCCCTCCTTCTCCCTCACTATCCTCTCTACTTCCATCCCTCTCCCTCCACACTATCCTCTCTCCTTCCATCCCTCCTTCTCCCTCAGACTAGACTTCCATCCCTCCTTCTCCTTCACTATCCCTCCTTCATCCCCTTCTCCTCCACACTATCCCTCTCTACTTCCATCCCTCCTTCTCCTCCACACTATCCTCTCTACTTCCATCCCTCCTTCTCCCTCCACACTATCCCTCTCTACTTCCATCCCTCCTTCTCCCTCCACACTATCCCTCTCTCCTTCCATCCCTCCTTCTCCCTCCACACTATCCCTCTCTACTTCCATCCCTCCTTCTCCCTCCACACTATCCCTCTCTACTTCCATCCCTCCTTCTCCCTCCACACTATCCTCTCTACTTCCATCCCTCCTTCTCCCTCCACACTATCCTCTCTACTTCCATCCCTCAGTCTCCCTCCACACTATCCCTCTCTACTTCCATCCCTCCTTCTCCCTCCACACTATCCCTCTCTACTTCCATCCCTCAGTCTCCCTCCACACTATCCCTCTCTACTTCCATCCCTCCTTCTCCCTCCCACTACTTCCATCCCTCCTTCTCCTCCAGACTACTTCCATCCCTCCTTCTCCCTCCAGACTATCCCTCTCTACTTCCATCCCTCCTTCTCCCTCCTATCCCTCTCCTTCATCCCTCCTTCTCCTCCACACTATTCTCCTTCCATCCCTCCTTCTCCCTCCAGACTATCCTCTCTACTTCCATCCCTCAGTCTCCCTCCACACTATCCCTCTCTACTTCCATCCCTCCTTCTCCCTCCACACTATCCCTCTCCTTCATCCCTCAGTCTCCCTCACACTATCCCTCCTTCATCCCTCTCCACTACCCCTCTCTACTTCCATCCCTCCTTCTCCCTCCACACTATCCTCTCTACTTCCATCCCTCCTTCTCCCTCCACACTATCCCTCTCTACTTCCATCCCTCCTTCTCCTCCACACTATCCCTCTCTACTTCCATCCCTCCTTCTCCCTCCACACTATCCCTCTCTACTTCCATCCCTCCTTCTCCCTCCACACTATCCCTCTCTACTTCCATCCCTCCTTCTCCTCCCTATCCCTCTCCTTCCATCCCTCAGTCTCCCTCCACACTATCCCTCTCTACTTCCATCCCTCCTTCTCCCTCCACACTATCCCTCTCTACTTCCATGCCTCCTTCTCCCTCCACACTATCCCTCTCTACTTCCATCCCTCAGTCTCCCTCCACACTATCCCTCTCTACTTCCATCCCT